>NC_087475.1:42041284-42346284 GCF_036417665.1 Passer domesticus | reverse complement strand
TTTCTCCTTTTCTTTCCACTTTTTTTTTCTCTTCTGTTTCAGCTGGGCTATCTGCACAGACCGCATGCAACACACACAAGCTCTACCCAGGGCAGCGGGCAGGGGACGCGCAACAGGTCGGCCACCGCCCCGGCGCTCCCCCATCGCCTGCCCCGGTCACCCTCCGCGGTCCCGGCGGTGGCTCGCCCCGCTCCCGGTCCGCACGTATGCGCCGGCAGCCATCCAGACGGGCACCGGAGCTCTGCGCGGGCATCCTCCGGCCGCGGGTCATAGGGCTGCGGCGTAGGCTGCGGGATAAGGGTCCAGCTGGGGCTTGCCCATGCCCGGCAGGAGGATGTAAGCCAGCGGCGGCTGCAGCCCCGGGCCGGGCCAGGCGCTGCAGTTGCAGGGGATCATGTAGCCCGGGTTACCGGGCGACGGGTGCGAGTGCGTGTGCCCCCCGGCGGCGGCGGCGGCGGCGGCGGCAGCAGCGGCGGCCCCATGGAAGGCGCCCGCCCCGCCGGCGCCGGGGTAGCCCAGCGAGGAGGCGTAGGGCAACCCGGAGCCCGAGGAAGAGGAGGAGGATGAGATCTCGGCCATTTTGGAGCCCAGGTCCAGCAGGGAGTAGGGGCTGCTGGCGGCGGCCGCGGCGGCGGCGGCGGCAGCGGCGGCGGCCGACTGGGGGAAGAAGACGCGAGCGGCAGCAGCGGCGGCGGCGGCTGCCGCCTTCTCGGGGTTGGCCAGGAGCGACTCGGGCACCAGCCCGCCGGCCGCGCCGGCATGCAGCCCGCCCGCCTTCAGCCCGTGCGGGTGCTCGTGGTCCGCCACGCCGCCCAGCCCGTAGGGCACGGGGAAGGCGAACTTGTCCTTCTTGAGCAGCGTCTTGGGCTTCCGCCGCGGCCGGTACTTGTAGTCAGGGTGCTCCTTCATGTGCATGGCCCGCAGCCGCTTGGCCTCGTCGATGAAGGGCCGCTTCTCCGACTCGGTCAGCAGCTTCCACTCGGCCCCCAGGCGCTTGCTGATCTCCGAGTTGTGCATCTTGGGGTTCTCCTGGGCCATCTTTCGTCGCTGCGCCCGCGACCACACCATGAAGGCGTTCATCGGTCTCTTGACGTGATCCACCGGCTTGGACATGGTGTCCCCCCGCCGCCCCGGCGAGCAGCCGCCCGCCCCGCACTGGCGGCCGCCTCCTCCGGGGTTGTCTCCCGCCTCCTCCTCCTCCTCGCCCCCACCGCGGTCCGCTCCTCCAAAAGCAATCTCGGCGGGTGCCCAGGCGCGGCGGCACCGACTCCCGCGGGTGCGGGGCGGCGGCACCCGGTGGCCCCGCTCCGGGCGCGGGGCGCTGCCGAGCGGCGGCGGCGCCTCCCCGTCAGGGCGCTGCGGCGGGCGGCTCGGGCGGGACGGCCTCCGTTCCCCGCCTGGGCCTCGGAGCTCCTCTCCGCACCGCCGATCTCCGGTCCACGGCTCTTCCTCGGAACACCCCGCAGGCGACAGCGGCCAGAGTCCAGACGGGACCGCAGAGAAGTCTCGACGGCGAGGGCAGGATCCGGCGGCAGGCGAGCAGCGTGAGGGTCCTCGCTTCGCTGCGGACGCGATGCTGCTCGGCAGTCTCCGGCGCGGCGGCAAGCCCTGGACGGGGCGGCGGTCAGAGCCCGCCCGGTGCCATCGCCGCCCGCGGAGCTCGGAGGGCAGCCCGCCGCGGCGCGCTGCGGGGCCGGGCGGGACGGGGTCCGCGGCGGCTCGGGCCCCAGGGGGCGCGGGCCGCCCCGCTCACAGCCGCCCCGCTCCGCCCGCGGGGGCGCGGCTAGCAGCCCGCTCCTCGCACATACTCGCCGGGCGCCGTTCGCAAGCGGCCGCCGGGCGCCGCGGGCCTCCTGGTTCGCGCCGCCGGACAAACTTCGCCAAGTTTCGGCGGGATACGGGGCGCTCCGCCTGCCGCGCGGCTCCCCCTTCTCCGGCAGCCGCCAGGTCTCTCTGGGTTTTCTTGGCCGCCGACTCGGAGGGGCGGCGGGGCGGGCGGGAGCGGCGAGGGGCGGAGGGAGGAGGAGGAGGCGGCGGAGGCGGGGGACACACCTAATTAGAATCCTCGGCGGTCCGCACCCGGCGGGCCGCCGGCCGGGCTGCAGGGCGGGCGGCGGGGGCTCGCAGCCGGCGCGGCCGCCCCCTCCTCTCGCCCCGTCGGCGCGGCCTCAGGCGACGCGCGCGCCCCGCGTGCCCCCGCGCCGCGCGCCGCCCTATATGCCCGCACGCGGCCTGCGCGCCGCCGGCGGGGCGGGGGCGGGGCCCCCGCCGGGAGGGGCGGGGCCGCTGCTCGCCACGCCCCCTCGGCGGGCCCGGCCGCGCGGGGCGGGCCGGGCGCCGCGCGTGCGCAGTGCGTTGGGTTGATTGGGGTTTTCCCTGCCCGGGGCCGGTGGCGCTGAGGGGAGAGGCTGCGGCCCCGGAAAGCGTCCCGGGCGCGGGCAGCGGGCACCGCAGAAATAATCCACGCGTCTTCTCCTGGCCGCTCAGAACGCCGCTTCACGGTGTCCCGAGCCCGAGCTGTCCCACCGTGTTCTTCACCTCCTGTCAGTCAGGGTGAACTTGCTCGCCTTGTTTGTGCTCCGGCGGGTCGGTTTTGACTTACCCCTGTGGTATGTGGAAGCGCCGACTCCAATAAACCATTAACTCTTTCTCGTGCTGCCGTCAGGCTAGGCTTTGCCCGGGACGGCTCCGCCGCCCTTTTAAGGAAAAGCCGGAGCGGGGCTCCCCGAGTGCGGTGCACGCGAGGGGTCACAGCCCCGCCGGGAGCGCCGCCCAATCCCGCCGGACGCGCCTCAGGCTCCGGCGGACGGCTGGGACATCGCGCGGGGCAGCGATGCCCGCTGGCCTCGGGGATTCCTTTGTCGCGCCGCCCGCTGCCGTCTCGTCCCGCTTCCTCTCCGCGGAGCCCGCTCCATCTTCCCACGGCTCTCGGTGCTCCGCTCCAGCCCCGCTTGGCGCCTTCCCTGCCGGCGCTCCGCACCTCTGCCCGCCACCGCCACCCGCAGCGCTTCGCTGGCGGGATGTTTGGAGACAATCCGGGCGCCGGCCTTCCACCGGAGGGTGGTCCCCGGCGCTTTCCCCGACGCCCGGGTCCCGCGACAGCCTGTCACGGGCAGAGTGCCCTGTAAAATACCGAGCAGCTCTTCTGTAAATAGCGGCTTCTCCCGTTTCGTGTTTTATGACCTATGTACTAGTACTTAAACGTAATTCTCTCAATCTCCGAAGCCACCTTGGCGACTCTTGACCTCCTACAATCCAGTTACCCGTGAAAAAAAAAAAAAGTGCCCGTCGGTTGTCAGAACGGAGAGATTAAGATATCTACGGGCTCTGGCTGGTGTACAGGGTTGAAGGGGAGTTTTCACTCTCGAAAGTGAGTCCCCACCAAGAGGGGCTGATCTCGGCGCAGGTAACTCTGCCGTGGAGATCAGGTTATCACCCCATCGGCCAGCGCATTCCCCTTTTGGGATGAACAGACAATATTCCAACTGCGTATATCCCCCCCGCCCCCCCCGGCCGCCGTTTGTCAGGGAAACTCTTTCCTATATCTCTCGATCACATGTAGCAGTATTGCGTTTGACATTTAAGGACTCTTCCCCTGTCTCTCTCCGCACAGATCGGATGCCGGCTTGATGGACTTCCCCTCGCACCGTGCCGGCGGGATTGCGCCCGGATTAAGTCAGCTCTGGGGAAGGCAAGAGCATGGTTCACACACTCCCGGCCGCAGTCATGAGCAGGGTGAGAATCAGTAACATCTACTGGAGTGTGATCGGGGCGGAGAGGGAGAGCGGGGAGGGACGAGCAGCAGCGACTCACTGATGCCACCACCAGTGGCACCCCCGGCTCCCGAAGGCTCCCGGCCCCTGGAGAGCAGAGTGGGCTCGGTTCCAGCAAGGCTCTTTCCCCGCTCTTCCCTTCCGTGCTGCTTCCCTCACGACCCCTCTCCCTGTGACCCCGAGCCCGTCGGTGCGAGAGCGGGGCGCGGTGTAGAGGATGGCCATGGCCCCGTGTCGCGACAGAACCGCGTGGAGCATTCAAGGCGGGCCCATGGGTGAGCCCTGTCTGACCGCCCCTACACGGATGGGTGCCCCCAGCACGACCCCTGCCCGTGGGTCATCCGTGGGTGCTGCTGCTGCTCTGGGTCTGTGCGAATGGCAAAGCGGCGTGCAGGCAGAGCGGGAAGCTGTGCCATGGAAACCACGAGGGGAAGGGCCGCGGGTGTGGGCATGGGGCTCGGGGAGGTTCCTAGGGTCAGTGGTCACTGTCTGTCTGAGAGCAGCACAACCGCCAGCTCGCAGGTCACCACGGAGTTGCGTACAGGTAAACTGGTCTTAAAAAGAAGCACTTGGTTAAATTCCAGCAGAGAAGATGCCTCAACTCATGGACTGTCTTTCAAAAATGTCACTATTTGCAAACTCATTACAAACTCATTCATCTGTGCATGTTTCTGATTACGTTCAGTCCACCAAATACTGAAAACGGTGATAGAATTTGTTGGTCATAAATTATTGTACACGACTCTTTCACAGGCTGAAATCTGTGAATGGCTCAGTACTGGCTCAAGTCTATTTTTCTAGTCGCAGATGAAATACTTTATTCGAAGGTCTCTTTTTCAAAGAGCTTTCCCCCTCCCCTCTCCTAAGGTTTGCGGCAACCACTGACTACTAAAACAACCACCCGTGGTTATTTCAGCGATGCTGGTAGTTACAGGGGGTCTGCCTTTCCCTGGTAATCTGCTTTCAAGACAGTTCCAAGTGATGGGAACTCTTATCAGTTGCGCTTGGAGCAAGGTTGGGCTCGTGTTAGGAAGGACCGGAGGGTCCCAGGTCTCCCCCGGTTTGAGGAGCCGCGGCGCGGGGAGGAGGCTGCTCTCCCCGCGGGGATTTCCGCGGCCGCGGAGCGGCTGCCTGCACAGCCCTCACACACACACAGACACACACACAGACACACTCAGACACACACAAGCGCAGAGGCACAGACACTCTCTCGGAGAGCCTTCAAATCCCCAAGCACAGAAAGGGAAGGCTTTATCGGAGTTTAGTTACTTATCTGGATTTTTGTTAAACCGCTGCTGTGATCTCCGCGTAGTTGTGCGAGTGTGTTAATTGTTCTGATAATGTGTTGTTATCGATACAATAACAATACAGTCGTGTATAATGTGATTTACTTGCCTTTGACCTGTCAATTCCTGACGCATGCAAATTCAAGGGCGCGATCTTTCCTTCTGCTACCGGAGGGAGGTGGAGGGGAGGGGTGATAATGGAGGAGGGGGGAGAACAAAAACCCGAGCAGACGCATTATCACACGGAGGCTAAGCAAGGCTTTCCAGAATGCAGTGCTCTACTCCATCAAGCAAGATGAGAGCGCTTTAAAAATATTAAAGGGGGGGGGGGGGGGTTAGGCTGTCTTCTCGATAGCCAGGAGTTAATTCTGCCAGCTTGCTTACAGTAGATGTAACTACACCTCACTCAAATATTGTCCGATTTGTCATATTCTTACCAAACATCTGATCTCTCGTGTTTTTTTGAAGCCGATTTTAAAGTGAGTTTCAAGGAAGCAAGCTCATTTCCTCCTAATTTTTATTTGAGCCCAACAATCAGGTAGCGAATCAAAGAGATAAAAAGAAGTTGGAGAACAGTGGTTATCCCGATAGCGATCTCCGCCCCGCCGTGCCTCCCGACTGAAAAGCTGATTCACGGGCTCGGCAGCCCCAGCGCTCCCTGCACTGGCAGAGCCACGTCGCGTTTTCACGGCTCCCTTTGTGCACTGAAGCGTTTCCATCCGCCAACTTTGAAAGCTGACATTTTTCTTCGTGTAGGGCATCAGTCACCGACTGCACGTCACTTTCAGCTGTCCGAAGTTGCTGGGCAGGCTGGAATCTTAAGCACACCAACAGGTTGGCAGGCTGATCGTTCTGCTTCTATGGAGCTTGGCAGGTTTTGTGAGCACTCCTAAGTCTTTTTCCTCTTGTGTAGTCCAGTACACCTGTAGAGAGAAAGGGAGTTTTACCCCGTGAGCTCTTTATTGTGCATAATGCGCTAACTCATTCATTTGCTTTTACAGAGTGCTTCCAAATGCTCGGTATTATTATTTTTCAATAACATTCACTTATTATTAGAGCAGCTGGTAGCCCAAGCTCTAGTGAAGTGCCTGGCAAAGGATTCTATCATAAAACACTGGTTTCTAACTTTATAGTTTCTAATTTGGCTGTGAAAGTGTGATTCTGGATTGAACTTGGCACTCAAACGCTCAGCTGGAGAGTAAACTTTTTATAATAAAAACGTTGGTTCATTTGGCTTGCTATTTTAAGTTAGAAGAGAATTAACAAAGTTTTCACTCATTTGGGAAGCAGAGAGAAGCCCTGTACTTTTTTTGAAAATTAAATGTTATGATTTCGGTAAGGGTTGAATATGTTCTGTGACTTAATGTGCATTATTTTAAAAGCAAAACCCAATTGACATCTCTGTGCTTCAGGACACTGGGGCTGCTCTTGCAGGAACACCAGACCTAGAGCTCACACAACCATTGATTGCAGTTCTGATCAGAATGTGGTGACGCAGTCCTTACTACTTTTAGAAATAAAGAAAATGTTAAAAGTTCAGCCTGTTGGAACTTGCTATGAGACTCCATAATGTTTATCTAATCTGCATGCACTCCATTTGTATGGCAAGATATTTTCATGTACTTTAAGGAGTAAATTTTTTGCTTCTTAATCCTGTTAGCTGCCTGGGAAGAATGATCAGAACCACAGCCAAGGAAGTCTTAGAACCAAAAAAAAGAGATGATGTTGTGTTACATGCTAGTCCCTGTCTGGGGAAGTGAAGGTGAGAATTAGTCTCCTGGCAGAGTTCCTGGACAGGCTTAGATGTTCCAGAAAGGCCAGCTAAATACCTTTCCAGCACAAGGAACTACTGAAAGCTCATCAAGTAATACAGATGTGTAAGCTTCCCCTGCTTCACATGATGAAATCAGAGCTCATATGGATGGAGACTGCAGCCTTTAGAGTCCAGGTTTCCCTGTTCAGACAGTTACCTATAACTTTTCTTCAAAGGCTGAGCAGAGCTCATGCTTCCTTTTTCCAAAGAAATTCACCATTGTGAATTATACACTGCCTTGTATAATTTTATAGTTCCCTGTTAGGAGAGGATAGCCTTGATTTTTGGTGTCTTCTACTACAAGCTTCTTTAAATAATCTCTGAAGATTTTTACATTGAAATTCAATCAAAATTTTACAGTGACAACAATAATCTTGTTTCATGTCTCAGGGCTGTCCAGTAGTCATAGAGGATTTTTTTTCCCTGGAATTAATACATTTCAATGACCAGTCTTGTTTTGTTTGAGGTTCATTCATAACCGTAAAACACAAAAGGTTATTTTGCCAGTCATGGGTGCCAGACAGTTCCCAAAAACATCTATGCAATTTTGAAGAAAAGGTATTAGATGTCACTGGATAAGATTGTGGTTTGGAAACCTTTGACAGGCATTTCAGGATTTGTAAGGAGGCTAGAAAGAAGATCAGAATTTGGTCCATTCCTCTCTGAAGAAGAGTTAAGCATAAATCTTTGCTGTTTGCCTTCTGATTATAATGACTTTTTAATTGACTACAAACAACTAGGGAAGGGAGGCCTATAATGGAAAGAATGTATATCTCTTTGGATTTCAACTCACGGCTTTTATTTCTTTATGGTCAGTGTCTGTTTGTAAGAATGGGCAGTTTCCGCATTCCATTTGTTAGGAGGGATCAAAGTGTCACTCAGGAAAGTTCAAAGTTAATGGTCACAAGCCAGTTCTAGTGATCAGATGAGTTAAACACAGAGGGTGCCTACCCCTACACATCACACCTACATTAGTACCTGCACCTGCATTTTTAGCTCAGATCAATGGTGCCATGGCTTTCCAAGCAAATCTCTTCACTGTGCTCACTCACTGTGCTTTGGTTTCCATTGAGGAGCAGTTTCAGATGAGCTGTAATCACCAGATTCTCTTCATCTTCTCTCAGGAGAGTGGTTTTCAAAGACTGCAGCTCAACCTGAATCAGCTAGACACCAGTAGCACAAAATAGACTCTATTTAGTCTTATTGATTCAGGTGACCAATGACCATTCCACTTTTTGCATCCACTTATTTTAGGAGCTTCAGAATTATTTTTTCTAGCAGAAGATAGAAAAGGAGCTTCTGCCTCTGCATGAGTGTCACAGTGATAAGGAATAGCTGCATTTTGTGGGTGTTCTGTGACCATATACAGAGATACTCAAAACCCAAGGACCAGGGAGTTTGTGCTTGCTTGGCCTGCATTCTTAACACAGCTTTTGGGATTTTACTGGGCCTTACATCCTCACAAGGAACTTCTTGTTGTCCATAGTAAGATAAATAATTGCTTCCCTTGACATGGACATTGAACAAAAACTATTCTAATTTTCCAAAGTCTGTTGAATGGTTAAATCTTATTGTGGTAAACTTTGCCTCATTGGTTTTTTTTCTTTTTCTTTTTTTTTATTTTCCTCACTTAAGTGTGCAGTTTCAATAACAATAATTGTTAGACTATTTTTTTCATCTCCAAATTTAAATTTTTCTCTCATTTTGAAAAGTAATCTATTATTTTTTAATAACTTGTTTCTATAAACACTTGTCAGGTGTGTATAATCATCTCCTATTAAGTAAACACACTACTACTACTACTGATAGTTCTGAAAGACAGATCTTTTATTTTGTCAGCATCATGAAGGCTTCTGAGAATGCTTCTGAGTATATTGTATAGGAGTATATTGTACAGTGCTAGACTTTAAGAAAAATGTGGACAGAATGCAGCAAGTCTGATCAGAGGTCTAAAAATGTGCTACATACACTGATTCACAAGTGAAGATTGAAAACAGTGTTGTTACTTAAGCTGGAGAGGAGAAGGAACTGGTCTTTAAGGGTATAAAAGTTAAATGCAAAGATGAGAGAATTAAATTGTGTTTGTGGGAATAAAGAAGAGGTAATGATCTTAAGATGTGAATAAGTTAAATACTGGAAAAAAAAACATGCTTCAAAATAGTGAGTATAGATATGCAGAACCTGCCTCTGCCTGGAGAAGGATGAAATATGTTTAAAACAAGTGAGACTTGTCAAGAGTGACAAAGCCCTAGGATGGGAGTTTTCTTCTGCCTCTCTTTGTATGGATATTTGACATGGGAAGAATCAGTCTTAACTTAGTTCTTCATGTAGTCCTTGGAAAGGACTCTTCAGAGCCCACACATCCTGCTGGTTCACACCCCGCAAACTCGCTGTTCCTCTCCTACCCACACGTGTGATCAGCACCACTGCTCCTCCCCTAAATGAGCATTGCCAAAATGATCACATGTGAGCATGTCTCCCACTGACATGCTGAAGAAATGTTCTGTTTTACTATCTGGTTTAGTTGGTTCAGGCCTCTTCTTTCTTCTTAGGACAATTTTATCACTGTCTCCGGGAAGTCCTGATTCTGACATGGCTTTGCTCTTTCCTCCCGCACTTTATCACCTTTCTATTGTGTTTCAAATCTCTGCTGAAATCTCTTCTGCACCATGTCTGTTTCCCTTCCAACTGCATTCTATAGATCCATAATTTTAATATTTTATAATAGTTTTATAATGTATTGTATTATAATTTATATGAAATGTCAATGCAAGTTATTTGGATTGCATGAAAAAAGGATAGGTCATCACTGATCGATAGCATTGGCAAAAAGTCATCAATGGTGTACCAAATCAATGACAAATTTGACTCTCGGTATATAAAAATTGTTTAGAGTGTCTTTGCTGGTAATATGCAGGGAAGTTTCTCTACAGACATTTTAATTCCTTCCATTATATCCTCCAATGTGAGGATTCTTATCATCAGTGATATAAAAGAGAAAGGTGGTTTTTGTTAGTGTTGTTGAAAAATCTGACTTTTATTACTGATCCTGTAGAAAGAATAAGAGAGTAGAACATACAAGAAGCAATAGGACTAAAAAGAGCAAAAGTTTTGCAGCATTCCTGGAGATGCCTTTTCATTTCAGTGGGTAAAAAAATCAAAATTTCCAGAAGAAGTTCTTTTGGTTTTCAATTCTCTTGTCAACTTTCCCTTACATATTATCAGATGTTGTTTATAGAGTATGAAGAAGGTCATGCCAAAAAGTATTCATTTGTCCAGAAAGTAAATAATACAGACTTGGAACTTCTAAAAGACACAAGAAGAATTAAGTGCAGATCTTTTAAAGTATGAGAGTGCCTAAGTTCCATTGATTTTAATTCCCTCAAGGAAATTCAATGGGATTTTATGCCCTAAATTCCTTGAAAATATCTGTACACTCTGAATGGAATCAGCCCAAAGCACATTTATTCCTTATGATAGAAACAGATTGTTGTATTGTTTCTTGTTCACCCCCTCCAGTTTTTTAATGCTTCAACTGTTTTCCAAGTAGGATGGTTAAACAATGGTTAGAACAAAGACTATATAAAGTTCAATTTTCTTGGATTCATCTGGGTCTTTACTCCATTTTCCAAATGAAGCCAGTCCTGCTGCACTAGGAGTTACCTGAACAAGTTCCCATGAAGCAAGCTGGTATGTGAACATGCTGTAGCCCCTCAATGCCCAGCGCCTATGTTCATGGCAACCTTGGGATAAAAGAAGGAAAATATCCTTCAGAGGAAAAAAAAGTGTACAAACCACGTCACAAGCACTGTAAGAATATGGGATGACTGGCAGTTCCAGTGGTGTAGATGATATGCTATGATGTATTTTGTCTTGCAAGGACTTGCTCCTGTGCATGTAGCCTTTGTGTAACAAAACCAGCTGGAGATGATGAGACCTAAAATGAGATCTTCTGGATGGCCTAATCATGGTCTTTTGCTGAATTGAGTCAGGAGTGCCATATCTTTCTTTTGTCATATCACAAAGACACCAGAAGCACCTTTGGGGCCCTGATCTAGTGGATGGCATTCTTGCCCATGGCAGTGGAATTGGAACTAGATTAGCTTTAAGGCCCCTTCCAACCAAACCGTTCTATAGTTCAATATCTTAACCACAAGCTATTCTACCTCTTATTTTTACCCAAAGAACTTTTCTTAAACATGTGTTAAACCCTTCTTTTGCAAAGTAATTTAACAAAGTTGTTAAATGCCATAAAAAGAAAAAAAAACTAATGAATAATCTTCCCTTGCTGTGATCCTATAAAAATGTTGCAGGTGAACCTATGAGATTTGATAATATTTCTGTACAACAGAACAATAGCAGTACCCGTATTTGACCAACAAAACACCATGTGCTTTCTCTTGCTTCATTTGAAATAGTGACTCTGTTAAAAACATCCAAAGATCTGCTATATTTCAGAAGAGCCATACTTTAAAACACAGTTCATGAAATGACAAACACAAGGTGACTCCAGCCAGCTGAAAAGAAGTATTTCTGTTGTCTCATGAAAAAAGTGAAAATGCTGTCCTTTTTTTCCTCCTGGTCATCATATGGACAAGTAAAACATAAAACATGTTCATACAATCCATCAGCATTAATATTTGGATTTTCTAGAATAAGATTACTGCATTTTTTCCCCCCCAAGTGCTATGTGTGTGATACATAGACAGAAAACAAGAAATAGTTTACTTGTTTGCTGTAAAAAACCCCAGTGATCTTGGACATAGTAAATACAAAAAGTATACTTTCTTTAAAGACTTCACTGAAAGCCTGCTGAAGTACAGGGGCTCTCCTGATCGGCCTGCCAGGCTCACTGGAGGCAGGCAGTAAATTGCTCAAACAGAGTCTTTAATGACTTCACTTTAAGTTCAAGCCATCTCAGGTAAAAAGCCAGTTCATGAAATCACTTTGTTGCCAGCCCCTTTTCCTCTCTCCCTATGTAATGGCATGACTGGTTATCTTAATGATAAGGAGACTGTGGAACTTTCAGTTCCTACCATTGCTGGAAAGACTGAAAGAGTAACGTCCTTTGCCTTTAGAAAAGTGTAAAAGTTGTCTCTCCCTGCTGTATGTATGATTCCCTCAAACACAGATATGCTTTTGGATGTTTGGATCTTCTTATAGGCAGAGGTGAGTTTAATAGGAGAGTTTTACCTCAAAGTGTAGGTGCAATGAGTTTATTTTGGCTCACAGCACAGAGAGTTTAAAACAAAACAATAAATTAAAACTGGGAGGAATCCTTCAGGCACTTTGACATTCTTCTTTTTCTTTTGCTCTTTCTTTTTCTTTTTGTGTTTAACAGGAGGTGGCAGTTGTAGCATTTGCAAAATAATAAGTACAATAATTTGACATTGTGATATGATTACTTATGTAAGTGCTTAGACATACAAATACCTAAGCACTAGTGTCATCATTGAGAGTCATGGCAGTTATTTCAGCCAAGTTAATAAAAGATCATTACTATAACTATCTACACAGGACTGAACATGATGGGGAATCTGGGATATGAGTCTAACAATAAAAAACACATTCAAAGTTTATTCTTAATGTATTTGTGCACATTGTGATTATTCCAATAACAAATCAGAAATAATTCAGTGGGTACTTCATCTGTAGGGTTATTTAGAGACAAGATTATACAAGAAAATTTCACTTTTCTTATCCATGTATCTTAGTCCCTGTTTTCTCTGGTGAGGAATCTAAGCACAGTTAATTTAAACAGGATTTCTCTCTAGTTTACATGCTCCTGGAGCCTAACATAGAGATGTAAATAGCTGGGTGTGAACTTGCTAGGTATTATATTCAGCTGACACAAACAGCCCAACCAGATAGTTCTGTGTAGATAACAAACTCATTTCTACATTGGTTGGGAATCACTGCTCAGGTGATTGTTGTTCTTTTAATGATTATTTATTTAAATTGATCTAATTCAAATACAGAGTTGGTCCCAGCCTATGGCTAGCTGTATAAAATTCACAGGCTAGACAAAACTTTGAGGCATGAGTTAGTCCCATTTCCCTGTCTCATCCTGAACCTCACGGCCAGAACTTTTCTGTGGTGCTCTGCTATTGCTGCTTCTTTTCATCCAGAAAAAAACCTGCAAAAACAAGCCTTGCTGAGTTATGCAGGGGCCAACAAATCTCAATCCTGGCAGATAGGAGAGGAGGTAAATAACATTTCAAAGTGATATCAGCAGGAATGCCTCACTGAATGGGCCTGCCTCCAACCCACCCATAGAAATTTTAGACAGTATCTCTCCAGACTCTTGGGTTCAAAGAGCGCAGCTGTCCCTGAGTTAACCAGGAACAGTTGCACCCAACACATCTGCTAGAATTAGTATTTCCTGCTGACTCCAATACTGATCTGAACATAGGCTCTCCACACAAGCTCCTCATTGAGCTCGACAGTAAAACTCTGCACCTGTGAGGTTTCTGATGGGATGCAGGGATAGTGCATACACTACGCTGCAATGCCATGCAATGTCACTGCAAGGGTTTCCAAGCTCCTTCCAAAAGGAAGGTCAGTGTCTAGATAGAGCAGCCCAGGACCAAAACAGGAAGCCCTTTTTAAAAACAAAGACCATTTCTAGAAAAGGATCTAATACGTTCCAGAAGGATATCCATACTGTAGTTTGAAGACACATACTCCTGGAGCCTTCCTTCCAGAATCCCTCTCCTCCTCTGTGCCAGCACTGAAAGCTGTGGTCAGATTGGTTGACTGATCCAGCTGAAAAACGGCCATCCCAAAAAGAACAAACCCAATAGTTTTCAATCAAACACACATTTGATTTCTGACACTGATAAATGAGTGGCAATGGAAGGGTGAGGACAGAGAGAAACAGGGGGCCTTCCATAGCAGCAGAGTCAGAGATCAGCATAACCTACTTGTGAAACCTCCTCCTATGTGCCAGTTGCTGAAATTCACACAAGGAAGGTATCATATTTACTCTTTTAGAGAGCGTAATTCTGGGTTGAAATAAAAATGACCATGAAGTTGAGTTCTTCTTTGACACAGAAACACCATTGCCACCAGCTCTCAAAGCCGCTTGCCACCCTCAGCAGCCCTGCTGATCGCAGTTTCAGAGCTGCCACGGTGGGAGGAAGGGAGCCTTTCTTCTTTTGCTCTGCAGCCAACAAATAGTATTTCAAAATCAGAAGGACTTGGCATGGATCTGTCTTTACTGGCAGTTTGTTTGTACACTATGTTTACTTATGACAATGAAGTACCAAGAAAGATGTTTGAAGCTGATTTATCAGTAATTATCTATCAGTAATTATCAATGTCTAAAGCCATTACAGGGCAGCCTGTAACAGCTTTGTCAGTCAGTGGGATCTGGCCTGGAGCATCAACAAGGTTTGAATGGAGCCTAAAGCTTTCCTTTTACCTTTGGAAACAAAAAAGGAAAACCCATGTATGACTTCTTCACTCATCCCAGTCCTAACCAGAGTTTCAGCCAGCAGACTGGCAGGAGAGGTTCCACTGCAGTAGGATCACTAGCCAGCAGAGGCAGTGGTAGCACAGGTAAAAGGCCCAGGGAGACTCCTGTCCCTCACTGCTTGCACTTGCCAACTCACAGGTCTCTGGCTAGTTGATTTTGAGACTAGATATGCAGGTCATTCTTCACCTTCCTCACAAACATGTCTCCAAAGCACCAAGCCACATTGCAGTCACACCCAAACTCGTGACATGCAGCTTACCGCACCCCATGAGCTCCTCAAGGCTCTTCAAAGTCATCCAACCCATGAGCACTTCCGAGCTTCTGGCTCCTCTTGACTGTCCTAAACACTTTCCAGGATTAAAGCAGTACAGCAGAGAGGAACACACTTACCCACAGAACTGAAACCCGTTGCAGTTAAAGTTGCTATACCTTCATGTATCTTACTGATTGAGTTTCATTAATAGCCTATGTGTCCGACGAATTCGACCAGATCCCCACTGAGCTGGCAAATTTCTGTGGAGAAATCCCTGGCACCTCATTTGTTTATCTTTGTCGACAATTTGTCTCATTGTCTCTGTCATTGATGAAACCACAAATAGTGTGCCAAGATCATTTGCCTCAATAAAAATGACAACAAATTTAAGAAGCACAGATGTGTAAGCTGCACTACAGTCTTTATCAGTGACACCCAAAACTGAACTGGAACCATTAGATTTCAAGGACAGACTATTAAAATAGGTTCTCCACCTCAACAAGATAAACCTGTCCATAATGCATGTTTGTGTCCATGAAGAAATCACTTTAATCTTGAATATAACCTTTAAAAGAATTAGGAAAATAGGAAAAAACCCCAGCCTATTTATTCATATAGGACATTAAGATTGTCTAAACAAAGGTACAAAGTTGAGGTTTTCTAAACTTGCACACAGGTGTTCAAGTGTAATGACTTGTTTTTGCTGATATTTAATCCTTTGCATTCAGTGTGAAACTCCACAGGAGTTACTTCTAGAAAATGACAGAGGGCATTCACATGAGGGGTTAATGCAAAGTAGTTTATGTGCATTCATCTTATAGCCTCAAATAATTCAAGATGCTTTTCTCACCTGTGCCCAGTTAGACAAAGCTCAGCTATTTACTGCTGATTGAAGTTACAGCTGTCATTCCTGGCTCTCACAGGTGTGGCTCAAGACAATAATTGTCTCAGTGCCTGTTTCTTGCCCCAGCCATGAGTGCAGAGAGACAGAGCACAGTCAGTAACATTTCCATCAATGACCTCTCCAGAGCTGTTTGCAGATGATGGCCTTTACTTACGTTGAATAATGTTTAGCTTTCCAAACTCTCATGTACCATGCCAGTTATCTAAAAATACTGTTCTACACCTCTGATGGCATTTGTCTCTTGCATCTTAGGCTGTACCCTATTCTGAGTTGCATTCCTTGTGTTGTGGGTCGGGTGAAATGTCATTGAAGCTATGGGTGTAACTGCTGCCTTCCTTTAATGCAGCTGTAAGGAACATTTAATCTGCTTTATGGAATAAGAGTGACCTCCTCCCCAAACAAAAGCACATGCCACTGTTCAAACCCATGGTATACACATGGGCTGCTCAGGTTGAAGGGTGTAGCAGAGGGGTTTTGCTGACTGGTTTTTTTAAATTGAACAGGATGTGTATCTATGTCTAGGTAGTGCCTATATGAAATAAAAAGACTGTGGCCATTAGAAAAAAGAAGAAAAGAAGTCTTTGAGCTGAATACTTGCATCTTCCTCATCTCGAGGAACTGATACTTCATAAAGACTTTGTAAATAAATAGGATTTATCAGAGAGATCTGATTAAATATGTAATTTCTCTTTCTAAAGGAAAAAAAATCACAAGGCCCTGAACTTAAGTGTTCAGGTCAAAATATATGAGACAAATCCCTACTGAAATCAGGAGAATTGCACAAGATATAAGCAAGACTGGAATTTGCCTCCTATGTTCTATATTCATTTTTCCCTGCCTCTAACATGAACACATAAACATATAGAGAAAAAAAAATAGAAGGGATAAGAAGGGAGAAGAAAGGGAGAGTAAAAAGAGAGCATGTGAATCTTATCATTCCTCATATGTGCTCAATATAAAATTATAATTTAATAATGCTTATTTCTTGACACAGTCATTAGATATTTTTTCCTTTGTTAAAATGAAATAGCAGTGATAAGCAATAATTCAAGGTTTTTATTTGATGACACAGGCTATACAATTTTGGCTATATGTATTTTTGTGCTATTCATAAGCCTGTTTAGCTTTGCACTTGTGTTGCAGAAGGATTGAATTATAGCTTTGCAGTAGATTAGATTTCTTTGTATTATTCTATTTATATCTATCTGGTTGCTCTATTACACATTTTCTTCATACTATCTTATAAACTGATTGGGACATGTCTCCTTTTCTATTGTGTGCATAAGTGCCCACCACAGTATGGATTTAAAAGCAAAATTAAATACCCAGTATCCCAAGCTTAGAAAATCATTGCTGCTTTGTTGCTGCATTGTGATTCTGCCTACAGTTCTACCTACCTACTTTCAGCTTATACAGAAAATTCAATTAGAGACATGGATTGTTGAGAAATGGGAATTATTTTCCATGATTCATAATGACGAAAGTTTGGCCATTTCTGGCCCCGTTTGCCATATTTGAGCTTAGCTGAGGAGAGCTTTTGATGACACTCTTACATTCTTAACACAACATTCTGTGTAATATATAAATATGTTCTCAGCTCAGTTGGCATCTTTGTTTGCTTTGGAGCACTGTGTCTTTGTGTCCTAAAATATAAGATGTATAATCCTTGCATTTACTCTGTGACTTGATATAACTAACATGCTGTTATTTCTTGTGAGAGACCTAATAGTTAGGGAAAATGCTGAGTATTTTACTCAGCAATAAAATGTTCTTCAAGTGATAATACATCTTAGCATAAAGCAGATTCTAATATGGGTGTTTTCTTACACTCTATTTGTTGAATTTGGTATTCATGAAAGTAGAACTCAAGAAATGGACTAAATCCAAGTACAGTGTGGGCAGGTGCTGTACAAGCTTTCCCTCTCAGCTTCTCCAAGTCCCCCTTCATCTCAGATTTTTTTCTGTTTTCACACTGTACCTCCTTACGACAGAAATGCAGTTTTTTTATTTTGCGGACAAATATTTGCTGAATTTTGAGATGAAACTCCTCAATTTGTTTCCCTGTGCCAGGTCTGAACTGGGGTTTTTACAGGTGGGAAGCTGGTGCTCTGATATACCTGAACAGAGGATGAAGAAGCAAAGCATCACACCTCGTTGCTGCTTTTTACTCTCCTCTGCACCCAGAAAATTTATATCTCAGTACATTTCTAAAGACAAAAGACATTTGATAATAGCAATAATGTTTAAACAAAGGATCAGCAGAGATATATAGCCTGTTTTGGGGGCCTCAGTTAAAGTGGGATAGCCTTTTGCAGTCATCTAACTGTAAATTAAATACCAATCCTCTGATCTCTGAATTTTTGTGCCCCAACTATATTCATCCAAATAGCCTTTTAAACTAATTTTGCACATTTTCTATATATTTATGATAAAAATAGAAATGAAAGAATCAAAACCTGGTAGCTTTACTTTATAATACTTCTCTTGAAGCATACAGGCAGAGTGAACATTGGAGAAAAAAAAAAGTATTAGTGGCTCTGGGAAGCATAGACTGTTTAATATCCAGATTAAATATTGGTGGAGCTTGAGCTCCTTTTCTGTCAGTCTATCACCTGCTGTTGTAAAAGACTTCTGTCACATGTCTCCTGACCAATTATGTCTGCAGTAGCTTGGGAAGAATCTCCTATCCGGCTGCTCACGGTGCTGTGGGCTATGAACAGGAGACTGCCCTGAATTATTCTCAGGATAAACCCTTTATGGGTTTTAGAAACAATTAACTTATCTATTTTCTACTAGTCCAAAAGCTTTATGGGTAGCACAAATGTAAATTTATTTTAACCTCAAATCCAATGTATAATTTTTGTGAAACTGGAAGTAGGGAACCAGTGTGATTGGAAGATACATTTCAATTAATTCTTCCTCCGACGCTTTATCTCCTCGGCATCAGAACCTTTTATAGTGTTAAAATTAACAATTATGCAGCTGATGGCTGGCTGAAACCACAGGGGATCTGGAAAGGGCTTCAGATAACACAACATGTATAAATCATTCAGGAGAACAATTCATGAAAGAAAAGTTATCTGTGTTTTGGATGACATTGGAAGAACTAAATAGGAGTCAATTTGAGGAAGAGACATTTTGCTCCATTGTCCGGCCTGGCTTTTCTTTCTTTTTTTTTTTATTGTGTTGTAATATACATTTTCAAAATTAATTAACCATTAACAGCAAGATAAATGTTTCTTCTTGTGTTAAGGAAATGCTGGCCTCGGTGGTGAAAGATTATTTCACATGAGCAGCACTCTTCAAGAAAGCTGTTGCCAGATAAGGTGGAGACTGCACTTTGAAGAGGAACAATGAGAAGTGACAGACAAGACCGTGTTTACCAAACTGAATAGAGGACTCGCAGGTTTCCACTCCCTGCTCGGTTACCTAAGCCCAGGGAATCAGGGCTGGAGTGCAGTTTCACCAACCCGGATCAGTAACAAAGTGGTAACTACTTCAGAATGTAATAACGCGCCGTGAAATCTTACTCCAGGGGGTAACGAACAACATTTCCTTAATTTAATTTTTATGAAATGTTAAAAAAATTACTTTGTTGGAACAGCTCTTGTGTTTATGAGTTTGGCAGCTGTGGAGGATTTTTGTTCTGTGCTTTTTTTTACAACGTTCAGACTTTTGATTACAGGTTGGGGTGTGAACGCAGCACGACTCAAATGTGAAATCCTTCTGTTTCAACCAGGTCAGAAATGTAGAAATAGGAAGAAGATCTTCTTGTTCTGCAACTTAGGAAAGATCTAAATTTGGCATCCACACTGTACACAGAATGACATAGGACTCACATGTGTGTAGTGCTCCAAGACACAGTCCTGAAAATAACTAACTCCAGGAGCATCATACCAACTCACCTCATCCAGAAAAGGCCACTGGAAATAAGAATCTTCTCCCCCTTTTTTTTTCTATTCCTGCAAATTTGGCAGAGTTGTTATTTTAGTACTGGAAAATTGCTTTTGGCCTTTGATAAAGTGCTCAATTTTTATTGCTTTTGTGCTGTGTTCGTGATTCTACAAAGCTACAGTCCTGAACCCAAATATTTATAGAGCTGAAGTCTAGAAAAATCTCACAGTCTGTTTACAGCATCTGCAGTTTCTTTGTCAATGTGAACAGTGCAGATCAGCACTGCCAGATGAGCGTCCAAACAAGTTCAGCAGGAAAGAGGAATAGAAATAGAACATGCATTATATATATATTTATATGTGTGTGTGTATGTACAATGGGATTGTTTCTTCATTCTGTTACAAATATATCAAGGGGATTTGTGTTAGAGGACAACATTAAATAAAATTTGTGACACACAACTGACAAACAGACTGTATTTACATAAGTAAATGTATATATGGAATGCTATATAAAAAGGCTAGTAGATACAATGTTTACTTTAACATAGATGTCTGAAATTGGGAGTGTAAGTTTTTGGTATGTGCATAATCAGCTGTAATATATTTATTGATAGGTTTTATAATGCATATGATTTTTATTTTTCTCGTCCAGTTATTTTTACATTTGACCTCTTGGTAACTTCAGGTTCTGGCTACAATATTATTGGACAAGGGTACAGAACATATTTCTAGTTTTTATTACAAGAACTTTGTATCCATGAATATATTTTACAAGAACATATAAGCATCTTTTTTTTCCTATTCAAATTAAAATCCATCAAATACAAATGTTACTGAACACAGGTGCAGAAAATATTTGGTTCAAATCACATTTTTTTGTGAACTGTTAAGAAAGTATTTTCTAATATGTGAGGGGAAAAACCTTTCTGCTAATTTTGACATACATTTGTTGGCTATGGAGTACATTTTCTCTTGATGACAATCAGCAGGTTAGATTAATCTGGTAGCATCACAGAAATAATACAGATCTTTGTTATGTATGCTATCCAGAAGATCTTTAGAGAGGTCTTGGAAAATGGACTTTATAAGTTATAGTAAGTAATGATTTAATTATATTAAGTAATGATGAGTAATAGTGCCAAATATTTGGCTAAGTCCCTTTTTCTCCTAGTGGCCCACAAAAGTGGAAGGTTGAGATTCTTCATTATATCTACCTGTACCCAGAAACATAGTGCAGATCAGGGCCAACTCACAAAGTTTTACTTGAACAAAAATTTTTTCTGTGATTGGGAAGGTTTTTTGGTACCTGATTTATTTTTCTCTGTTCAGGGTTTCTGGGTCTATTTTTTTTTTTAATTTTTCAAACTTCAGGAAACTGAGTTTTGAAAGGGCATTTCTTAGCTTTGATTTACATAATTACATTTTGTAAGTGGTGATATGAGGTCGTTGGTTTTGGGTTTTTTTTTGGTGTTTGTTTTTTTTTTTTTTTGTTTTTTTTTTTGTTTTTTTTTTTTTTTGTCTCAGCAGTCCTGGAAATGGGGTTTGACAAACGAGTGCACTGGCAAGAGATTTCTTGTTGAGTCATTTAAACCAGTAACATCCCTTCTAACCTTGTGCTTTTCCTTCACTAGGAGTTAGTGCATGTGGAGCAGGGATGGCTGAAGGAAACATGTCAGCTTCTCACCTCTGGCAGTTTAAAGACTGATGTCTTAACATAAAGTCTAACTGGTGGATATTCATCACTAGGACATTCAACTTCAGCTAGGTCAAGCTGAAGTTGATATTGCTTTCAGTGTCCTCTTGGTAGATGGAAACCACAAAGAGAAGTCTGGGCTAACTGCTGGCACTGTTGCTGAGCACAAGACAAAGTGTCCATCAAGCTGTAAGCTTTTCTGAAACGCAATCTTTGCCCTAAAACTGTCCTCGCTTCAGCAGCAAACACTGCTTAGATCTCTCTGCCTAGTTTCCTTACTATAAGCTGTGATGATGAAGGGTATTAGTCTGGTTTTGTAAGGAATGATTAATAAAGAGGCAAAAATCCATCCCTCACTAAGGCTCATAACCACAAAGCCACAGGGGGATACTGTCTTTGGGGTTTCTTTGCATGAATCTTGTTGTGTTCTTGGCGCTGGTTGTTTTCTACACAGGAGAGGGAAGGTGTGAAACTAGCCCACAGTTTTTGCAAACTATCAGAATAAAACATATCAGTAGAGAGTATCTTTAGAAAGTAGAATACATATCCAGAGCACTCAGAGTAAGAACTGTTAGTCTACTTGCTAGTATTGCCACCCACTCCCGTGACACTTGTATTCCTGCTGGAGAGTGGCCCAGCTTCAGAAGGAAGGACTGCACTTAAATAATGTGGGGCACGTCACTCTAAATAGCATTGGAGACAAACACACAGGATGTGTTACTGAGCAACTTGGATTTCTACATGTGTTTTCTTTTGGATTACCATTCATAAAGAGATGGTGAGGTTTAATTTTAATCAATTAAAATGATTTCTTCCAGCACTTTCAAACACCTGCCCCAGGTCAGCATGCTCTCAAAGATGCCTCCTTAAAATAGGTTCAATTTTCATGAGCTGGCATTTTCCAACAAAGGCAAGAAAAATCTTGACCATTTCTGGTGATAAAATTTCCTTTTTTAACACACGTGTGAGGCTCTGTCCTCAAGACACTGCAATGGCATAATGGTGGGCCCAAACTGCCTCTGTCATGTCACACAAAATGTGCTATTCTGCACTTGATTCACTAACCTGGTGGAGGAGACAGGTGTGTTCACTGGTGCCTATTCTATATTATTTGCATGGTGTTTAAGCTGTGAAATCCTTTAAGAAGGAAAGGCATTTGCTCAATGTCTTCTTAGAGATAGTGCTGTTATAAATCATCACATAAAGAGAAGAAAAACCTTCTAATTGCATGCTTTATCTTCAAAAGTTATGAATTTCAGAACAATCTGCATATCAGGTACCTTGTTAGTATTTTAGTGCTAAAAGGCTTCTGTTGATATATTTCCAGCTTCTGTTACCTGTCTTTGACACACCACATAGTTATTTTCTTTTTAATCTCTGAAAAGCAGAAATATTGTGAGCTCTTTGCTGGTGCCAGTATGGATAGAAGCCATCCCTAAAGAGACGTATATTGCAATTGGCAAGATATAAATCACATACTGTATAAATATAGAGGTGTTTATGTGTCAGGATGTTGGCAAGTGGTTTGTGGGAAAAACTACTCTGTTGGATGCTAAAAGCATCTTTCAGGTCTGCCATTTATGACTCCTCTTTTCTTGCTGCTTTTGTACCAGTTTTTGGATTGTCATTAGGGGTATATGTGATTGCTTGTCCAGATGTTGTACAGAAGTGCCTTGAAAGAGTAATTCTTGCCACATTCCTCGTGAGAATGATGCTGTTGGGAATTTGTTTCAGGGTTTGTTTGCTTTGTTTTTGGGTTGGTTTTTTTTTTGTTTTTGTTTGGTTGTTTTTTTTTTTTTTTTTACAATCACTCTCTTCATTCACTAATGTCAGCACTTGTTTATTTGTACAGGAGCTTTGTTCTCTACCAAAACTGGGGCTTGCAACTGCCTTGCTTTGAAACATAATAATTAACCCCTTCCAAACCTCACCTGGTTTTTCAGCAATCTGAAAATTGCTGTTTCTTGACCTTCTTCTTGTCATTTCCTTTCACCTTGTTTCTTCTTCTTTTTTTTTCCTTGCTTTGATGAACTTACTTTAACTTGACTGTAAGTTCACAGATCTTGTAGTGTGTCTTGGTGCAGCTACTTTGCTTTAAATCCTGTGGCATGAGTATTGTTCCTGCAGTGCAATCCACACTGGTTCTATGGAAATCTCTAGACAGCTTTACCTTCTTCAAGAATCCTTTGTTCCCCTACTTGACAGGGCAGCTGACAGAAGCAGCCAACAGGCACAGCACTTTGGGCACTCCCTTATGTAGAAGGGTGCAGGAAACAGGACCAGAAATGATGCCTGGCAGTAGTGGTACCCCAGGGCATGATCCCCAGCACCATCTTGATTTATTGGGGACCTTAAGGCAGACTGAGCTCCTGAAGGAGGACTCAGCTGTCTGGGTCCGGGGCTGACAGGATGTCTGGGAGTCCTCACGGAGTCCGGGTGGTCACGAGGAGGATTATCAGCCCGCAATGTACCCTTGAGACAAAGAAGACTACCAGCATCTTAAGCATTATCCCAGCAGGAATTCATCACCAGCAGGTTGAAGGAAGTGATCCTTTCTATACTTAGCATAGGTGAGACAGATCTGCAGTTCTGGGTCTAGCTCTGGGCTCCTCAGTTCAAGAGAGGCATCGGTGTACTGAAGAGAGTCCAGCAAAGGGCTACAAGGATGATTAAGAGCCTGATTAAGGATATGATGGAGCATCCATCCTATGAGAGAAGTTTGAGAGAGCTGGGACTGTTCAGCCTGGAGATGAAAGGCTCGGGGGAAGTTTATGAATACACATAAATACGTGAAGGGAGGGTGCAAGGTGGGTGGAGCCAGGCTTGTCTCAGGGATGCCAACTCAGAGGACAAGAGTCAATGGGCACATTCTAAACCACAGGAAATGGCATTTCAAACATAATAAGAAAACTTTTGCATTGTAAAGGTGGTCAGACACTAGAACAGTTTTCTCAGAGAGGTTTGCTCTCCTGCTTTGGAGATACTTAAGCCCCATCTAAATAGTGTCCTGAACAACCTGCTGTAAGTGACCCTGTATAATCAGGAGAGTTGGATTAGATGATTTCCAAAGGTGTCCTCCCACCTCAGTTGTGCTGTGATTCTCTCATATATTTTCTTGCTCTTCTTTGTCCTTCGCATTGGAAAAGAGGCTGACCAGATAGAAAGGTAGAGAGACAAAATGGTGCTTTGATCAAGACCGTGCTCTTTCAGAAAAGAAGTGTGTATACATATAGAGTAGATTTTATGTACAGTACCTGCCAGAATCAACATGAAATTTGAAATAAATTGAGGGGATACTCAAGGGAAGCCATGTGTTTCACATGTCTCAAACAGGAGATGCCAGTAGCTGTGATAGAGTAGGTAAATATCCAGACAACATAATCTGCACTGGTAAATCAATAGCAGTTCTCTGTTGGTGACAGAATTTTTTTTTTTTAAAAATTTTTTTTAAGGCAGTATTTTATGACTAGATCTTCATTACATGCAAGGTCAATGGATCTGTTTCCCAGAACAGGTAGCTGGGAGTCCTGTCCCCAGCTGGAGAGGTGAAGACTTCCAGCCTAAATCTGCGAGCTTCGGGAAGGCAATGACTACAGACACAGCAGGCTGAAGTCCAGCTGCCAGCCATTGCTGGGATCTGATACCTTGTAGATCCATAGGCAGCTCCACAAGGACTAGGCTGTCTTGAGAAACAGCTCAAGGATTAGGGAGGATCAGAGAGCTGGTGTGTGTGAGAATCTGGATGCAAGAGACTGTCTGGGCATATATATTCAAAATAATCATGCTGAAGAGTGAGAGACTTTCTAATCACATCTTGTCTCCAATAAAATTTTGAGAGAATTGATTTATTCTGAAGCTACAGCATATACAATAATTCACAATGATAAAGTATTGAATAAACACTGTCACCTTTTTTATTATTTAAATGTCTTGAACAGTACCAAAGTCAGTCATGATTCCTGAAAATGAATTCCTGCTGTTAGTTATCTGACCTGGATAAGAATCAGTAACCTAGACCTGCAAAGCCATGCATATAATTATACCACTTTCCCACTGAACTTGCATTATTATTATAACTGTAACCAGCCTTTGTAGAAAAACTGCTTTTACACTGCATCTATATTCTGTTCTAATAATGACATGTACAACTTCTGGAAAAGAATTGCTAATTAAATATATTCCTTTTAATATTTCATCCACAAAAATACAACAATTTCAACCCTTTTATGTATTTTTTCTATACTATTTGGAGTTTAGGATCTTTTCCTTAAGAATAAAGGTACAATACTATCTTACAGAACTGAGTTGTCATGACAAAAATTTTTATCAATCTAAATTATCTATGCAACAACATGATAGAAACCCAGAAATAGGAAACAGTAGCAAAGCAGTTCAACTTCCATTAAAAATAAAAGCTTTGTTAATAAGCTTCTGGCATGATGTCATTTGATATAACCATTGCAGGGTTAATGGTGGTTGGCTATCATGAAGGATTTTGCAAGTGTTGAAGTTATCAGTGTCCCCATATATGCCTTAGCTCAGCAAAGCAGTTAAGCATGTGCTTAAGTCTCATTCTGTAATCTCTTTCTCTAACCATAAATCCTGCTTCATTGACTTCTGCACTTTTTATAGCTTGCTGAGGGAAATTCATGCTACCTGTTTGGCAACATAACTGTAGCATGACAGACTAGTGCATGCTTGTACCATGTTTAGGGTTTTATTAGAGAACGCATCTGGAAATGGGAGGGAGATGTAATAACAGAGAACATCACTTTGTTATTTTGATTTTACTTTATGTAAAATGTTTTAATATGAAAATGGTGTGTTGCTAATTGCAGTGTCTGTTGAGATATTGATACTAATCCTTCAATTATATTCATTATTATTTAGCTTTTATTTATTGACCCTGTAGGATACAGAAAGCTACATATGTGCCCTAAATTCTTGCAGACAGGTCCAGAAAATCATGGATGTCCTATGGAATTCAAAGTTAGGGAATAGAAAGAATGAGCAAGAAAAATCCCATATTGATTTGGTGATTGCAGTTGTTTCAGGTTTCTTTCCTCTTCTCTCTGGCCACTACCCAGCCCAGTGGCTGAACATTTTTCTATGTTTCCACTTGTTGTACATTGATGTCATTTGCTTTTGTATGTCAACCACATGTGAGTAGGTGAAGCAAGCACTTTTGTCTTACAGTAAGGCTACTTATGTACTTTACACCTCAAAATGATCCACAGCACTATGCAGGTACTGGTGCTATAAATACGATCTGCAGGTCCTTATTCCAAGCCCTTTACAAATTTTCACGTCCTACAGGCCTGGGTCATATAATGATATTCAAAACCACTGGGCAATGCCCTGAGCAACTCAGTATCTCATGCTTTGAGCAAGCCTAGGTGGACCAGATGACTTTGTGACTTTGTAATGATGCTTTAATATAGAACAAAAGGAATAGAGGGTGAATCAGATTCTCCAATAAGACATCATTGGTTGTTTCATTATATTCAGCATAAAAATGGTAATTATTAAGTCAATGCTCGTACACCAACATGTTAAAGAAATGTAATGAAGAGAGAAAAATAAAAGTCTTCATGGAGGTATTAATGCTATCTTTTAGGGAGGTTAATGAGAAAATCCTGTTAGACAAGACCAGCTGAGATATGGAATATAATTTTTGTAAGAAGTGCTGACATCTGAGAATTTGTTATTGTTTCAATTCAGGGTGAAATCAAATGTTTCTGATATGCCATGCAAATACTGCTTTAGAAAAAAGACTTAATTTCTTCAATATTTAATTTCATAATTCTACCCTTGTGTTTCAGGCTCCATTCTCTGTTCTCAACCAGAATATATGTGGGTGCTATGTATTTATGCAGTGCTGGGCTAATTCTTGTGAGAGGATGTGCGGTGTCCCTTTTCCTTTGCCAGGCAGACGAGGGGTAGGAACACTTGCCTATAATACAGGAGAGCTGTACTGCACATCCACTGTACCCAGAGTTGTTTTGGAGTGAGCACTTTCAATATCAGAACAAAATGTCCAGGGCAGCAGCTGGCAGCAGCATCATTATTAATTACCCTCAAGGACATGATGTGCAGACTAGACTTGGACTAACTTTTGGGGCTTCACTTAGGATGCAGGTTGACTGTCACCGAATGAGAGATTTTGAAGAAATTAACCTTAGCCAAGATGCAAAAGGAGAAGAAAGGCAATGGTGAAGTCCAAATTGGTATTATTCTAAAGACAAAAAGAGCCTTAAAAAAATTTGAAGATTTTTTAAAAATAATTTTACCCACTCCTACTACAATAAAGCAGCCAGAGATGCAACTGTACCAAAGCTCTAGCTTTGGTAATTAGCAGTACCTGAACATTCAAAAGTAAACTAGAAGTAGAATGAGAGGAGAGAGAATATAACCAGAATAAGTTCCATATAAATGGAAGTAAATCTAAAGAAAATAAAAGGAAGATCCCTAAGAAGTCTATGAGAAGTTTTTTGTTGAGAGAAAACTGCAACAGTAAGATTTGAAAGAGCCATCTCTCTATATAAAACAAATGTAACAGAGAAAAGAAGGTGCTGTGTCTGCTGAAAAACCATTTGTGTGCTCTGCAGCAAGTTCTTCAAAGGGATAAAGAACCTATCTTGGACAGATGTTCCAGACAATGTTAAAGAGAGAGAAAACAATAATCTTAGGTTTGCTGTAGGAGAAGTATATGCTTTTTCAGAGCAATGGCTGAGCCAAAAAAGCAGGCTGAGACCTGCTCCACTCAATGTCTGGGTTTAGCTTGGTTAACATTATACAGTGTGAGACACTGAAGAACATAACACACAGCTTCAACTAGCTGCTGCTCTACCTTCCTGGAGGTAAAGTTTGCTCATGTTCATTTCACAGCCATCAAAAATTAGCAATAAACATCAGAATCTAAAATACTTATGACAAATCTATTAAATAGGTCACAACATGAGTCTTTTGACATTCTTGTGAGGAGTATTCCCTGTGTTGCAGAACGCTAGAAAGGTTATCTGTCCCAAACATTCTATGTTTAAGAATCAGAAATCTCAAAATGGTGCAACTGTTTTCAGTTTTAGACTTGTCTGAGGAAAATGGGCAATTCACCATCCCAGAATGTCTCTGCTTTCTGCCAACACTGAGATACCTGATTTGACCTCAAGGCTCAACATATTGTCTTGGGCATAAATAGTTCCACTGTCATTCTAATAAAGAATCCCAGGACCATGAACTTGACTGACTGTGTTTCATTTTTCCCCTTCTATATGAGCAGTGAAATGTGTATTCTAACATTGCTATTTAAACATGCTCATGCTTTATTTTAAGTTTTCTACTGATTTAAGGTGTTTCCAGAAGATAGCAATATCTTTTATTGGAGCTGTCCTGGTGCCTAACAGTACAAAATGAAGATCTGAGTATGATCAGAGCATGATTTTAATTCTTTAATGAGATGTGCTGTTGCTAGGTGTTTGTCATGTTTGAGACAGGTGGTGCTAGCAGTTGCATGTCTAAACATGAATTTCTCTGAAAATGACTTGTGCACATGATCAATAAGTTTTGACAGTTCTTAGAGATCATTCTTAAATTGATAATAAGGGCTGTGTCTGGTCTTAAGTAATGTAATTAATTAACATTAATTAATTATTTTCTAATTAAAACAAAAACATAGGCTACCCTTTCACACCTTTTTGTCAGATGACAAAGATTATGGCTAAACAATCAAATATCTCCTCATTCATATTTAATTTGCAAATGATACACTTGTACCCGGAAAAATAATCCCAGCTCTAATGCATGGAAATGGGAAAATTAACAGTTCCTTTTCAGCAGTGGCAGAAAGTGGTTTATGGTAATTTAGGCTAACCTTGACCTCCTATATATACAAACATGAAAATCATTAACACCCATACTTTAAGTCTAATTCTCCTCCTACCTTTCATGAGTAAATTCACACCTGTTAGCAAGTGGGATGCGTAAAACCCAATCTTGGCTATGATGATGTAGGAGATCTGTGCCTGGACCTTCCTAGAAGCATCTGGACACCATTTAGTTTAAGCTCACCCTCAGAATTCTTTACTCCAGAACATGGATTCATTTAACTTGTTCAGTTTCTCTTTACCACAGCTTGGATTATATGTCATTTGCCCATCTTTGCACACTCTTGCTCCTAGGGTGCAAGTCATGCATCCACACCCAACACCAACAGTTCTGTGAAGGACTCTTCCCTTTGGAGTCCAGTCCTTGTGTCTCTCTCTCTTCTGCCAAAGGCAATGTGACAGCCTGTGCCATAGTCTGACCAGCTGCAGTAGGTAATTTTTCTTCCACAGTGTCAATGTTTTGCTGAAGTTTAGTGTGTAAAAGCTGGTCTTCTCCAAAGCTTCTCAGAGTACCAAAGCTGTATTTTTTTTTTTTTAACATGAGGACCTTCAATGGGTAAGTCTCAAGGGTTTACCTATTTTGAAAAAGGTTTTATTTTATAGTAAAAATGCACCATGTGCTTCACACAGTCTTGAAAACAGCAGAGAAAACAGCATTTCCCAAGGGGATATTGAACATGCTCAGACGAGTGCTCTGTTTTCCTCAGGACACCTGCCAGAACCTTGCTGACATATCAAGTGTTGAAAAATGCTTGGCATCAGCCATCTCTCACAGAGTTTCTGTCTTTGTTGACAGTAGGAAACAGCCATGTTATGCATATTTCTTTAATTCTCTTGGCTGCCTACATTGCAAAGTGTCTCTTATATTTTCTTCTATAGCCATTGATTCTCAAAGAGAAAAGAATATCCAGCTCTTCTTTTGGTCTGGGCTTTCAGGCAATGGAAATTGCCCAGGAACAGTTCAGACCAGGAACTGAAGAAAGTTATGAGAAGGATCTTTATCGCCTTGGCTTCTGATGGAAACTTCTGTGTCTGCTGGAAAATACCTTCCATAAAATATTTGTTGTCTTGGTCCCTTGTCCCTCTAATCATGTTGTGTTGGTGCCTTCATGATCAGACTGAGGACATCTTGGTTTTTTTTATTTTAGGATTTGGTATACTTCCTTGAGTGTTTTTCTGATTTCTCTCTCCCTTTCTGTCCTGTATGTAGTTTATTTCACATTTTACCTTAATGAGAAGTTGTTCATGCACATAAATTTCCATTTGCCTTCTGATGACCACAGGGCAAAAGTTCCTTAAGGCACAACAGTTTTGAATGAAAATATCCATCTCTGTCAGAGCCTGTCTTCAGTGTCTCCATTCAGTCTCTCATTTTTCTCTTCGCATTGCATAGAAGACAAACCCACCAGTAAGGGAAAACCTCTTTTTTATTTGATAGGGAATCAAAATTCGGAGCTCCACATTTCCACATTGTGCAAATTTTTCACTCATGTAAAATTTTTGCATTTTGACTATTTGTGCCTCAACAAGATCCTCTGGCCAATTGCTTCCTGTAGTAGTCAGACTACCTTCTGCCAAATGAAACATTATGCACAGCTATCAGGCATTATTATCAACACCTATCCTGCAGCAGAACTTTTGTTTGTGATGAGTAATTTAACACTCAACACTCTGAAACCTGAAGCTAATATTGTGAAGTACTCCAAGGAGACAAATTGCACGTATCTTAAACTTTTGATAATCATCTGGTAGTTTGGGGACACTGTGGGTTTTCAGAAAACAAACCAAGCAAAAAGTTCTGTTCCTCAAGCAGCCAGGGAACCTGCTTTACCTCTGCTGGAGCTGAGTGTCAGCAGCTTGTGGTGCCCTCCTGGCACAAGGAACAGAAGCTAGGGTATAGGTGCTCCCTCTCCAGCAGGATTTAGCCTGCTTTGGAGATCATTGATCCAAAATGAAACTTCCTGCATTTATTCAACTTGATGAGCCAGTCCATTCTCTAATCTGTTTAACATCTAATTCCTGGCATTCGACACGTATTGCAAGGTTTTGTGAACTTATAAATGTTACCACTTTCTTCAATGAGGTTCTCTTATCACAGGGACCTACTGTCATTGACAGTGATTTTTGGCTTTCACCATCTTTCACTCTCAATGCTGTCTCTTAATTGCTTGCCCACACTGAGCAGTGCAAGAGTAAAATATTGACCTTCTTCTCTGGCTAAAAGCTATGTAAGCAATACAGTACATTCTTCTAAGGCGTCCCAGTGAGTTGAGGAAAAGAAACTTAATTGTCAAGTTGTCATTTCCTTGGTGAACCTCTCCTATTTGCTTCAAGTTCTCCTTAATACGTAGTTTAGAAATATATGAGGGGTGAGTACAGCACTGACTGGTATCAGCCACCAGTTAAAATAACTTCCCAATGAAAAATGCCTTGAGATGGCTGCTACTTTTTGTTTTGTGGATCATAGGCCTGATGTTAGAGCAATTTTACTATCTGAACAATAGGTGGGCTCAGAGGTAGATGTAGAATTTTCTGAATTGTGGGAGGTATAAACTCCTTCTCCCTAAGGATTCACTGCTGTAAGCTGAGAACAGTGGGAACAGTCCGTACAGCCAGACTGCTGTCTCTGTTCCCAGCCTCTACTGCTGGCAGTCTTCGTGTGTTCGATTGTCTATGTTCCCCCTCCTCAGAACAAATGTAATTCTTCCCTTTAGCATCTCTCATGTCTCCCCTTGGCTGACAGTGACCTCTGTTCCTCAAGTAATTCTTCTCTCTGGTTTGTCAGTAGGTTGTTACCCCAGTACAGATTTCAGCTGCCAACTTCTACTTCAGGCATTTTCTTTTTTGCCCACTTGTAAGCCTCAGATAATTCAATGCCATATTCACTCTTCCATCTTACTCTTGCATCCTCTCTCTCCTCACTGTCACTTCCAAGCCTGGGTATTTTGTTTTTTTTTTCTTTTTTACAAAAAGGTTTATTATGCAGTGGACATCTCCTCTTGAAACTTACTGCTTTCTAGCTTACATGTATTGGGACAACCTGGACAGACAACAGCTATCTTTGTCTTCTGATGTGCACAGTTTGCTCTCTGGGATCATGGTCTGGCACAGACTCAGCTTAGCTGCATGCAGGAGTGTTCCAGTCAGGACAGCTGTGCTCTTGGTGTAGAAACCAGAGGGATGGCAGTAGCAGGGTGTTGGTGTGAGTCCAGGCTCACATGACACAGAGTTAGGGTGCCTCCAGGAGAAACAACCAGTCCTGGGAAGGGGGGAATTCTCCCAGGTACAAGAGAGCTCCGTGGTACCTGGAAATGGCATTAATGAGGGAAATGCAAATAGCTGTGTTGAGTGGCAGTGCAGGACAGTGTGGCTCTAAGAAGTCCCATGGCACCCTGTAGGCTGCTGGAAGACTGCGGGAGCAGAACACTTGTAACAAGAAAGCAAAGAACTCAGGAAAAGGAGCTGCTGCTTTTGCTTTTCCAAGCAGTAAAAACCCCAGTTGATAGCATACTACAAAGTGTGGTCTTTGCAGACTAGGAACTCAACAGGCCCTCCAAAAGCAGTGCTATGCCATGAGGGACACAACCTGTCTGTACAAACATTCAAGTAATGAATGGGAGTAGAAGGGTGGCAGTACTTGAAGATGTTGTTCTGCCAAGACAACAGCTAGAATAGGGGCTCAGTTTTGGTATTTTTTCAAAAACCATTGAAAATGTGGAGAAAGTGCTGAAAAATACAGTAAGTATTTTTTTATTCCAATTTAAGAATTGGAAACCCTTTTTTTCCCTTAAAAATCTTATCAGAAAGAAAATTGAGAAGGGATTTGATTAGAGTGTATAAATCCTTTCCTGAGAGAAAACATGAGCACTGAAGTGATCTTGAATTTAGTAGAGAATGAAATTGTGGCTGGAATTGGAAGCTAAGTCAATCCAGGACAGAAGTTAGATACCTTTTTTTTAGCAGTGAGTGGGATTAACCATTCAAACTAACTACCATGCAGTAGATTTTCTGTCTTCTGCTATTGTGAGATCAAGACTAGATAGTCTCTAGAAGCTATGCATTAGTCAAACACAAATTATCCTTTCATCAAACAGAAGTTATTGGGCTGTGTACATATTTTATTGGGTGATGAAGTAATAGATCTAACATACTGCAGATCAAATTTTATGATCTAATAGTACGTTTTGGCAGTAGAATATAAATGTGGATGTGTGGATGTGTATCTGAGAGAGTATAATTCTTAGAATTACAGAGAGTGTTGGTTTTGATTAGAGGGTTCTCCATCATCTCTAAATTCCCATCTCATATACCAGGTCATATCTGTGCAGATTCTCTCCATGCATCCTCCCAAATGGCTGCACAAACCCTCTTCAAATTCTTTATACACTCTGTGCTGTAAATGTCATAATTTCTGTAAATTCTGTGTGTTGTAGCACCTCATCAATTTTTAATCAATCACCAGAACACACCTGGTCCCTTTAAGGAAGTTCTTGATTCCATTGAATAAAATGGGGAAGACACTGAAATATGCAGAGGTTCTGATCTTGAACAAATTCCTCATTCAGGACTATTTGCTCACAAAACAATGTGAGGAAATAGTGATGAAGGAGATTTTGCTTCTGTTTGTCCATGCAAATTCATGTCTACATATTAATTTAATATTTTAACTGCTTATCTTATCTGTCTCATCTTGCACTCTGCGCAATTCATCTGAAAGCAGTGATGACACAAATGATCTTTTAAAAATTCTTACTATTTATATAAATAAATACATTTATATATCTGGAGACTTCTCGTATAGTAATTCCTAGTTAGATTTTGATGGCTAAAGATTTATGACTAAGGAGGTTTTGCTAAGGAACATCTACATACATATTTAAAAGATCAGGTAGTGTATTGCAGAACTGTGCATATATCTGACTTCAGTAAAGAGCAAGATGAATACTCAAGCTGCATCCAAGTTGACCAAGCACATGGTTCAAGACTTCTTTTTCCATCCAGACCTGCATGTGAGAAAGTCCTGGAAACTATCTCACCCCTTCTGACCACAACTGGAGCCTGTTTACAGATCACTTGTTATGACTACATCTGCAGAAGGAAAAGATGAAACCTGGGCTACTCTGTACACACAGCACATGTACCAGGACTACAGTGATGGGAAATGGAGAAGATGTATATATAGAGAGATGGAGAAATGTGCCATGTATTAATAAAACTACCATATGTCCCTACTGCAATACATTCACTGCAGATTGGGGAGGTTCACTTGAAAATGATGTTGTGAACATGAAATATTTTCAGGCCATAGAGTAGCAGAGGTATTCTTCAGGATAAGTTCATGACAGAGCTGTAAAGTTAATCTACAAGCTGATTGGCAAGTAAATGAACCTTTCCCCAGAGAATACTGACAGAGATTATCTACTTTGTAATTATACATGTGATTGAAACACACACAGGTATATCTGAGTCATATTATTGACTTGAGTAACTTCAAATGAGGCCCAAGACTCAGTGCCTGCTGTAAGGAGATGAGTGGCTGATGCCTTTTCCTGCAGTACCTCAAATTTCTCATACTTTGGGCTTGGAGACCTCTCCAAAGTCAAAGTAAGAAAGAAACCAAGCAACTTAGAAAACTCCTTGATATTTTACTAGGGAATGTGAGGCAGAGGGTTGGAAACGGTTTCTGAGGTCCCATGGATGGGTGGCCCCTAATCTGAGAATACTGATCAGGCCAGTATGGGGCTTGAGAGCAGCTCCTCAATTTCGTCATAGTTACATTTGCTTTTGGCCTCCCTGATACCAGCAAGCACAAGAAATTATAAATACCCATAATAGCAAGGAATCAAGTCTAGAGGCATACAAATTTTTTTGACAGGGTCCTACAGTGGTTGAACTAATTCCTCAGGAGAAATGTTTAAAAATGGGTGGCGTGAAAGGTATCCTGATGTTATAGTCCTTCCTAGCTGTCAACTCCTACATAGGGAAATATTTAAATCAAAAGGATTAAATGCAAGTCAGCTGGAGGGGAAAACACAATCAAAGATTCAATAAAATCCTTTCAAACTGGGTACCAAATACCTTTGTTTTGAGAACAAATTCCCTGGGAAAGGAAAAGTAAAATTCAGTAGACAGCTAACATGATAAAATAATACAACCAGAAAATTAATACTTTCTATCAAATCAATAAATGTATCACTGAAGTGCAGAGTCCTCTCTCTGAAATAATTTAATTCAGCTAAATTATCTGTGGAATGTTTTCCTGTTCCAGGCCATTTACCATGGGCTGTCACAAATCCCAGTTCCAAAGGACAGTGGGTGATAGTCTGATGATCAGAAAGCCTGAAGCATCTGAAAAGCAGCCACTAGAATGAAGGACTGCTTAATACCTTTAAATAAGAAGATTGACTTTTTAAAATGACAGATACCTTATTGAAATTCTTTACAGAACAAGAAAATGGATTCTTAGTGGAATTTTTGTTTAGATGTAAGCTAAAGAACAGCTTTATATTGGCAAATTGTGCTATTCTACACAAATACCTTCAATGTGCAATTAATGAAAGCGGTAGAATTTAGTCCTATTATAGAATGATAGGCTCTAGATGAGGCCACACTACAGGCATCCCTGTGCATACATGGAATAGGGAAAAGCCCTCCAAAAGGAAGGTTTGCAGCTACTCTAGATGAGATGTCACCACAAATTTCCAGGGTGCAGGGCCAGACCACGTAGCCTGTGATCAACCTATGAAAGTTTCTTGAGGGGAAGGAATCCACAAAAAGCAGACAGGCATAAGATTGCTGCCTGCAAAGATCTCATGAAAAGTTTTATGCATGGACTTAAACCTGATCCATGAGGTCTTTGCAGTGGAAACATCTTTGGCATTCTCAGAATTGTCGGTACTTGTGACAGCTCCGCAAACACTGGCGCAGGTTGAAGCTGGGAAGAAGCAAGGCCTATTTTATCATTTTGTAGACAGGAAACTGGAGCACATAAAAACCAAGGGTGCAATCCACAGGCCTAAATGTAAGAAGCATCTACCGCCATTGTAAAGATCTGAAGGTATCCAAAATCTCAGCATGGGGCTGGCAGATTTAGGCAGGACCTACAGGAGGTCCACAGTCTGCTGGGGCAGAGCTGGAGGCTGGGCAGTATACCCAGGGCACCAAACACGGCTTTGTGTTTTAGAAAGCTGAATTCCTCTCTGAATGATTTTTCAGGGACTATCTAGTGCAGTACAGGAGTTTGGAAGTAGGTATTTGGGAGGTGGCTCTTTTGCTTTAACATCTACATTTCCAAAATATGCATAATTAATGTACCCTTTACATTATAATGTCATGGATATCTCTTTTCCTTTCTGTCCAACACAGAGCAACATTTCTGGGAAAATTAGAATCTGAATGCTTCCTCTGACTTGCACCATAATATAATGATGGAAATCCATTTATACGCAGCAATTACAAAAGCTCAATATATTTGTAAATGTGTGCAATGTATTAATGGCAAAAACAACCAATACTATGTGATTTAAGCTCAAGATTTCAAATCTAGAATAAAACCTTTCAAATTTTCTCCTTCTAAAGCCAACTCATTTCCTTCCCATAATGTTCTTTATGTGAGAATTTCTTGAGAAATCTCATCAGCAACAGTTCAGCTTAAATATTTTCTCTCCAATCCATTCAAACTGCTGTCTATTAAATGACTTTGTGGCTTTCTGACACTGTAGGCAGCTCAGTTGAAAATTTGATTAAGCAAAATAATTGCCTGTTGTACAGCAAGAATGTAAGTTTTTATGGGAGAACTGTTTTCTTTGTCATTCATCTCTGTCAGGCCTCTGTATTTTGATGCACATTTGAATTGATGCCACTGCTGACAAATATGTCCCTGCCCATCCTTTGCTATTATCATGTTTTCCATTGACATTTCTGAGAAAATAAAGAAGATCTTAAAGTTTCTTAAGGACAAGATCCACAGTCCCAGTATCAGCTCTGGGTGATCTCTAACTACATATCACTAGTAAGGATTTAGCCAATTGAGTTGCTATAGCTTAACTTAGATAGCTTCAGCAAAGTTAGAGGGTATATCAGCTTTCAAAAAAGATAGCAGATATCTCAGAGATGTGGAGTGCAGCTCTCCTCCTTGAGTCCTACCCTATCACACAGCATAGCATAACCAGAAGTTTTGGCTCAGGAGAAACCCTTGAATTCAGATCTCAACACAAAAGGAGGATAGTGGCTTCTAACTGCTCCGTTAGTGCTGTGTGGGACACAAGCTCTTCAGTGCCATGTAGTTTCAGCACAGGGCTGCATTCTCAACAGGCAGCTTTGGGCAGCTTTTGTTGTCTCCCAAACCAGACTGCTGTTGAATTCATGGGCATGAACTCACATATTACTGAAGGTAAGAACAAGTAGCCAGTCAGGGAGTGACTAGGACGGAGGAAGCAGTAGGCACGAAATACTCTGTTACACCAACACATAGATCAAAAGGAGACAAGTGTATCGTGGCACAGTGTTAAAGTACAAAACACAATTTGGTTTGTATAGTGTTTCAGGCATTTGTGTTTCTAATGAGCATTATCCTGTCTGGAGTAAAATGTTAGTGTGATTTTCTTGCATGTAAAATGTCATGCCACTCAGTATATGTAAGTATTTAAAAGGAAAATATGTTGTTATATTTCAAGTCTGTTAGTTTTAGAGATCCACTGGCTGAAAAAGTATTTCTATTGACCAAATGGAAGGTTTGAAAACTTGGTGGTATAAATAACCTAGTTGGTCTTAAAAGTGTTACAAACAGATCTTTAATCTTGACCAATATTTGAAATCCAAGTTCAACAACATGCTAGATTTACAAATTCAGATGGCACTTTATTAGGAGAATTGGGAAGAATAAGACAGATTGTGCAGGACAGTGCTCCAGCCAAAGCCAGTAATTCCCTACCAGTGTCTGCACTAGTGTCAAGCATCAATGGATAGCAAGACTTTTGAGTGATCTGTAGTCTTAGAGGACTAGGAACTTTCAAATCTCTCTGCTGGATAAACATTGTATTTGAAATACTGAGGTGCAGTGATACAGATAAATAAAACATTCAGAATACCTTGGAAGATCAACTTGGCAATAGAGGCTGGAAGTGGCTTTGGGAGGTCATCTACTTCCTCCACCAGCTCCAGGCAACGTAAACTATACCAATGGCATTCCTGACAGACACTTGTCTAACCTATTCTTGAAAAAACATCAGTGATAGAGATCCTTCGTCCTCCCAAGGTAATCTATTCCAAGTTTGAACGAGGATGTTTTTCATAATGACTATCCTAAATCCCCTTTGCAGAAATTTAAGCTCATCTATTCTTGCCCTATCTACCAGGGACATGAAGAACAGATTATTCCCTGCCTGTATGAACACATTTAAAAATTATGAAAATTTCTGGCTTTCTCTGATATAGGCCTTGCAATTTCAGGCGGTAAAAAGATACTGGTAAGAAAAGAAGTCAGGAATCAGTAGACACCAAGTGTATATGTGTAGGATTTCATGTCTATAAACTTTTATATGCAGGAATTAAAGTGATGTACAATGGATGTACATTTTATGAAATAGGTGCCAGAAATCATTCCCCAAGAATACAGTCTAAGACTACAAACAGTCAGGGCAAAACACCTGATTTTTGACAGGGATCATATCAGGACCACCAAGTTAAACTTATTCGTGCTCTTGGTCATCTACCTCAAAGGCTGCTCCTGATTTCAGTTTCACTTTGCAAAGAGGCAATTGGCTTCTGACTTTTAAGGTCTTGGGAGGAGGGTAAATATGAAACAGAGAGAAATTAGTTTTATCACCTTGGATAATATATAGGATACATCTCCACTGGTACTTTGAAGCAGTAGGAGCAGACTGACAGGGTGAAACAGGTGGTGCTGAGGACCTCATATCCACACCCTGTGCATTTCAGAGAAGCTGGAGCTGGACTAGCTGCAGCACAAGCCCAGGGACTGAGTGCCTTTAAGCAGTGGGAGCACTGGATGTGCACTTCTGGAGAATAACTTCTTGCTTCTTCTGTAGCAATTTTCTTCTTCCTCCCAAAGTGAGTAGGTTGTCTAAAGAGGGAATAGGGTGAGGAAGACCACCCTAAGGATTGGGTTTGCTGGATGGGCAGGACAGGATGAGCAGTGTGGCTGATGAGTTAAAAACTACAGGGATCCAGGCAAGATGGTGAAGCCTTGATAAGGATTTTAGTGTTGACTCAAGAAAAATGGATGACAGAAAAGAAAGGCATATAATGGAGGTTGTCTGGAAGCAGTCTCTAGCCCTAATGTTGCTCTTCTGGTGTTCAATTTTTCAAACATGGTTGTTTGTATGGTCATTTGAGCCAGAACAGGCAACAATTTTTTTTCCCTACTCAGTTTTCAGCAAGGTCAGTGTGCTGGCCTGCTTCACTGTGTGACCACACACATGATCTGTGCAGGATGGGGTTTAGGAGAAGGAGCAGAGGACTGCCTGAGTCATCATGGGCACCCAAAAACCCCCGTGTAAACTTTGCCTAGCCAAAGATGAGTTAAACCCAAGCCAGGCTGACTGAGATAAATGACAATCAGGTTATTCACCCCCACAGTCTGGAAAGCACTTAGCATGATTTAAAATCAAAGAAATGTCCAAATATAGAGACTTGTCTTGGTCTCACTGGACACAAATCTCCTTTAAAGGCAGGATGAAATTCATTTTACCTGTCTTCAGTTATCTCAAAGTTAAACGTCTAAGCCAGTCACCCTAGGCTCCCTCTGTATTCCATCAGGAGTAATAGGTATTTCCTGAGGGCAATTGATCCCTCCTTAAGTTGGATGTCTGACACAGGACACATAATTTTCTTTCCAAAGGTGCCAGTTTCTCCCCATTGACTGAAAAAAGAAGCAGGGAGGGTAACTCAGATGATGAACTTTTGGGTGTGTAAAGGTAGGAGGGTTGAATCCCGTCCTAGGGAGCCTCATCATTTGGGGACCACTCCCCAAGTGGAGCCATATGGTCACAGTTAAATCTCACATACATGGCCAAAGCACTAAGTGGCCTGCACATAAATAAGGCCTCATAGGTCAATGAGTTTTGTCATTACAAAACCCTATTCCTCTAGGAGAGTAGGAGTCAGTCAATAATGAGAAACTACACTTCCTGGCTGAGATGGTCTAATAATTCTTCACGCCACGAACTCCTGATTTGTGCTCTATTTTTTTACCAAGATCTTTATCTTAAATCAGTGGAAGGGTTGGACTTGCTGTGACTCATGTTAGTGTCCCACTAAACATAGTAATAATTTGAAAATTTAAAAAAATTATAATAAAATAATTATAATAAGATGTATACTTTAAAAAGCCTTTTCTTACATGTATGTGAATTTCCTTGTTTATTCAATTGTGGCATTTCAGCCTATAAACAGCCTTTCTATTCAACTGTAAGCATTTTATTACATGCCATTTATTTCTGTAATGCTTAAATGCTTTTGTCATGCTCCAGTCAGGTTCTGTCAGGATGAGAACCAGGAGCTCTGTTCATTTTTTCCCCCTAAACTGAGTATGATTTTCTCAGTTTTACCAACCAGCTTCACGTCTCCCAAATCCAGGCACTACTTAAAATTTTTCCTTTTTTCACTAGTGGCCTCAATAATGTTTAAACATCACAGTTTGCTATACCAAAAAATCTCATTTTGAATCTTTCTGCTCCTAAGAGGCTCGCTCTGCATCCTGCTAATGTGCTGATGAAATATCATCTTCTATGTTGCTCCATTTGGTCTGTGGTAATGCAGGGTCAGTGTCCTAAGAAGAAAAAAGACATGAACACACATGAATGTTGCACAATACACTTTTTACTCTACCTATTTAGCTAAACTTCTAAAAAAGGGCAAAGCAATTTCTGTCTTATCTTTGGGCAGCAGATATTTTACATGGAGTTCCCTCACGTGTGAATGCACCCATGCTGTACCACATCCAGTCTAAGAGACTTTTAGCTATCAGACTCCCAAGTGAAAGAAGTGCCAGGTAACTATTGTCTTACTCAGGGGAATAGAAAAAAATTACCAAGTTACTCAGACAACTGGCACATTGTGCCAAGCTCACCAGGACCTATAGTAGGTATTACTCTCTGTAAGGAAAAAATAAAAAGGAACAAACTGGGGTAAAAGTTTCAGTGATCAGCTCCAGGGTATTTTATTCTCCTGTGGACTTGTTGTTTTGGACATTTTTTAAAGATACAAAAGCCAATCTTCACTCAGGAAATAGTGTTTTTTGGTTTCATGTGATGAGTTTGTCTTTTGACAGTTTTTCTCTTTAATCAGAGTTTGACTCTATCACAACAAATGGCATTTGTGTTCTTCTGAGCAAAGAGCTAGACAAGATACAATTAGAAATACTTTAGCTGACCTTTCATAAACCATGATCCCCAACAAAACTGTTTGGAATCACATTAAAAAATGGTCTTACATCTTTTGTGGTTACAGACAAGATTACAGGATACTTTTATTTTGGAATAATTACACAGTGACCTTCAGTGTTATTTGCAAAGGTCATATTCTCTTCACATACCCTTGATTTCCTTTCAGTTTTCCCTTTTGTCCCACCAGACATAAATTTAGCAAAGGAAGAAGAAAGAGAGAGTATTTTTTCTGTGGTTGAAAACTGAAGAAGATAGTTCAAAGTCCCCATAGGCACTCAGAGGGCTCTGGGCTATGATAGGCTATTTTCTACCATTTAGCTCCTGTATTATCACTACTCCTTTTCCTTCATTATTCTCCACTTATCACATGCAGCATCACTACAGAGCCCAAATAGAGAGTTGTAATTACCCAGCTGCCACCTGATAGTACCCCTTCTATCATCTTTATCTCACAAGGCCTTGCTGTTTCATCATTGGATAAAACTTGCCCATGGCAATGCCTGTGATAGCACATCTCAGAGATACATTTAAAGTTTACTCATTTATCGCAGAAAAATGCTGAACCCATGCAATTATTAGATACACTTGCCAATTTATTTGTTCAGTAAGGCTACTTTAACTCCTTTTCCTATCAGCTATTTGTTCTGTTCTTCTTGAAAACACTGAGGTCACCTTTGGGCACTGGGGTGAAATAGAAAATTTCCAAGCCATCCAGGCAGAAGGCAGCCCAGACACTCATTGATAAAAACAGACCTATGCTTTTCCTGGCTATGTGGTTTGAAATGCCTGTATTTTGTGCACATTCCCCCTTATATCACCCCATGAGGTTAACTGGTGGGTCACATGGCTTGAGCATCCCATGCTCCCAAAGTAGATTTCCTACACCGTGCCACCACTGTCAGGTCCAATCCAGAAATACCACATTTGGGAAATAAGTAATCTGCTGACAAGCGTAAAAACTGAGTGTAAAAATGTGAAGACATAATATTAAATATATCCAGGTGCAATTGCTGTGTGAGTAGTCAGTATCTGCTCTGGCCTGCATGTCTGACTCTGATATTTTAAATGCACATTTCCTGTCCTTCAAGGAGAAAAAAATAAAAAAAAGGAAGTGGGAGAACAGAGAATGAGAGTTAAAAAATATTTTTTTCCCTACAATTTTCAAAACATATTGACTGTATAGCAGCAGTAACAACAAACTTCCAGTTGAATCCCATGCCAATGCTCACTATGGGAAGCTACACAGAGCTCTCAGTGTTTAACATTCTCACCCACTTTACATGGGCTGGGGGGTAGACGGTCTGAATTCAGGCTGAGCCACTGAATTGCTCTGCAGCCTTGGTCAAGTCATGCAGGAACTGCAAATGTAGGTGCTGAAGTGAGGCATGGGGAACAAAATCAGCACAGGCACAGCAGAAAGCACAAGGGTCCCAGCACCCACGCAGTAAGCCCTCAGGAACTCTCTTGGGCCAGCCAGCCTCACAGAAGCTCAGGTCCGTGATCCTGAGCCCATGCAGGAGGGTCTGTGTATCCCTCTAGCTGTATCCCTCTTGTCCTCAAGGCAGGAAAGGCAAAGCAAGCTGAGCCCGTCTGGCTCCCTGCATATCCAGGTGCCTTAGGCTGGTCTCATCCTGGTGCAGAGCTCCTTTCCTGAATCACAGCTGCCCCAAGCAGCAGCTGAGCAATGCTATGTAAGAGTAATAAGCTTGGCTAGATGTGAGCTGGCTCTGCATCCCAACATCCATGGTTTGTCAGCCACCTGGACAAGCCACCCACAGGTAGTTGGGAGTTGACTGTGTAACACATAGGGAGAACAAGGAACCTATGAACAGGAGTCAGAGAAGCCAGAAAATTGAGAAGAGTGATGCCAGAAGTAGTCAGTGGCAAATTTTGGGAAGGAAGGTATGGCAAATCTGCTGCTCTGGGAGGCCATTTCTTCCCAGCCAGAAAGGGACCTTTGCCTCCCCTTTGGCTTCTGCTGTGGAAGCTGGAGACTTCAGGACAATCTTCTCTGGAAGCAAGCCTGGTGGGAACTTTCCTCATCTGGCTCCTGTTCCTGCTAACACCAGCCCTGTGCCCAGGATGATCTCTGGGAAGTGAAAGACCTGCCATACACTGTCACCACAGACAATTTGGAGAGGCCTGAAAACAATCAACCTAACCAGTGAATTTTTATTTAATAATTCCACATTTTTAAAAAAAAAGTGACCTGTCTGCATCTCAGTAGCTGATATGCAGATGGCAAAATCACAAAATTTCCTTGTTCTGGGGTAAAGTGCTTTGAGGGCAGCTCTCAGCACCAGGATCTCTTAGGCTAACCACACTGTTCTGGCACTGCCAAGGGAAAGGAGACCTTGGAGACGTTCGGGAGGAGATGATTGCCTGAGATGCCCTCTTGTGAGATAAACATGAGGATCCCACTGGGTCTTCTATTCACCTTCCAAATACTACACATGTACCACACCCTTTGGAGAAATTCAGGTAGCTTCAAACGTAGGGTGTTCACCAACATGAGAGAAGCCTGAAAAGGTTTCACAAAGCTCCCACCCACTTGAAAAAAAGAGAATGCCAGCTAATTACTGGAAATTGGCATTGAGTATTGGCTCCACAAAGTATGTTAGAGTTATTTTCTCCCAGCCCCCAAATACCTCTGAACAGTGCTTGTGTGCATCTTGACACAAAATGACATACCATGTCATAAATTTTTAACTAATATTTTATTGAGTTTGCATGCATTTCATAAATTTTTATTACTTCTTAGCAGTCAGTATTTTAGTACGGAGGTTGCTATGGCAGTAACTAACAAAAAATGAAACCAAAACCTACTGCTCTCTTAAAAGCTGTACTTTTAATTAAGCAGTGAATGTGTAGCTAAAACCATGTGCCATGCATTGAATAGCTGCCTTGCATGACTGTGTAAATGAGAGAGACTGAGCAGCTCACAAGCCCTAAAAGCCCTTTTTTGCAGGTACAGAAGTCATTTCACCATATACCATAGTTAATATTCAGGAAATAAAATTATTAATATTATTTAAATATTTGGCTCCATTTAAGAAATTTTAACTTTGAAACAGAGCTGAACCAGATGCTGGCTTTCTTCAGTGAGCCAAAACCAGCACATGGCCTTCCAGATCTGGCTGCTCCCCTGACTAGCACCACATATTTTTCTTTTTGAGGAAGGCAAGCCCAAGAGGTAGCATGTTCACCCTCCCAAGGCAAAGCTCCTCAAGTTTTCAGCAGTAGGCCATTTGTACTTTTCTGCTTGCTGAGTACTACAAAAGTCCATGAGAAGTTTGTCATTCAGGCTGCCAAACTACATGTTTATCAGGGCTCACTGATGGTGAGGAGAAAATTGATATTTCCCCTCACCTTCTCCTATACATGAAGAGCAGGATGGTGATTTTCCAGATGGAAAGATGTCTGACTCATTCCCTCCTTGCCAAGCATGGTTTTGGTTATGTGGAATCAGAAAAGTGCTGTGTGGAAACAGAGAAACTGGTTTATGTTCAGTCTCCAGACCTGTGGAGGAGAAAGAAAGGGATCATCACTTTCTGACTCCCCCAGACATGCTTTACAGCTGGGGCTTGTATTTTATGGCCTAATCCTTGCAAAATTAACCCTAGAAGAACCCTACTTCCAGCTGTACTTCTGACCCCATCAGCACCCTAAAGACCCACCAAATCCTTGCTGGGCCTTGAAGGTCAATCCCTTTCTTGCTGTCAAATGGGGGAGTCACTAACAGTGGAATCACCAATCCCAGAGGTGTTTAAAAGGTGTGTAGGGGTGGCACTTAGGGGCATGGTGGACTAGTGGTGAACTTGGTATGCTGGGTCAGTGGTTGGACTCAATGATCTTAAAGGCTTTTTTTCCAACCTAAAAGGTTGTACAATCCCAAGATTAAGTAATAGATAAATCATAGCAAAATGCTGGTGCCTGTTTGTGCTGAGATTCTCTGCTCTGGTACACAGCCAAGACCTGTGATACAGTACCCCAAATTGTTAAGAGGACAATGTAAGTATGACCCAAAGAGAGGGAGCTGAGATATAAAACAAATAACAAATGCCAACATCCTTCTCCCTTCCCCCATCTCCTCAAAAACCCCCAAAAAACAAAACAGAAAAAAAAATCAAAAACTCCAACAAACAAAAAGCCCAAACCCAAACCTGAGAAGGCTTTGGAGAAATGACTGTAGAAATCAGAAGGATTTACAGCTGTACCCTTATGGGATACTCATACTGGATTGAGACCAAGTCACAAACATGCTGGTTCCACACTTAGCCAGCTCCACGTATGTGAGATTTGATCTTATGAGGGCCCAAGACCAGGGAGCAGCACCTAGGGCAGTGATGCTGCTGTGTGCTTTCTGCCATGGGCACATGTTACACAGGCTCTCATAAGCTTTGCTTTTTATTCTGGTGGAATAAATCTTGTTCTTACCTAGAGAATGATGGCTTTTTTGAGGTCCTTGGGAGAAAGGGCCAGCAATGAATGCCTCTGTTGTTTTTATTGCTTTCATCTAAAGGTTCCACTAAATAGATGGGATCAAGTCCTTGAATCGGAAATAAGCATGTTCTTGGGCAAAGCCTTATTCAGCAAAGCACTTTATATCTATCTATATCTATATCTATATCTATATCTATATCTATATCTATATCTATATCTATATCTACATCTATATCTATATCTATATCTATCTATATCTATATATATCTCTATCTATATCTAATCTATATCTATATCTATATCTATATCTATATCTATATCTAATCTATCTCTATCTCTATCTCTGTCTCTATCTCTATCTATCTATCTATCTATCTATCTATCTATCTATATCTATATCTATATAATCTATATCTATATCATCGATATCATCGATATCGTCTATATCTATCTATATCTATCCATATCTGCTGAAAGTTAAGTATAAACCTTGTATTCTCTTCACTTCTGGGCCTTATACAGGGGACATTCATTTGCATACACCAGGCTGTAAGATCTTAGAATAATTGTATTGTGTAAGATATGCTCAACCTGGGTCAAGTCCAGAGAGGAGACAGATCAACAGCTGAAGTTTAATATAGATCTTCTTGAACTTCTTTTTTGGCTTGTTTCTTAACAGCAGAGGAGAGGAAATCCAGACTGCCTTAAAGTTGCTCCAGAAAGGATAAATCAGTGTCTCCATCTGTGTAATACTCCTTGCATCTGAACCCATGGCAGAAAATACTCTTTTACATATTCATATAGCATGTGTGTATGTATTATGTGTGTGTGTATATACATATATAGAAGTAAATATATATATATAGACATATAAGAACCCTGATACAACTTTCTTTGTATTGTAGCCAAACTCAAGTAATTTTCAATCCATTTATTTGAAGCAAATTAATTTAATAATTTATATTATGAAATTTTGGAATGAGAAATACAGATGTAGCATCATATACAGAACTAGGTTTTTATAAACATGTCTGTGATAAAAATCTGCATTTAAATTTTGCCGATGCACCACATTTTCCAGGCAGAAACTTGGACAATCAATGCCCAGGAGGAGAATTCTATAGGATTAAATTACCTTATGCCACAGAGGCAGCTCAGCCCTGATGATGGGTAGTTAAATTTTTTGGTCCAAAATACATAAAAATAGGACAACAATCGCATCTCCTTTCATAGCAACAAAAAGTTATTGCAATTATTACAAGGATGTCCTGAGAGTATATTCCTAAGAACTGAGGGTGTGCTCTGGAAGAATAGAGTTCTGATGTTGCAGTTCATAAAAAGGGAGATGAATTATTTTTAGAATATCTAGTACATGTCTCTCTCCTCAAAATCACATGCCAAATAACCTACCACAGTTGTCTTTAATATTTGCTGTTACTGGGAGTATCCAGAGTGATTTACCCCAGCACCAATCTTGGTACAACCACAGAGAGAGATGGAATCAGTACCCCCATGACACACGTATCCTAGAGAGAGAAAATCAGAGCAACACAAGCAGAGGACACAGAAAGATGTACAGACAGACAGTGTAATGGTGAGGCTAAACCAGCAGTGAAGATCTGTCACCCAAGCAGAGCTCCCACATCTTCTAAGCCTCAGACCAGCACCACAAAGAGAAGCCTTGGTTTCTTTCCTTGGACCTCTCAGACCTTCTGCTCATGCTTTGCAGATGCTTGTAGGCTGGTTCAGCGACTGCTGCACTGATCCAGTTGAAAGCACTCTATGTACCAGAGCAGAGCTTCACCAGCTGCACAGGGAAATGCTGGAGTTGATGTTCTCCTGCCCATCTCTTTCCCAGGAAAGAGAATCTCTCAGACAAACAGAAGAAAATGTCAGCACAGTGTGGAAGGCTGAAATAATGGCAGCACTGACACTATACTGGCCTTTGTCATATCTTCATGATGTCTGTTTCATATCAGGCTGAAATGAAGCCTGTGGTGTATCAAAAAGGTGATTTTTCCAGCAGGACCATTGCTCTTTTCTACAGCAGGACATTGGGCTGCTCCTTCCTGGCATCGGGAGGAGAAAGGCTCATGTTACATTAGGGAGGGCCCACTTGGCCAAAGGAAATTCCTTAAAATTATGTCTTAAAAGGGGCCATATTCTGCACTGTGGATTAGGGCCTCAGGCAAGTTCAGCAATCTGGCCAAGAGCCAGCTCCTCAGAAACAAACACAGACACCACCTACACCTGTGAAAGAATAAGCTAGGAAACTTCCCCTCAAATGAGATAATGAAAACCCAGCAGGTTAGTTTCACATCTCCTATATGAGATAAGAATTATTTAAGGAGATACTTCACAGCTCTTGGATTTATCAAGGCTAGGTACAGGAATGACCTTTCACATAATATTTTACCTGGAATCAGAAATTACAAGAACTTTATGGATGGCAGACATTCAGGTAGGTATTTTTTTTGGAACTTTGCAGATCTTGGCTTCAGGCAGTGGTAGTCTTTCAAGCTAATTAGACATTCCTGGGTATTTACTGGTCTCTATTGATAACCCTAAATCAGTGGGTCATATTTTATTCTGGTATAATGGCCTTTTTTCCTCAACAGCTTCTGATCTGATTTTTTCTTGCAACATCATGGGAATCACTTTGGTTTATGTATTATTTTAGTTAATTATCATGTTAGAAATGCTAACTGTTCCATAAATCCCAGGATCATCTGGAGTGACTAAGGTATTTATAGTGCAGGCTCTCCAGTACCGTATTTGATTTTAATGCTAAATTACAAATTTTTGTAAGCAGCTTTCCCTTCAGCTCTCACCCACTTTAAGGAGTGTTAGATGAATACCATTCAGTTCTGCTTTCAGACAATAAAGCCTGGTCTTACAGGCTCTGCCTTCACTACAATTTTAGCTATGTCAGTCAGAAACAAATAGTAGGGAAAGATGTAGGGGGAAAATGGTAGCCAGGACCAATCCCATTAACTGCAATATTTCTTGCTTGTTGTAAGCTGAGCAGTAAACTGACTATAGCTTCTAAGTACAATATAAGTGAATCTCATCCTTGCCTGTTTATAAAATGTTGATTTTTTCCCATCTATTCACTAACCGGGAACTGTCATTTTCCAGAGAAAACTGTTTTCATGGTTACCCCTCTAAAGTCAATAGTGGTGGATGAATTTTTTCATTTTTCTCTATGTTGGACAGACAGATCACATTGTAAACCCATGAAACTGTACAGTCTCAAGTTCCTTCCTCAATCATGCACCCCTCTAGCAATCGAAAAGACAGCATTTCAAGGGTTTCACTTGCTTCTTCCCCTGGACAGCATTTCAAGGGTTTCACTTGCCTCTCCCCTCAGCCTCAGCAGAAGTTTGCAAAATCATTTTGAAAGCATTTGTCTTTACAACAGTTCTAAAGATGCCCGATACTTCAGTAATCTGGTAAATAGCAAATAAAACTCTCGGGCATACTCCCTTGATACTTCCACTACTTTGAAAGACAAAGGCAAATTGACTGCCAGATGAGAGTTCTCCAGTACATAAATCCTTGTCTGCAAAGCCACAGAAACTTTGCACAATGCCTTTATCTTTCCTCTCTTTGACTGTGGTGATATAATGGGGACACTGTGTTCAAACAGCTATTTGCTGGAAAAACTGCAAACACTCCAAAAATTAAACCTAGCACAATTGCATTCAGCCTAATGAAAGCTGGGAATGCTACAGAGGTGACGCTCTCCATCTTCGCCGTGAGGGTGCATTATGGGACCTGTCATTCCCCGGCACTCCTGGCTGCCAATCTACTGTAGGGAACAGTGCTAACAATACCCAGCCCTTCCCGGCCCTGGGGTTCGTGTCACCGAAGGGCAGCGGGCTGACGGACGGGGAGGGCCAGCCGGGGGGAGAGCTACTGGGAGTGCATGATGCCACTTGAGCAGAGCTGATGTCTTGAGCTTCTCTGTCTTGGGGCACTGGTAACTACTTCAAGGCATATCCTCAGGCAGGGCAGTTGACACCCAGGGAGGCCCTGTTAAAAGATAAAATGGAACTGGTGCTTTTGTCTGTATTCTGGACTGAAGTCTCAAAAAAAACCTGTTATACAAACCCCTAAATTACCTGCTTCTCCCACCTCTAAGAGAGATGGGCTAGAGGTACCAGCTGGCAGAGTTCAAAACGGTTTTTCTATGTATAACCATAAACACGACCTATTCTCCAGCCAGCATTTATGTGAAAACCGGTAAAAGCAAAGCTACCCGTGACAAATACGCCAATGAAGTGTTATTATTCACAGAAGATACTTCGAGGGAAATCACTATCTAGCTGCAATTTGCTTACTTGCTGAGCCCTTGACTCCTACTGAAGGTGTCCAGTGTCAGGTGTCAGAGTTCAAGAGGGTATCAACTACAAGGCATTGTTCAGCACATCATTAATCTCCCGAGGAGCTCCATCTGCGGCACACAGCCCTGCACACCGGCTGCAAACAATAGGGCACAGGAGCTGATAGTCAGCGCTCCCACATGAGACCACTGCAGCCCTGGAACAAACAAAATTAAGCAGCGCCTGGACAAGGCTGGCCTGAAACAGGATTCAGCTCGAGGCTAGGTCATGTGGCACAAGCTAATTAGAGCCAGCTTTGGGAGTAGGAAGCAAGACTTCAGAACCAGGGGAGGGACTGCTCCTGTCTCAGCCACCAGTGGTGGTGGGAAGACTCGCTGACCTTTGAATTTGGCCCTGTGTGAGTTATCCAGTTTTACATTTTCAAAGCACTTCAAAACTGTTTTTGGAAATGATGCAGATACACAGCAACTGAAGTCATGCAGGAAGTCAGCGTGAGACCCAGGGAATGACCCCAGAGAATGGGAGTTATCAACCACCGTGACAGACCTGGTATCTTGGAGGGCTCAAGGCTGAGGTAGTGCATGTTTTCATTGTGGTATGTTAATAACAACCAGCACTTGAGCTCCCCTGTTTTCGATACACTCACCCAAACAAGCTTCCTCTTCCCGCTTTACAAAAAGCCAGGGTCATACGGGGGTGATGCATCTGCCTGACAGCTCAAGCATATGGATTTAACAACGTGTGCCAGAGACTCCTGGGATGAGCAGCCCGGAGAGGAGAGTTGTGCATGGCTGCTGGCATGCATCAGATGGCCTTCCTGGCTGCACACCCAAGGCTGTCTTGCCACAGATACAGCGTGGTCAGCCTACAGAATAGCAGTCATCCACAGCCACAGAGGATTAGGAACAAACTCACTCCTTCAGCCCACAAACTTGTTGACTCCCCACAAAATTTGTTGCTATTTCTCTGTGATTGTGGGTAACACTCTCAAGATGGGCAGCCCTTTCTGATAAACCTTGTAGGGGAGTGTTTAGCATAGTGCCTGGGCCTCTTACATCATCCTAATTCAAAAGCTAAAGAATAGTGAGACCTCTGCCAAGTAGGCAAAATAAAAACAGCAGCAACAACTCCAGTTACCATTCATTCCCATACATACCACAGCGATGTGCCGAGCATCCCGCGGCTGCTGCTGCCTGCGGCGCCGTGCCCTGCACAGGCGGCTGTCAGGTAGCGCGGGGCGGATGCTCTGCTCTGGTGGACCTCCACTCAGTTTGATGCTAAAGGCAGGACAATGCACCACTGTGCTCTCTGGGTTTGCCAGGTCAGATGAACATAAAATCCAGTGGTCGGCAGTCCCCTACATTCCAGCACTGCAACAAGATCCTCATGAAGTCTGTACAAGTTATTGATTTTTTGATTCCCAGATCCCCACTAATTCATCCGTCATAGAGTCCTCCTTACTACACACTTGATGACTGCTTAAATGTTTTTCCAGCTGAGGAGCTGTGGTTACTAGACTACACCCAGAGAGCCTCCTAACTCAAATGAAGACCACCAGGGTCCACGTCTTGCCCCTGTTGTCTCATACTTATTTAAATTATTTTGAAGAAGGAATCTATGGGAGAGAGTAAGAAACCTACTCAGTATTTCATGAATGGAAGTATCAAGGTATCTTTGTGAAAGATGTTTTCTCAAATCTTTAGGCAGGAAAGAAAATTGTATTTGGTCCTCTAGATCTGAAAGAGTTAAAAATTATCAACTACAGACTGAAGCCATCATGGGTCATTTGGCTTACAAATCCTATCTTTCTTGCAAAGAAAGTGGGAAAAACATCTCCCACTCTTCTCAAATAGTTTCCTTTATTTTTTGGAAGAGTTATTTTTTAGTTACTTTTCTTGTAATAAAATATTGTAACTTGTTTTGGAAAACAAGTTATGTATCACTGTGTTACTTCTCACATTTACATTTGGAATGAGGAAATGTATTTGGCTTTCTGGTTTCTCTAATAGGAAAATAGTTCGCTTGTGGACAATTTTTCAAGGAGCAAAATCTGATGGAACAAAATTTAATGTAAATTAAGTCTTCCATTAGTGCTTCCAGAAAGAAAAAAACCTGGGTGTTTCCATAATCTATATTACAAGCACATAGTAATACCACAATTTAAAATAATTAAGCTAAATATGTATAATCCATCATTGATCACACTGGCAAATACATTTATTTGTAAGTTTGCAGCACAAAAGTTGCTCAGTACTGATGGAAGGTATCTGAATCTACCACAGTAGAAATGTTCCAGAGTGGTTATGAGAATGGCCTTGTGCACAAAGGAAGAAACATCTTCTACCAGAAGAAGGTTATGAATCATAACAGCAAGAAGCTTAAGGATATTTTGTATCCTTCTTCCTTCCTTACTGGAAAAAATATATAAGTTAAAAGGAAAAGGTGCTCAGTAACAGCGAGGACCTCTGTTGCTCTAAGCATCTTGTTCTCTTTCTAGTAATCTTTACAGCAGAGACTACATTTGTGTGTGAGGTTAGACTTTGTTTCAAGTATTCTAGTGGTGGACTAACTAACTTCATCCTAAAAGACGTGTGGTGGACTGATCCCTCTTCTAAGTTGCAGTAGAGGTTAACACAGGAAAAAAAGAAAAAGCCTGTGTAGAAGCACCAGCATATTACAAAGCCACATGTTCTGAGGTACCTCAAACTGTTAATCCACAAGTGTCCTTGCCATTTTGAAGAGGTAAATACTATAAGTCTCTCTCCATTCTCAGACATTCAACTTACTGAGTTTTGCAGTTCCTCAGCACCCAGTGAACTTGAGGGCAGAAGATCTTTAAGAAGAAAAGGATGTTGTCCATGAACGGGATGGTATTACATCCATTAGCCAACATATGGCAACATCAATCAGCTCTTCTTGTGGATTTGGGCAAGCCGTAAACCACAACTGAAGGGGGAGGAAAAAAAAGGAAGAAAGAAAAGAGAAGAAAAACATATTTGGCAGGCAATCTTTACTGAAGATGGAAACAGTCAAACATCAGATTCTCAAAGAAAGCAAGTCAGCAAAATTGCTTTGAGGTGGTATAAACCCATGTAAGTTCAGTAATACAGCTCCTCACTGGATGTAACTTCTTATAAAAGTGGCTCAAAAAGAGTGTGTTGCTTTTCTAAAGTTCTCTATCTTACTACGATTCGCTCTTGTTTTATTTAATCCCCACAGACATTCCAAGTCCTATTTTTGCATCCTTTGTTATGTTTTTGAGGGAAGGGGAGCAAATATACTGTTTATCTACACAGCTATCAAGACAGACTGCCAGGCAATTATCTGCTGGAACCAGTCAGTCTCATTACGAATGTGCAAACTTCTACAATGGTTGACACATTCTCCAAAAGAAACACTCATTGTCAGATCACCTTCTAGGTCATCATCGCTGGGCTCATGGATGGCAGCATGTACACACCAACAAAAGCCAGTCAACACTTTGGCCAAATGTGCAGCCAGCACTTTTGTCTGACTGAGTCTTTCCAGTTCCTTCCTGCAGCCCTGGAAGAAAAAGCAGGCATTGTGCAGGCAGGGAGAAAAATCCCTAGTGCCCAGCACCTGTGCAAGAGCTCAGAGTGCATTATACTTATCCAAGTTTGCAAATAAGGGCTGCTACTGTGATTCCTGAACAAAAGGAGCTATTAAGATAAGCGAAACTCTTGCTCCCTTTCCTGCCAGCTGAGTAGCATCCTGATCCCCTGGGTACTTCAGGACCCTCCCTGCTCCCAGCTGGCTCTGCCCACTGCCGAGGCAGGGGCAAGCTGCTTGGCAGCTCGGGGTTGGAGTTCAACATTTCCTCCCTTCCTGATCTCATTAGCATGAGACTCAGACAGAGCTGCTCCATTCAGAGCCCTGGCCTCCGCTTGGTTTGGGGGGTCTCTAATTCCTGTTTCTGGCCACTGTGCAACCAAAGAGAAAGCAGGGGGTGAAATTATCTGACACTGCTCCTTTCTGAGGGGAACAATGACTGCTGGTAATCAAGCAAAATGCCATCAGCTAAGGAAGCTCTTATGAAAAATACACTTTGATACTTTGGTAAAGCTACATCCTGAGAAGTTAGTATTTCTCCTTCCAGAACAACTTATGGGGCACAGGCAGTAAATTGCAGCCATTCCAGAGTTTCTGTTTCTTCCTCACAAGTTGCAAATAGGTGGAAATGGAGAGAAGGATCACATGGAGATTACAATCCTTTAAAATCTAGTCCCTTATAATGCAAAACTGCCTTTTCCACACTGGAATGAAAAATCATATAAGGCTTCATATATATTTTTAAAAATACATGCATTTATATAATATACATATATTTTTAAAGGGGTTTAAAAACAATCTAGTAACCTAGATTAGTGCATGATAGCTTTTCCCTTTGGAGAAAGAAATGAGGAAATAGAAACATTTATGAAGGTGTGACTCCCCTTGCTCCCTAGCTGTAAATGAAGTCAGCATCTGGCTTGGATAATCCTACATTCTTGTTCTATTTCCAAGATAACAAAATAGGTGATAAAACAGTTATGTGACTGATATGCAAATCTCCTACCCATCAATGTCTAGTTCTTGGGAGGTAACTGAGCTAAATGCTGGAAGGCCCAGATTCTGTGCCCAGCAAGTCAAGGTGTTTTGCCCGAGTTTGTCTCTCTTGCCTATTTGGACTGCAGATCTGCTTGGGAAGGGACTGAGTACGTGCACACTGCCCGGCAGGAGGGGTGTAATGAGTCCATGGACCATCATTCTCCATTACATTGCACTATATGCTATTAACACACAATGTTAATTCATTCTGTACACTCTGTGTACTCTGCTAAAAGACTAATGTACTATACTGTGTTATACAAGACCTAATTTCTGGTTTTACTTACATAAATGCCACTTAATAAGATCAATGTCTTGACATGCTCACCAGGACAGATCTCAGCATGACAAGTGATTAACATTGCTCAACCATTTGACCTTTTTCTTCCTAGAACCACCAGAGATTGATTTGTTTTGCTTTGTTGCCCAAACTTTGTTCCTTAAATCAAATACAATCACCTTGCTTTACCTACATAGGCACATCAGTCTTTGCACCTCCTATAGGTTCCCCTTACTTCTTCAGTCCTGGTCATCTCTGGAATGCTGGGATTTGCTTTGAAAAAAGTTGGCAGCTTCGAATGGAAGCAAATCACTGGCCATCTGACCTTGTCCCCTAGATGGAGCTTCCAAAAATAAAATGCATTTGTTCCTTAAAATCATGCTATCCTTGTTGCTGCTGGTAAACCAACCCCCAGTTACGGCTTTTGACTGCCCTTCTTTGTAGGATGGTTGCTTAAAGGTTCCTTGAGACCACAAAATAGTTAAAAGTGACCCAACATCTGCCACAGCCCTTATTTACACTGTACTGCTCCTTGTCATATTAAGGTGTAGATTTTTGCTATTTTAGTACGCTCCATGAGGAACAAGGTAGCTTTAAAGTCTTAAACAGAAAAGCAATCTTCAAAGCAGCCCAGAACCTGCTTCAGGTAGGAATGTGAAGAGATGGAATAAAGAGCGTGGGAGGAATGGTATTATTTTGGAAACAGGGAAATCCCAATTTTATTAACATCTCTGAAGAATCCAAATCTTTCTGCACCTGGGATTTTCCCAGGTGGGATGGGGAAGTGCATTTTTCCATTGGATAAAAACCTGGATATAGGGCCAAATTGAAAAATTCAGGCAAACCAGAATATTTCCAGTCCAAAAACTAACTGCTTATGAAATAGCTGTTCTTTCTTTGGGAATTGGTTATCTTTCATCACTGCACAGTTTCAGATTTGCTTTGTCTTTCCTGCAAGTGTCACACGTTTTTCTGTTACAGGGCTTGCTAACAAAAAATATTGCAAAAGCAGTTTATCACTTGATATTGTCTTACACAAAACCCGTGAAGTCTGGTGCCTGATGAGGACTAAAGTTATACCTAACTGCCTCCCACAGTCATGGTGGAGAGCTCTGAGTCTGACCTAGAAGCTTCTGGTCCTTGTTGCTCCCTTTGCACAAATAAATGAGGCAGAGGCACTGGCACCACTGGCATGGAACTTGCACACAGCCTCAGGTGTGGTCACTGAAAATGGTGTTTCTCTGTTTTGCTGCTGCTTCCCAGCAGGAAAAGAGGGCCCAGGCAAAAATTATTGCCTGCATGTTCACAATATCTAGTAGTGTAGCACCTTAAAGCTCATTTTTCCTCTCAGGAAAGGGAATGTTGGCTGAATTGCTTCACTTGCCTCAGAGCCTGGGGTTGCCCCACCTGGCCCTTTGTGTAGGAGTAAATGAATAAAAAAATAGAGGTCGAAGAGTGCAGACATCCAGGAGCAAAGTTGCAGGAGATATATGATCTGTTACCTTGTGCTTATACCCCATGCCTATGGGACAGACACCATGCGCTCACATGGCTGGGCAAAAGAAATAAAACAATGATAACAAATACATGTATTTCAATTACTAAAATGTTCCCATACACCAGGCCACAAGCTTAAAAACTCCATCTGTTTATTTAATTGCAGTTTACCAGGATCATTGTAATTAGAGATAAAATAGATCTGTTAGATTATCCAGTTTATTTTACTGCAAGAGCGGTAACTTAATAAGACATATTAACATATTAAATTCATCCTGCCCTAGATCTCAGCCAAAATGCTGAAGAGATAAGACACATTAATGCAGTTTGCCTTCGTAACAAAATGGTTGATATCTGCTTTATTTTGGCTTGCAGTGCTACTGTGAGTCATGCTAAGAAAAGGCTTTTTTGTCCTTGTTTTACCTGTAATCTGAACCTGGCTCCATTGTTCAGGGCACCTCCTGACCATATTGCTCTGGTTGTAATTAACCACAGCACAGGGCTTTGGATTACTGCTGCAAATAATATCCCAGAAAGTTACTCTGGATCGAAGTGATGTTTCCCAGAGCACTTGCAATAGTATTTCATTCTGAGCTACAGGTTGCAGCTGGTCTGTCTCTCACTGTGTGCTGCTAAGTGCTTAGACTGGCACTTTATTATCAGAATAGAACAAATCTAGGCTAATGTGTGTAGTATAAAGAGTCCCAGGGAGCCAGAGCTCCTCATTCTCCAACCATTCTTTCCAGTTTTTCTGCTGTTGCACTCCGGATAATTGCAGTTTAATTGGGTGACATGAAATGAAAACTGTGTCCACATTATCCAGGATTATCTCTTTTTCCTGAAGCCTGCCACCAATTGAAAGGAGCCCATTTATCAGTCCAAAGAGCTGTGCTCTGTTGCTTTTACGAGCTGGGAAGAGTGTGAGAACAGGCTGGAAATGGGAGAAAAGGACTTGACAGCTAAGAAAAATTATTTCAGTTGTTTATCACAAGGAAAGTTTATCTGATTCTTTACAAAATGATATGGAGGCTCAGAGTGTCAAGCCATGAATAATGAACATTGACCAAGTTTGCTTCCTCAACTTGATGTGCTCAAACACTGCCTCCCTTTTGTGTGGGCACAGATCAACTTTAAAAGCTTCTTTCAGGCAGCATGAATGCACTTCATTTTACCAAAAAGAACTTTGTATTGATAGCTAGGAAAAAGGGAGGTTGTTTAAAAAGGAAGGGTAGACAATCAGGACAAAATGAAGAGCTTTCAGTTTCCATTATGAGCATGTCGCTCTATTCTTCTCAGCTGTTTATACATTCCCAGCACAATAATGCCTCTTTGCAGTAATATGTTTCCCCTTTTACACTATTCATATTGAAAAAAGCCCTCACATCATGACCACAGTAATAAATACTATAGAAATGTGGGTATAGTGTCAATTTGCATTCTGCGAGAAGATCAAGGTAAACCTAAAGGCCAAAAGAATATTCCACTAATGCTCATTCATCATTCTACAGTCCAGGTAACAGAAGGACCTTGTCACTACACTGCACACCCTTTCAATTGCTAGTGCATCTGTGTGAATATTTTAGCCTAATGCACTGATTGTTAAATAGAAAGAGCAGTCTTTGAAATTGTCTACTGCACTCAAATCCCTTGCTGCACAAGGTCTGAGCAGGAGTGGTTTCTATTCAGAAGGAAATATAAGGCATTAGTTCAGTAAGCACACTGTGTGTGAAAGTGACTGAAGATATTAGGAGTTATTAAATTAAAGTTTGCAAAGAAAAAGCTCATGAACTACGAGTGGCTACTGTAAATATATCCTGAATACCTCACACAGAGGAAAGAAAACACAAGCTGTCCAGGCACTTCTGATTATAAATCCAACAGAGAGGAGGGATCTGAATATGTACCTACTAATAAATTTCCCTTTTCCATCACTTATGGTCCTTTAAATCATTGGTCAGCTGCACTAATTAACATTTACAACACACCTCAGAGGCATTTCACAAACACACACAGAAGCAGAGCATTGCTGGCATGAAATCCCCCTTGCTTTTACAGTGGCCTGGGTCTGCTCTATATGTCCAAAACATTAAAGTCAAACCTGGTCCTGAGCCCATGGACAGCAAATGGAAAGACTTTTTCTTGTACGAGTGGCCCTGGGATCAGCCCACTCCATGTGTCTGAGTGCTGGGTGTTCTCCAAGAAACAAAAATAATATTCAGAGTTTGCACTTCCACTTTTTGTTTAGTACTTAATTGACTTAAATGTCATGCTTTGGGTCTTAAGCCAATCTCTAACTATTAAAGGAGGCAACAAGACAATGCAAAAGCCTTTATTCTGTATTTGCCCACTGGGAACTTTTTGACGCATCTTTGGGGTTTTGAATGCCTGCTGTTAGAGACTTCTGCTGGACAGGGTGAAGCTTGGAGCAGGTCCAGTGTGACAGTTTTGGTTTGCCTGTTACCATGCTGAGAGATGATGTTTTAAATATTTGAAAAGGGAGGAGTAGGAATAGGAAAATGAATACTTTAGGATGCCACAGTCAAGGGTTTGTAAAACTAACAAAAAACTGGTGAGATGTCATCTAACCTTAATGTAGTTAATTGTACCATGAAATCTGTGCCTGAATGGTGGCTATTCATTTCATGGAAGTCAAATTGCTTCATATTCATCCATCATCCAGCTAAATTACTCTATCCCTCTTCTACTTTCCTCTATCTTAAACCATTTTTATAAATGAAAACTATAGGAAGCATAACCTATTCTACTTTTCAAGAAGTGAGCTATGAAGACAAACAACAAAGGAACTGGAATTTCATACAGTATATGGACAGGCTGAGATATTTACTAGCAAAATCTCACAGGACAAACGTTTTGACAATTAGGAACATGAAATGAGTACTCCTGGAAGAATGTATTTTTATGTTCATGTATTTCAGTTTGACAATTTCTGTCATATAGAATCTATTTTTTCTACTCTCTTGTGAAAATTTAGCAGAAAACAGATACACAGTAAGCATTTAAAAAAAAAAATACACTAAGAAGCCAAGCACTTGTCATCATAGGATATAGCCAAATCCAGGGAGGTGAAACTTGTCTTAACCCATGAAAATTAACAGCTCCCCATCTGGGAAGAGTGGTGAAAATTTATAAAGGCTGGCTAATGTACATATCCCAGGAAGCGTTCTCCTTTTGTGAACAACAGATTACAAAAGTTACTCTCTCCTCCTCGTCTGTGACTGACAGCTTTTTTTGGTTTGCTGTATTGCCAATCCATATACTCATAAGTGAAGAAATGTCTGTCTCCTGATATAGGTAAAAAAAACCCACCTTAGCATATTTGAGCTGGTCTTTAATTCTGAAAGACCAATGTCTGTAAGAGGTGTTTTATTAGAAAAGGTAGTTGCAGTACCCTATGTTTTTATCAGCTATCTATATTTTTAGATGGCCTATCTTTCCCTTTTAGTGCAAGAGGTTGCACTGAGAAAATATATTACTTGCCTCTTTGCATAATGAATTTCTATAACTTTTGTTTTGAATGTTCCTCAAATCAATGGCCTGTGTCTCTATATATATGCTCAGGATTTTCATTAGAGTTTTAAGGGTCACTAACCGAGGAGGTGTGAAATGACAAGACTGCGCTTAAGAAAAGAGACACTATTCTAATTTCTATTTAAATGAATGGCTGCTTCCATTTTTAAACCAATGAATAAGACGAGTCAAGTGTGGAGTAAGTAAGGCCAGAATATTTATCTAAAACATATATAGGTCTTTAATAAGACACCAGCTTGTAAGGTATCCTAACTTTCACATGTTGTAAAGCAGATGACTCTTCAGTTTCAGAAACATTTGCTGATGATACAGCAGGTGTGACATGTTCCATAACTTGTCTCCCTTGCCTTCATATGTTGGCTCTTCACTGTACTGAATGCAAACTCCCTTCAGCTAAATTTTGGATGTTTCACGGGACCTGACAATGGAGGCACATCCTGGAGGATGATAATCAAAACAAGGCAAAAAAAGAGAGAGATTGTACAGGACCCATTATGTTGGAGAAACATGTACAAGAAAGACTTGCAGATGATTTTAGCTTCAGGTTTTCTAGATCTTTAGCTCCAAATCCTGAAACCAACTTGCTTGCTAGGGTGGAATAAGCCAAGATATTTCCAGAAGTGAGGAAAAAAAGTACCTGTACCACTGTACAGGACTCTAGTAACACCTTATTTTGAATGTACAGTTTTAGGCATAACAATCATGAAAATTCAATCCCATACATTCACAGAATCATTAACAAGAAAAATGAGTCTGTTCTCACATAAGGACCTAGAAGCTACTGGCTACATTAGCTGCTTATAATCAGATGTAATCACATCTGATCACTACTGATGTTTACTCCTCTGACATATTTACAGACAGGAGTTGTTCATCTAATGAGCATGTTGGCAAAATAACGAATAGATGTGAACTGGCCATGGGTGAACTTTGCCTGGGAAAGGGGGTTCTCTGCTGTCAGAAGGTTTGGATCAACCTTTTATTTGGAAAAGAAAGAGCAAAATGCTAGCAGCATGTGAGAGAGAGCTCTGTGAGCTTACTAAATATGTCATGTGGCCAGTGTGCTTGCAATAACAGATGACTGAACTGAATGATAGGTCCCTGCTGGTCCTGTATTCCTGGGGTTTTTCTCTCATCTTCCTTGTTCCTGGTTTCCTTGATTTATTTTCTTTTTGCCTTTTATTCACTCTTTCTTTTAAGAAGATAAGGACTTTAGAGGAGAAAAAAATAAATGCTCATAAATGATATATGGTTTGTTCAATCCGAGGGATCTGACTAAGCAGACTTCTGACTAAGCAGTATTCTGCAGGAAGCCATGGCATTGCAAATAGCTAGACACTGTATTTGATCAAAGGAAGGTACTTTAGATGCCCCCTTTTTTTGTCACTTGTAGGGGCACAGAGTGTGGAAGACATGTCTGCATCTAGATTTAGTTGGCTGTATTCATTATAGGCAGTGAAGGCTCACCTGAACCAGTTCACCAGCAGAGATAAAACAATCAAGTTGCCACTTAACATTTATGCTCTAGACACCTATCAAATAGGAATTGCACTCATATCAACAATCCTCAAACAGCCCCACAAACTGCAAATCCTACAGTATCTCATTTATGTGTACATGCCAGAGTTGTCATACTTGCTTCAAACCGTGAAATTCATAAATCAGGATTTGAAAAGGCATACATTATAGTTGGTTTCAGATAACAATATTATGAGTTAGAGATGAAAGGGAACAGGTTGGCCAAACATCAATCCAATTCCAAACTGGTCTCTGTTTTTCTAAAAAAATAAATAAAAAAAATTGAACACACTTATCCTTTTTCATCCAATTTCACATTTTTAAAGAAGATTTGAAAGCAATCATCTTTACAATTCTACATGTGGAAGGTAGCTCTGCTCAAGCCCTTCATGTCAATTAATTACAACTCTGTACAATGAAAATCAACTCCAGATTCATGGGCATTTAAAAGTCTTGGAAATTTAAAAAGTCTTCAGTGTAGATGCCTAATGTGAGTGTTTCAGGTCTCAATTGAGGTTAAGGAGATAATGACTGAGATGTTGCTGCAAATGCATAAATATTTTAAATGTCTTTTGAACCTATCCTAAGGTGTCTAAGATATCTTCATGGTGCTAGCAGATCTGATGAGGATTAATGGGTACTGGAAGAGGAGCTGGATGGAGGCTACTCTGGTTACCTAATTTTATGCATCTGAATCCACCACTGCTTGGTACTGTCAATGGTATCTACAAGATTCCTTGTCAAATGCCAGAGACATCATGCTGAGAAATGCCTTCCACTTCCATGGATTCAGACACCACTGACAACACAGGAACCTTGCCTTTTTTCAATCCATTGTGCTTCCCCACCACACTGAAATACTAACCCTGCACTGCACAGCAGTTCACAGCTAACATGACCAGTCCCCAGTTGTAATCTTTTTTCCTGGTACAGCACTTGCTCCCTTTTTACTGAAAATGCCTCACTTCTGTTTCTTTATTCAGACACAGAGCCATGGAGACATCCTCAATTTTCCCTCTCTTCTTCCTGCTATACCTGCACTGTCTCCTTGTTTGATTGTTTTTCATTTTAATAATGTACTTAGGATTGTTCCCAGTAGCCAAGGAATATATACAGTTTTTAAATCCCTCATGTCTGCATTGTTCTGTGACACCTACATTATATCAGTTCTATCTGAGCTCTGCTGCCATTAAAAAGAGGTTCCTTTCCTTGGACAGATAATTTCATGCCTTTCACCAAATCTTTTTGTTTGACCCCAGCTTCTAACAAAACCGAGTAGAAAATTTTCACGCTGACCTTACTGAATCTTAGGCTTTTTATCCCCTACCATGTTCCTCTTCATGCCCTTCACCGCAGCAGTACCAGCCTTGCTAGTCCCTTTATTGTTTTATTCCACACACATCAGTGTCTCTCTCTTCAGCTAGAGTTTGTAGTGCCTTTCTATCCCTCTCCTCTGTCAAGTGTGTCCTGAAAATCCATTCTTATGAAACACCCACAAAGATTATGCCACACTGGAAATGTTAACTGTCCTTGTGCTGCATCCTGGATGTTGATGGATGAGATGAGCTACTTGCCATGCACAAGACTAAGGTGGCCATTGGGAATGAGAGCTCTGATAGGAGGCAGGCTTAATTTGAGAAAGTAGAGTAATAGCAAGGACAGCTCTAATGATTTTTGGTGAAGTGTTCACATTCTGAAATCTGATGCAAGTTAGTCTTCTACTGGCACTTGTAGAAAGCCACCTTGGTGCTCAGAGGTCATCCCCTCCTTGGGGTGGGTATGATACTCCATGTCTTTTCCATCTTGAAGCCTTTTCAGTGCTCTGATGGGGAAAAGATATGATGATGGTTATTAAAACCATATTGAGAGCACATTAAGAGCCATTAAAAACTGGACTTGGGATGGAGTCTTTATGGATTTGCAGTGACAATAATCCCTGGGGGCAATAGGTTAGAGATCAAACAGCATGCATGAACACTACTGAGAAATTTGCTGGTTACATTCATAATAATTAACGTGTTTTAACAGCAGTTTCTTAAACTGTAACCTCACCCAAACTGGGATTGCTTTAGTCTCTATAAACTTGCCTGGATGAGGCTGGAAGAGGCTTTTTTTTAAAGTGTCAGAGTAAAATGATTTATCTAGCACTTAAAACCTCAAATGGGCTGGGCAAGTAATAATTTAGCATTGTAGCTACTACAAATGAATCTTCTGCTTCACCTTTTCTCATTTTTATTATTTATGACAGTGCAACCTTTCACTCTGGGCTCATTAACACTGTGTCATGCAGGGAAATGTCTCCAGATTGCTGACTATCACTTGGAAACATTGGGAGAACAGGTAGTTCCCAGTCCATGCTTCCCCAGTTATGTGCCACACATGCTGGGACAGGACTCTGGCAGTGCAGGAGAATAGTGAGGTAGTGGAAACATCCATAAGGATGCAGTTTGGGTCTGTCTCACACACAAGGGCTTTCCAGCACTCTGAAGCATAACTGCTCTTAGTTGCTCCTCTTGAACTTGCAGTGTGGAAATCCACATTATTGCACACTTAAGCCTCCACATGGCAGTTACTGCCCAGAAACCACCTTGATGAACAACACATGAAGAAAGCCAGCCAGGCTAAAAAGCCTTCCTCATTCTCTTTTCCAGACGTTACCTCTAGCTGGAGGATACTGAGCCTCATCTGTCTCCTGCCAGGCACCCACTGTTGCCCTGCTTGGGCAAAGCTCCTCAGGGGCTCACCAGGGTGTGTTTGGGCTCACACATGACAAAGAGGGGAAGAAAGGGGCTGCCAAACTCCCAGCTCTGAGTGTCAGGGTCCCTTAGATACATAGCATGGGGATACCTTGGAAATGAGTGGCGCAGGAATTTCCTCTTCCATAAACATCGCTTCACATATCACAGAACTATTCTGTGCCTTCTTAAGAAGGGACTCATTTCCCCCACATCTGATTGCTATTCCAGAACTTCATAACTCAAAATACTTTGGCTTTCAGCTGAAAGATATCAAGGATAAACTTATCACTATTAATTATTGTCCTTCAAGTTGCTCTTCTGCCCTGCACATTCTCATACCCTTCTGCATGTCACCTCAGCTTTGTTTTGCTGAACCAAGCATCACAAACACTTGTAATATCTTCTTTTCAAAGAGGATATACTCTATTCCAGCCATCTGAGGAGCCCTCCTCTCTACTCATTACAGAATGTGGTGCCCACTTCCCCCTAGACCCTCTGACCACTGGCAGTCCCACTCACTGCACGGCAGTGATGGCAGCAGCTGCAGCCTCATAGACTTAGTTGCGCCAACTTGGCACTTCTTTCCTTACTCTTTAACTGGTCTGGCAGTAGTATTTCCCTGCATTTTTTTTGTTTGTGGTTTTTAAAAGATTTTTATTTTATTTTTTCCATGCGTATTTCTTGGTTGCTTCACAACTGGCAACTCAGACAGAAGCTCTGACCAACAGACGTACCCAAGTCTTTCTACTCTGCACTTTCTTCCAAGTGGGAATCTCCAAGCTGTCAGCAGAAATTCCTGTGACCAATCCCTCCAGCTCTCTCCATTGCATTTTGTATCACATTCTTCATCAGAATTCTGAGCCAGGATGCCTATTTTGTTTTGCAGGATATCCCATTCATCTCTGAGTATTAATGATGTTGTCTAATGAGGCCGACAATTAGCTCCTGATGGTGTTGAGCTGATGTCTTCTCTTCAATAATTTATTTCCTTCAAGATTAATATTTTCTGCATTTTGCATTGCTGGCTGCATGTAACAGTCTGGATCTGCTGTAGGAAGAAGGGAGAAAAGTGAAGAAGAGGTATATCAGCCTTCCTTGGAGGTCTATCTTCTCCCCATTGCATGTGTTTCCTCTTCCTCTAGGTCCCAGGGTTCACAGGGCTGGAAAGCTCAGTCCTGGACTTCAAGAAAAGCAAAACCAAGCAACTTGCCAGAACCACTGCTGCATTCCCTCCTTTTCCAAAGGAAGGTGGGAGAGGATTTACCACATAAAGCTGTGAGCAGATGCAGAGGGCCAGGTTCTCTGTGTTAGCAGTGTATTATAAGGTAGCATTTCATTATCTCGATGCTCCTGTTGGATTTTGCAGGGAGACATAACGTTTGCAGATCCCCCTGCAAAAAATCCATAGCAGGCTGTAACTCCAAGTTCTTTATTAGCAACTGATAACCATCACTCAGCCAGCCCTTGGACTCAAGCTGGCTTGCAGTAATGAAGTGGGCTGATACAAAACTGCTTGTTTATGTGAGTGGAGTGACAGGGAGGGATTGCAGCATCTGAGTTCTCAGCAGCTGTGGCATTGCCATCACGCTGGACTAAAGCACTTTAATTTTTGTCATGGGATCAGGTGACTACTTATCAGCCATGACCATTTGTAGCCATTATTATCCAAAATGTTGGCTGTGAGAGGGAAGTACAAGAGTTAAAATAGCCAGTGACCTTCTCAGTCAAATAACATTGACTGTAATGCATGTAAGACACAGAGCATATTTCCACTATATGTGGTGTTAAATTTAATAATATTTTGAAATCTCTGGCCATCACATTCAAATCTTGGCTTAAACAAGAATCAAAAATTAAATTGGCAGTGCCCATCTCCTACTTTGACATCACAAGAACTGCTCTGTGTGTTGTACATGCCAAAGTGTACGGCAAGTTTGGGAAGGAATGAGCACTACCTTGGGAAAGCACAACCAGTTTGGAAAAGCAGTTTTTTTTGTGGGCAAGTCTACACATGTAAGCCAATACTATTTTGTCCTTACCTGGACTTCCTAACCATACACAAGCAGCAGGTACAGACACCAAAATCTAACAGAGGATGTGAAATCCTCTTTGGTGGAAGCAAAAGTGCTGTGTGAGGTGTCGGTATTATTGGATCTCTGAGTGCCCATGGTATGGAGGTCCCCTGAGTCACCCACCCATCCACCCATGGGTGCCTGAACACACTGCCAGGGCACAGGAGGAGTAGAACTGCCCCACAAAGTGGGGACAAGGTGCAGAGGTGCTGCAGGGACCCCATGCCACCCCAGAGGACGGGGGCTTGGGGTTCCCATCAGGGCCAGTAAAGCTTAGTGGTGTTCATGGTAACCTAACTAATACACACTAATAATTTCTGAAAGTCAAATTTGATTTCATCTGCCAAAAAAAGTTTCAAGGTGCCTGATGTGAATAGCTCCACTTAGGACCAATTTTTGGAAGATAGAAGTCTAGCATATCACCAGGGCAATGCTAGATCTCTTCATCTTCCAGCCACATGCAAAAACCCTCATCTGGACATTTGTCTTCATTTATCTGAAGTATTTAAATACCTCATAGTTCACAGTATGTTCCTCTGTAAACACAGGAGAACCTCCTACTAACTTGGAAAAAACAAAGGCAATGAAGAGATAACCCCCATAGTCATTAACAATAGCTAGTATACAAATAACCATCCTGTTAAACATACAGCTTGGTGTATTCCACTTGCTCCTGAAGAAACAACAGATTGCGGTGTTCTGTGAAATCATTGCAGGGGCTGTTACACCCTCCTCCCTTTCCACCCTTGCTGGCTGCTGGAGTAAGCAAGAGGGTAATGGAAGAGGCAGTCTCCTGGGAAAAGCAGTTTCCTCCCCCTGGCATAACCCCTAGAGGCTTTCCTGAGCCCTCTCAGATGTGTAGGCACAAATCACAGAGAAACCTTTCTTCAGCAGTAACCAGGCCCTGGGGATTGTTGCTAGCACTGAAAAGTCTCTTGAAGGCCTAAATAAATAACGACAAAACACACAGAAAATGCAGAGTGCAAGAGTGAGATGTTGGAAGACAGTACAACATGGGAAAAAACACAATGGGAAAGTGCAGCATGGCAATCTGGACTCCTATGCTACTTAAGTGCAAGATATTTTCCATGTCAAATTTAGGGAAAACTAGCATTCCCAAAGTTAGCCTGCCTCCCCTTTTTCTCACTTAAAGAAATTATTTTGCCAGAATTAGGGACAATTTCAGAAATTTTTTTTCAGACCTATTCTCACCAAAACAGAAGTCCCATTTTCCATGAATGAAGGCTGCCAGGTCCAGGTGCTTGTGCTTTTGCTTCCCATCCCCACACAGACACACAAATACTTATTGACATCAAACAATTTCCAGCACGATAATTTTTGAATCCAGTCCAAACTTCCCATTGACATTGATTCAAAACAGTGTGTGCATCACATTAAGAAAAAGAAAATAGTGATATTGTTTTATTGACTGAAATAAAAGTTCAGAGAAAGAATTACAATATAGAAACAGCAAAAGCAGAAAATGTATCTCCCATGCTTAGGAAGTCATTCAACCTATGAATGACTTCTGCAGAAGTTCCTTGAGATACATGTTTTGAATCTATACGAGCTACAAGAACATGTATGTTACACAGCTCTACATTGTGCTAGTCACTTACACGCCAAGCCATCCTCTGCTTCCTCTGATACTGGACCTATTGTGCTGCTCCACATAAGAACCCTGTCACCTCAGCCCTGCTTTCCATATGGATAAGCTTTTCATTCCCTGCCCATTCAGTAGGACTCAAGCAATCAGGATGTCATTGGATCTCTGGTTTTGTTCCTCTAAGACTGCAAGAGCAGCTAGTCCTTATTTCTTTTCGACATTGCCCAGAGCCAGGAGGAAGGGAGCTTAATTTGTGAAACACTAAATAAAGTAATTTTGTGTTGGAGCCACCAAAATATTTCTCCTCAGTTCTACCATGAGGAATTCTCTGCTTTTACCATGAGGAGCTATCTTTATGAACCAAGTGGTTTTTCACAGCACTCCAAAAATGCCCGCAGTGCACACTCCCATCATTGTGTGTCTGTGGCACTGTCCAAAAGAAAGTGCATTGCTGCTGTAAAACCAAAGAAAAGTTACGAGTTGCTGTGTTGTGGCATTTGTTCTTAGGACACTCAACTCTTGTATTCTGCTATAGGTGATCTTCAGAAAAGAAGGCAAGGAAAAGCCTCTTTTTGTAGGGTAATGGGCTGATCTATTCCCTTTGTGACGGGAAGGATCTGCCTTTTTTTTCCAGTGGGATTGGTGTAAAATTGACTTTGACAATGAGATCCAACAAGACCAAATTTTCTCTATTTCCAATCAGATAGTAAAATGAAAGGCTGATAAATAAACCCATAAGTCAGCCCGCTGACTTGCAGATGTTAATTTTTTCAACACTTGTTGTACAGGAAGCTTAAAAACGCTGAAGTTAAATGGGTATTTTTGGCATGAATTAATTCTAATCTTTCAGGTATCAGAAAAAAACAGCCAGAAGAGATTTATGTCAGACAAACATGGGTGCAGCCCTTCTGAGCTGTGCTGGGACGAATGCAGTGCTGCCTCAGTGCAGCCCCAGCACAGGAGACGAGTGGGGGCAAATTGCTGGCTGTCACCAGGCGAGCATATCTATTTGACAGCTAAAGATTGCATGACGTATTTGGGGATTTCTCCATGGTACTTGCATGGTTGCACCCAATACATAATGCAAACCACTTCAGGAATCCCCTCCTGAAGGTTGTTGACCGGGACAAGAGCCACATTTTCCCAGTTCACAGCTCAGGAGGCTGGGTGTGAACACGGTGCTCAGTGAAACCTTCAGGACTGTGGTCTCTAAAGGGTTACAACTAAAATGTCTGTAGAAAATCAGCTTAAAAATGTTATACAACAAAACATGTTATTGCTGGTATTTGAGTCAGGCTTGATAATGCATTTCAGGCTAAAATATTTCTTTGATTGTCACAGAAATATACGGAGAGCCAAGTGTTTGCTTTCAATGTGCAGAATATATTTGGTTGCATTTCATTACCAGAGGCTAATTGTCTGAGAAACAGTTTTCACATCCAGCATTCCTGATACGGTAAAAAAAAAACCAAACCAGAGAAAGGCTACTGAGAACCAAGAAGCCTTATGTTGCTGATTATTTAAGAGTGAAAGGATTAGTAGTGGCAGTGAGTATTTAGGCACTTTTTGAAAGAAATGTGAGTTAGTTCTTGGATGGATGTGGGTGCCCAGCGATCCTGCCCATCACTGAAGTTAGAGTACCACGTGTGTACTGGCTGTTTATAAATACCTCAATAGCCATTTTCAGTAAAATATGGAAATTCCTTCGTTCTGTAGCTGTTCTCTGTTAGATCATTAAGCATGTCAATACTGCTGAACAATCAAACAGGGGGAAAATGGTTTAATCTGCTTATGCTGGAGTGCTTATTTATTACAATCATTCATCAAGAAGACCTGAAAAAAAGGAGGTTGATTATATCCATTGGTTAAATACCGCATGGTACACAAATGTGGCAAACACAAGAAAAAGATGGGCATCCTGCCTGATAAAGAATTACACTGAAAGTGAAAGGCTGACCTACAGTCAGCACATGTTAATCATTTTTACACCAAAGTGAGTGTAACGTTTCTATAGGGAAATTACTTCAATCTGGTCAGTGCAAGGAGCAGTTTGTATAATCGGATTGCAAATAAGGTTTGATCACATTCCAGCTTAATCTACTCTCTGAGCACCATTTACAGCACTAAATCAAACACTGGGAAGCTGCAGGTGCTGCTTTACAGTCATTACACCCAAGGGGCAGGGACTTGGTAATAAACAGCAAATAAATTGAAGCACTGACTTGCCTGCTACGGGGCATTTCTAATTATCCTCTAGTTTAGCTGGAAATTGTCATGCTCTCATCACAGACTATTTTAACTGCTGCTGAATAAGTGTGACACTTTTAGACTGAATTAACTGAGAATATGAAAAAATGCCTTCCTTTTTTTTTTTTTTTTTTTTTAAATGCTGGATCAGAATGTAACTTGCTAAGATTCAAGGAGGACAATCTGTTTTCATGTCCCCGTGCTGGAACTAGAAACATAACAACTGTAAGCCTCATATATTTTAATTATGGACTGAAGACCTACCATAATGAACAGCACTTGTCATGATAGCTCGCACCTATAGCAAACAGGCTGATAACCAGGGCTGCAGCCTCCCATGCTGTAGTTGAGCCAGGATTGCTGGTGGTGGTGTTTCCCAGAAAAGTTGATCAGGCGAGTCTGTGGTGGTCAACAAACAGCACACTGTTGTTGTGATATATTTAGTGAGTTTAAGGGAAAGGGAGGAAGACAAGACCCCCAGCATCTTTTAAAAAAAAGTTGTTTGGAAATGCACGGATAATTGCAATGATTAAAAGCCACAACTATCTTAGCCATTTGTGATACCTCCAGATCCTCCCACCCAGGTTTCAACCTAGTAACTTGTCAACACAAGTAATATTCAGAGGAATGCTGATATAAAAAGACACCTCTGCTGGGAAGTACAATATCGTAGCAGCAAAGGTATGTAATACACCTTGATGAGAGGTGATGAGGTGATCATTCTCAGTACTTTTAATAGGATGAGTGATATGCAGGTAGCCTGACAGCTGCAGTTATGAAGCTCAAATCCAAAACTAAATGGCATTTCCTGACAGAAAGATATTAGTTATAAGTAGCTAAGACATATTTCTATTCACATTTCTTTCTATTTTACAGACATAATTGTGTAGATTTCCAAACTGGATTAAAATCTCAATTTGTGATCATATTTTTTACCCAGATGAGATGCTTTTTATTAATATACTGTGAAATAAGATTCATAACCTTAATGTAAATTATTGCCACTAATATCCCTAAAGTACTATTTAACAGGTAGCAGTAATGAATGCAACTGGATCATAGCTCTGCAGATATTCTTTTCCACTTGCTAATGAACAAGAGACAATAGATTAATCCTTGGGTTTGCATTTTTTAGGACTTCAAACAATTAATAGCTTAAAGGATTTATTACAGGAGAGCTGCATGACTGCCAGTTCTGCAGCTCTCAGTGGCCCACCCTCTGAGGGGGACTGTGCAGGGATGGCACTGCAGCATGCAGGGCAGCTCCTGTCATCAGAGCTGCAAATCAGCTCAGCTTGCTGACCTCCACTGCCAGCCTCCAAGGAGCCAATGAGGGCTGCACGTTCACACTATTTATTCCAGCAGGGAGTAAATGGATCTTTTCTGCTGGGTGAACTCAGTTGCAGACGGGAATAACGGTGGAACAGAGACTGCCCTAGTGCCCACTGAAATGGTGTTGGAGTTTCCAAACCAAACAGGGGAGTGGGGCTTCATTTCTCTGGAAGTGTCTGCTTAGAGCTATTGTGGGAAGAATAGAAGAGAATAGAATTGAGCCCAGAAGATTTAAAAAAAAACAAAAAAAAAAGGAAGTTAAAGGCCAGAAAGACTGAGATGTCTGTTACATCCAGTTCTTTTCCACCCGCCAATTAGGTTGCAAAACTGCATATTTATTTGTAGATGTTATCACAGGGGCACAAGGTATTATCCTGCCCTTAACACTTGGAGGGCTTCCCCCCCACCCCCCCCCCCCAGAAAATAGCTACCCTTGGCTCCAGTGGCCATGACTAGGACCACTCAACATTAGCTGGCAACTTTTTTTTTCTTATGGAAATGTAATGAATGTTCCTTTGTTACATGTTGATTTGGTCTGGTATCTGCATTTAAAGTGCCTCCATGTTGTAGATGAGCTATGCTTTTCACATTATGTTCTTTCTTTTGGTTTTCAGGCAAATTAATTAACATGATACAGAAAAGGGAGAATACAAATGCTGAAGCCCTCACTTTAAGCCCTCATACTCTTTTGTTCTCCATTATTGCACCAAATTATTTAATTGGGTCTCTCTGATTGTGCACAGACACAGAAAAGAACACAGTCTATTGTGAGAAGCCCTACAACCATAATGCAGTATCAAATTCAATTCCCATCAAAAGTGCTTGCTGCTAAAAGCCTGTACTGTGGCTGCAGATTAATGAAGATCTGCATTGAGCAAAGTGGTGGTCGTAGAGACATTATTTTTCTCCAATAGAAGGCCTATTCTTGAAGAACAATAAAAGCATAGAAAAGCGTTAGTCTGCTTATGGATGGAAATAAATCAAAATGAATAAGAGGGTTGATGGAAATAGTCTGAAAGCAGTAGAGTGGAATTCTGAAAATACTGTTTTTGTTTTGTAAGGATTTTTTTTCCCATAGTCTCTCAAAAATGCTGCTTGATGGAGGCTCAAAAGCCTTGGAGTGAAGGACAAATCTGAAAAATCAGAAACTAATTGCAGAAAATCAGCATTCTACAAATGCTTTTTTTTCTGTGCAGAGATGCTGCACAGAATTCAGAGTCAAGAAAATGTAAAGAAAAAGGAAAATGAGTCATTAACTAAACACAAGTTTGATCCAAAGAACAACCAACAGCCCTAAAATAGCATTGTCACCTTCAGATGAACTTTTCCTCTGTTTGCCTTTCTCTTGCCATGACTTTGTACATAGTTATCCTCTCTTCTCCTTCTCCTTTCAGTGTCAAGATCAACTCTGTGCCTATTTGTGTCAATGATTAGGGCCAAATCCCAAAGTACTTACCAGCAATGAGAACACTGCCTCTGACTGCAGCTCGACAAGCCTGTGATGGTAATACAAAGAAATTTCTTTCTAGAGCCATGAGTTTTCTCTGTTTATACTTGCAGGTGGCATCACCCTGGCACTGCTCAGAGCTGGATGTGTTTGAACACCGAGCTGAGGACTAGGATAGAGCCAACAGGCCACGCCGTGGTCAGTGACAGAGTGTCAGTCACTGTCAGGCTGTGCAGAGAGGAGGGAATCCACACCCACATCACCTAAGGGCATCCCCCAGATGGAGACAGCCAGGCCAGAATGCCAAAAAGGTTGACCCTCCTTTCAGGAAGTGTCTCCTCCTGCCCTTTGATTATGTTAAAATGCCACCATGTTTGGAATCCTGAAGTGGGTGAACTGTTGGGTGCCCAAAAATGAGGCCAGGTGGTTCTGAAAGAGATATATCCATTTTAAATATTTAATCTCAGTCCTTCATTGCACTCCCGGGATCTCAGCTGGGTATACAATCACAAGTGATGCAAAGACTGAGTGCCCAATTTACATGATTACACTCAGGAAGTGATTCCAACTCTACACTGAGGATGCACATTTGGAAATAAGAAACACAGTAAGTCCAAAACAAAAGATTCTTCATTATCAGTGTGCAAGGCTACTTTTTAAGTCTTTCAGGTCTAAGTCTTCCAGACCAGAGACATGAAACTCTTTATTGAGAAGAACATTTTATTCAACATAGAATCATTGAAGAATCTTTGAGTCACTGCTGTGAGAGCCAGGGCAGTAACAAAACTTCTTTCCAGAACTAGGGCAGCTTGTGGATGATTCTGTGCATTTTCATGATTCAGAGGTCTACAGTGGCTTATCATATTGAATGACACTGGCCTGCTATTCAACCCAATAATTTATGCAGGATAAAATGGAGTTCATCATAGCCAGTGAGCAAGAAGGGATGCAGGTTCTTAATTGGTGTATGTTCTGAGCCCACCTTATAGACTTAGAGTTTCAACATTCACCCAGGATTTACACTGATGCTTGCCATGAGTGTGTTGACAGTGGACACAAAGTGGAGGTGCCTTCCTGATTTTTTTTACCCTGGATGAAGTCACACAGAGCAGCTTTGAATCATACTTTACAATAAATTTACATTAGACTGAGCTCTGCTTTTTCTCATTTTTAGCTCTCAGTCCGAGATCTATGCTGATTTGAAGATGTCTCAGAACACCTCCAAGGATCTGTGTTCTTCTGGTGACACATATAATGCAGGTAAACTTTAAAAATGGCTCCTTTTTTGAAAGGTCTCAGCCTCAGCAGCCTAAACTCTCTTACAAAAGCTGCCCCTGAGCATGCAGATCGGGCTGCTCTGATTTCTGGGGTTCTGTGAAGAGGAATGTGGCCTGGAGGCACTGTAGATACCGAGTGTGTCCAAAGACAGGAATACAGAAGAGGATGTCAGGAGCTGGGAATACATCTGGGATCAGTCTAGATAGAACAGCTGTAGCACAAGCACAGACCTGTGCAGGATGCAAACTGTAACTCATGGCTTAAAATGCCACATCTCATTTACAGGGGCCTCATTCTGTTGTGTGCAGTCTTTGCACAGCTTGAAGAACTCCCAAGTATTTATGTTGAATAAACAGACCTGAAAATATAGGAGGGTTTGAAATAGTACACACATTTTCTTCAATGAAGGATTAAATGCTGTGAAATACACTGGATATCCCACAGTTCTGCACAGGCTGGAGGAGATTGCACAGGCCTAGAGACCAACACATTTTGGGAGACACAGCTGAAAGTCACTTCATGGTGCCCAAGGTGACTCCATTGCTGCTACACGCCTGAGTGCCAGCTCCTAGTCAGTGCTGTATCATTGGCCTGTCCTGTGTAAGCCAAAGGGAGACTTCCTGGGAGGTTAGACCAGTTAAAATTGCACCTTTTTCAGCACAAACTATGTAAGTATTTGTTTTTTTGTTTCTGTCCTAGTTAGGTTCCTCTTACTACATTTTTGGTTTTGTGGTTGATGATAGCCATCTAGATGAAATCTAAGTTTTGAGAAGCATTGCTGCTCACCATCCTCTCCATTACCACCCTCTCCTCACCATCCTCTCCACAGACAGTTGTGGTGAGTTTTACCCTGAGTTCCATGAGGCCAGCCCTGCTGTTGGGATGGAGATGTGCTGCACAGGTAGCACTGCTCCTGGGATTCACCAGCGTGTGCCACGTGGACTCAGCAGTGCAAACCTGCTGGAGCTGAGATGGTCTCAGGTGCTCAGAGACTGATTTGTTCTACCAACTCCAGAGGAAGGAAAAGTGTTTTCCTGCACCCAAGAGCTGCCTGGAAATGATCTTGAACAAACTGAAATTGGAAGAGAGGAGCCGCTTACTGTGTTCATTTCTAAGGATCACTGGATGCAGATTGCAAAAATCTTAGTTTCAGTTTATACCTCTTTTCATTTTTTAGATCAGCTGTAAGGTAGAAAGCAACACTGCCAGGTCAAAAACTTGAACAACTGTAGGTCCCAACCTATTAAATTGTCTGGCTGTTTTTTGTTTTTTAATTTTACAGATGGCAAAACACTACAAAAGAGACTATAAACTGCCACCCAGCCTGTGCCAGCAGAAAGAGAAGGAGATGTAGGAGAAGGCTGGGTGGTGCAAGGACAAGACTATGGCACTGCTGTGGGCTGGGTCCCTGGTCAGAGCCCTGCTTCCTCTGGTAATTACTAAGCACCTGCATGTTGTCCTGTCTTTAGGGATGTGAGCAGCCACAAGGGTTGACTGTCACTCCTCATGGCTGTGCTTCTGTTCACATTAAGTCACATGGAGTTTATAATTCCCACAAGCCATGTCAAACAAATTAATTATTTTGGACAGCACTGTACATTTGGTAACTGATTCTCTGTATGGTATTTAAATATTTTTGCTGAACCTTAACCCAAGACTGATATTAGAGGAAATGCAAGTTCTTCACTCAGCTTGTTTGACCAGACAAGAGAGCAAACTAAACAAAATCAGAGAGTATATTGAGGTCATACGTTGGTTGCTCCCTTATCATCTTATTAAAATAATATTTGCTAGGAACAGTGGTGTAAAACAACACTCATGGATTTATACGCTGCTTTTGTTCTAGCAAAACAAGGTATGAATTAAATCCACCCCTTACTGGGAGAACACCTCCAGCTCTTGCTGCAGCCTACATAATATTTCCACACTGACCACCTGAACATTGCATTTCTGCTCTCAGATTATTTTGGCCTGAATATTTCAGTAGGTCTTCTAAGCTGTGGGATTTGAGGGCTGGCAACTAAACTTTCTCACTGGGCAATTCCTTTCCCAAGCAGAACTTCCTGCAGTAAATACTGCAAGCATCTTGTGCCTGCACTGTCTTTGAAACATCTGTCTGTTTGGCAACAAAGACACTTAAGACATAGTGAGCTTTGCACTGTGTTATAACTTTCATATTACCCTTTGCACAGCCATTTTACTTCAGCTGCATGCTGTGTATCATTCATTGCAAGTTTACTTCATTCTCTGAATTCATAGCTGATGCTCTCTGGACCATAAAATTTCAGCTGCAAAACCAGAACATCTCATTATTTCTGAAATATCGAGCTTGTATCTTCTTGATAAATAATTCCTACTAGTATAATGTATCAGACTAAAACATATTTTCTGAGGCCAGTGAGGTTAAAGCGGCAATCTCACCTTTTTTAATTTTTTTGCCCTGAAGACAGTGATTTCCATATATAGAGTGACCCCGGTTTGTGTTGAACATGGGGAATGAGGATGAAGCATGAAACGACACATATTGCTGTCAGAGATTTGAAATGAGGCCTGCTAACCTGTAGGCAGCCTTACAGGACTAATCAGTCCCTCACATTACCAATGTATTCAGATTTGCTGCATGCGGCAGCCAGCAACGGCCAGGGAAGTTTTCTTTTTTTATCACTGCCATTGACAAACATTACATTTTAATGCAATTCTCCCCTTCCATCTACTGTCTAAAAAAAAAAAAAAACAACAAACCACACACCAAATCCTTTGACACCATATCTCTGAGACACTGGTCTCATCTGGTTTCCTTGATGCTTGAAGAGTGGGTGCAACTGTGTTGATTTGCTTTTGAATATACATTAGTCAGCAGTGCTTAAGCAGCTGATAACATTTTTTTACTCTTGTAGCTGACAACACAAACTCTTTTGAATTCATCTTGCTTCTTAAACTTTGCCTGTGAAGTTTACAGTAGCCCGAGACACCTGAGCTGAGTTTGTTTGTAGATGTTGGAAAATGTGTTAGCAGAAATGAAAGCCAAAGCCTGTCTTTTGCTCGCAAGATTTTTATTTTATTATAGTATTCTAAGCATTGGTCAAAACATCACCAAAAGAGCCACTTGAATCCATAAACTGAATTTACCATTCAGAGCACATGCCCAGCGAAGACTGCTTTCTCCCTTTTGTAAGCTAGAAATTTCAGTGCTGGTAAAATGTAATATATACTCCTTCAGATCACTGTTGTACTAAGTGCTACTTCATCTACAAGCAGTAGTATTTCTTGTATTCTTGATATGCCATGACTCTCCATTTCAAGGTTTCATACAGGGAAATAAAACAGAAAAGGATAAAAAAACCCCACTAAAAGTCCTAGCGAGTAGCAGCAACCCAGTATGAATATGTCTTTAAGTGAGAATTACATTACCAGGTTTTCAGGTGGAATAAGGCTCAGCAGGAAGAGCTGGGTCAAGGGCACAGGCCATACACCCCTCTAGTGCCGCCAGTCCAAGCAGAAATCACCTGGCAGGCAAATCCCTCTCCTTGCATGCTTCTGCACCTTCTTCAGGATTTGTGGTGTGCCTGGAATCCTTGAGTACTGCTCACTATCACAGTTTTGGAGCTAATGGCAACACAGTGAGACATGCAGCAAGGAGGAAGAGCAGGCACCAGAGCTGAGGCCCAGCACATCAGCTGCATGCTGGCATCTCCAGCATTCTCCAGTCCTCCTGCCTTCCATTGCATCCTGAGGACATGGGTTTTGCTCCTCTTCAGCCACCAGTTCCCCTCCCAAAGGAATAAAGCCATGGTGCTCTCTTCCCCCATGTCCCAGCGGGTTTTCTAGACACTTTTCCCCTATTTGGATTCTTTGTAGGAAAGGAAGAGTGGAGACTGCATCACAGCTCTCTTTGTTTGGTTAGAGGATCAGTGTTGTAAAATATAATTAACAGCAAAAAGAAAAATTCATGTCTTTAGTCTTGAGTACTGATAATGCTAAAGACTTTCTGGAGGATGTTCTGCACCTCTGTGCCTCAGAGGGTGCTCCTGCAGGGTGACTTAGGCCACCCTCTGTCGCCACTCTGGGCTGCACATTTCTTTACTCTCTTTTCTTCCTGTACCAATACTCATGCAAACCTCTAACAAGCCAGCTCCAGGCATGAAACTAGCAAAAAGTTAACATGGGATTAAAAAAATAATGACTGAAAGCTTAAAATTTTTGCAGACTCTGATCCTAAATGTGCTGAGCAGTTCTTCAAGATAATGGGCACCCTACAAATTTAGACCCAACCTTATCTCATTCTGGAGGAAAGGGAGATGAGAAAGAGATATGCTAGCTTGGAATAGTGATTCCCCTGCTCAGTGAGTCCTTAGTGGATCCTTCAGCATGATGCAAGGGTGCTCAAGCCAGGTCCAGGATTGCAGGAAATGGATTCCTGCAATGTCATTCCCAGGATTGTCTGGAAATGACAGCGCTATGGTGACATCAGCACAGTGCCTCAGCCAGGTGAGCCCTGTGGGGTGGAGGTCACATCTGTAACTCCAAACTGCACCAGCTGCCAGCCAGGCTATGCCAGGGCACGGGTCCCCTGAAGTGCCATGTGGCTGCCAGCCCTGCGGGGACCTGCTGGGCTTGCTGGACACTTTGGGCAGCACCTCTCGTCTCTGTGTGGGCAGCTGTGCTGAGCAATCCACCTCCACCGGGATTAGCGGCCACCCTGACCCCGTCACCGCGTGGATGCTCCAGCTCCCTGCATGGACGTGGAGAACAAACCCCAGCTTGTCCCTGTGTGCCATTTCTCAGCGCTTCACTCCCACTTAGAAGGATTTACCTGGAGGCTCGATTTACCACGAAACTCGAAAGCAGCTCTGGGGAAATGTCTGCTCTTCGCAGAACAGAAGAAGGGAAATTTCCCACCGAGGTTTTACATAAGTGTTATTTTTTTCCCCTTGTGTAATGTATGCAGTTGAACTCGGGGTCTTTTTCCGCTTGAAATAAAAGAGCTTCAAAGGCAGTTAAAATAAATAAGTAAGTTTGATGAAGTGATAGAGTATTTCTGGAGGAGAGCTCATTGGCAAATTCATTTTAGAATTTTTTTTTACATACCATGGCATCTTGTTTTTAAAAAGATGATTGAAGTCTTTGAATTTGCCCCTTGGACCCATTTAAATCTGGTTTCTAATCCCTTAGTCTCTGTAATCATATGAAACCTCTATTTTAGTATTATCATTTGAGTCCTAAGTATCTGCCAAGTGCGTACTGTATCATCAAACATTTGTCATACAGTTGTGATTAAGATGTAGAGCCCTCAAAAGAGGTTGATAACAGTTTAAGCAACTTTGGAGTAAATTAAGGGATTTAGAGGATTAGAAAAGAGATAACAGATGTTAAATGTGTACAGATTTTTCTGAAAGTTTTATTAATTTTTAAATACATGCCAAAAATAATGAAATACAGAAGGTTTTCCTGCATGTTATAGTCACAATTTCCACTCTCCTACATGTTAAAACAATTAAAAATCAGGTATCCCTGCCACCATTCATCAGGGTATTTTACCTCCAACTGCCATCATTCAAACACTTGATGAGCATGACTGCTGTTCAGTGAGGCAGAAAAGAAGCCCACATGCTCCCAGACCTCACAAGCCAGGCTAGTGAGCCAAAAATGGCATTTGTGCTCCTTCTCCTTTAAATAAAGGCTCCAGGTATTGACCCACCCCTGCTGCGCTGGATCTTTGCTGCCTGGGTGGCACAGAGGCCCTTCCCTGGAGCCAGAGACAAGGAAAGAAGGAGGGTAAATATGGAGAAATGACCAGATCTCACCTGGGGTGGCACAAGACCAAGGCCTGGACATGTTGCTGTACCTGGGGACTGGAGAATTCTCCTGGAGACTGAGGAAGCCATTAAAAACTAGATGGGGTTTCATTCTGTGCCCTTGGTATGGGTTATTCCTTTGTCAAATTAGTGGTGGGATGATCTCTAAAAGAGAATTCAAGGCTGGGCCCTTGATTTGCCTCAGAGGTCTAAAAAGTTTGTGCAAAATCTTCTTTCCACAGGTTTCATTTTATCCATGTGAAGAAATGGATTTTCAAACACCAAGAGAGCTTCTCTCAGCCAAGCAGGTAAGTCAGCTCTCCTAATTCAGGCACTCACAGGTTAACAGTTATTATTATATTTTATGACAGCAGACATAATGTGACAGATCTTACTACAGAAAGGCCAAGTGAATAGTTCTTATCCTAAAATGCCTTGAGTCTGTAGGGGGAAACAGAAATAACTGTGTGCAAAGGGTACCTCGTTGTAAATAGTGACTGAGCATGTTTGCACAGACAAGATGATTTTTCTTGGATCACCAGGATGAGGATCTCAGTGGAGCTGTTGCACTGTTGAGCATGATCCAAGACAGGAACTGAGCCATTTTTAACTTGGAAATAAAGTTCTTTCCTGGCAGCAGATGGAAAAGTGTAAGACCACACCCAAAATGGTGTGTTTATACCAGGTGCTGCTTTACAGGATGGGCATTGGAGTAGTAGAAAAAGCAGGTGTTTCAGCAGGGAAGGGATTTTAAGAAAACAGACTCTTCATTTGTTGCAAAAGAGGAGGCTGAGAAAAAGGAACATGAAATGCCTGAGACGCTGAGGAGTGGCGAAAAGCTGGATGCCAAGGATGTAAGAATGGAACAAAAAGCTGGAGGAAGAGAAGACAAGGTTTTCACAATGTTTCTGCACACTATCTCCCTGTAGAGGGTAATTAGTATGAGGAGCACAATAACCCACAATCGTCAAGCAGCCCTGGATGTGTTTACAACACAATGGTTTGCTGCATTGGCAGGAGAAGCTGCAAAGTCTCTTGGAAACCCCCTTGTTAAAATTCTCCCACCAAACAGAGGGTTATATGACAGAGATAAAATCAAAAAAGCTAAGACATAAAATGCATTTCAATTAGCAAGGGACGTAAGAGACAACCAAAAGAAGTTCTTCAACAAAACAGAAATAAAAAGATAATAAAGGCAAGTATTGCACTCATTAGTAAAAGGCAAAAGAGAATAAATAAGCAATGAGGGAGATTAGACTCAAGTGTCCAAAATCTCATTTACTATGGCTTTCCCTCCTTTCCCTCTTCAAATAAAAAGAGGTAAATTGCAGCCAATTATTTATAAAATTCAGTTTTAAGGAAGAAACAGGAACTCCACCCAGGATAACAAGACCAGTTTGCATTGCAAAATAATTCTTTTGGGTAAACAGTCAAGCTAAAGGGGACACAGTTCATGCTACAACACAGAAGGAATTATTTGCAGTCTCCCACAAGGCAATACTGAGCTACGAAAAGGCCAAGCCCTGGTAGTTGCTGTTGGATGCTGTGGTGAAACTGAGCTGAGATTTTGGACTCCTAACTCCTAATCTGAGCTGTGGTCTCAGCACAGGACGTGCAGTTAGGCATGGAAGTGCTGAAGCACTGTATTACCATAGCTCACTACCTCTGTTTTTAGTGTAAAATTAATTTTATATGTTTATAGGATGGTCATACAAACAAGTTGCTGGGGGTGGAGAAGGTGTGAACTTGGTATAAGTCAGCTGCCCTGCAGAAACAACCATTGCACCAGTTCTGATCATGGGATGCATGAGGGAGAGTTTCCTTCTCAGTAAGTAAATAAAGGGTAACAGGCAGCCCGGAGAGAGAGAATTTATTGTGGGGAGAGGAACAAATTAAACACAGTAGTAATTAGTTCCCATGTCCATATCCTGAGCATGAGGATACAAGAATATTTCTGAAGGACATATACTTCCCATTTGTGTTTGAAAGGCTGGACATGATCTGTCAAAACAACCATGTGGTTTAATTGGTCTCCCAAGGCTGCTTGCCTTCATCCCATGATCATCGTTACAAGTGTGCATTCAGCTGGTAACTCATGGGTTACTTGACTGGGGTCATCACAACACACATGCTTCTGGCAGAAGCGGGTAGAAAGTGTGAGACTACACATGAAATATTTTGGAGAGCCTTGGGTAAAATACCAGAACCAATACGGAAAAGAGAAAAATAAGCACTAAGAGCAATTTCCAAGTCAAGTGCCTTGGTAGTCAAGTCAAGACCAATGGACTTTGGACTGCATCCCAAGGAAGATGTGTACAGTAGTGTGTTGGAGGACTTTTGCTCTGTATGCTTTAGGCATATTAACCTTATTAAATTCATATTTAAACACATCTTTCACACTCTGCAATATTTTTTCCCCAGATCACTGTGATATTCTTTCTGAAAATTAAGTAGAAGTCTTCTACTTTTGTTGTGATGCATCTTTGTCGACCTGCTGTCAAAATCAGCCTCAAAGAGCTTTCCCCAGTGTTAAATAATGGAGACATTAAGGTCTTTTGGAGCACATCTGCAGGAGCAGGGCTTTTTCCCTGCATCGCTTCCAGTCAGAAGCAGGTGGCTAGAGATGACAGCATCTTCTACAAGAGGAGGCAAGCAGTGCACAGTAGAGGCTGGAAAGCAGAAGGGTGGTGCTACCACCCAGGATGTCAGGGTTCAGGCAAAAGAGCATGCAGGAGCCCAGGGTGAGCTGAGTGCTGAGGCTTCTCCTACTGGAGATCTGGTCAAAGGGATTGGGGGACCTCAGGGAGGGGCAAATGCATCTGCCAGTGTAAGCATCTAGCTTGTGGGCAGACAGCCCAATGTAAACACCTTTCTGAGGAGATAAATCCCATTCCTCCAGCTGTGGTGACCTGTGCCTTGTCACAGGTCATTCTCATGCCAGCACAGCCCCTTCCTGCCTCTCTCACAGTGCATATTTCCCTCTTCTCACCTTTCTAGGGTCAGTGAGAGCCTTTCTATTTATTTCAGTAAATGAGGACACAGGATGATTTGATGTTGAAAGAGCAAATCTACCATCAAAGCCCCCACTCTATTTTGCGTGGAACAATTTGGAAGGGTGCCATTTTCTACAGCAATACCTCCCAGGTGAGCTCTGCTCCACGGGCTCTCTACAGCTCCAACCAAATATTGTCATGCTTCCCTAATATTACACCCTGTACTGATTAGATTGGTTGATTACTGCTCTTTTATTTAGTTATCCCTTTGTAAAGCAATGATGCCCCTATATTTAGCTGGAGGTGGCAACAACAATCTTTTGCATAATGTAGAGGAAAAAAAAAAACCTTGCACCAGCCCTTGGTGATCTGCCTGGGTAGCTTGTTTTATTGGATTTTGTGATATTGAGATGGTTTGGCAACTGTTGGTCTGTCAGATTGAGAGGTCACTCACCAGCCTCCATCAGAGATTTAAAGGCCCTGCAAGGAAACTCCTTGTGTCAATTTGACTCAATTTGCAAACTAATGAGTTAAGCCCTCCCAATGTGTTTAGGGTCAGCTCAGATCTATTTGGGAAATGTTTGACTATTAGCATTTAAAGCTTCAGATGTGCCATTTCCCCCTTCTGCTCCCCAGCCCTCCCCAGGTTGCTCCCTCCTTTAATTTCCCTGCAGGTTTTAGAAAGGATGCATTAAATTAAAATCACTAGCTGTTTTGTGAGCAGTCTTTTGTGACCAGTAATGAATGTAATGAGTGAAAAAGGAGAGGGAAAACAGGATGATTAAATGATGCTGGGCTGTTTTTCACCCAGCAGTTTGCAATGTGACACAAATGGACAATTGGGGCTTTTCTTTTCCCATTAATTTGTATCTCTGTTTGCACTTGTCACATAAAAACCAGACTATTTACTAAAACATGAGGTAGGTAACAGATGCCACCTCCTTTGGAGCTGAACCTGATTGACCCTATGCCTGATAGTACAGTTGTGCAATGTTATTTTGGATTTTCTCTGTTGGACACAGCCCCAAGTACTTTGAAGGCCAGGTTTTACTATCATGTGCCTTTAGAAGGATTGGTACTTTGCCTTGTGTGGTTATTGTGTTTTATAGAAACACAGCAGTTATTTTGAAACATTTTTCCAATCAGAATTGAGAAGCAGTCAGGAGTCAAATTTTTTCCTTCAAACTACAGGCAGAAAGAAAAGCATTCCTTCCTAAAACAAATGTTGGGGGTTTTCCATGATCTGTATTAATCAAAAGCTTTAGTAATTAATCAGTTTTCTGAGCCAGCATGTGCTCTGTGTGTGTGCATGTGCGTGTTGATTAAACCAAGCATCTGGATCTGAAATCTTTAGATATGTATGTTCATTAGACTGTTTCGGGACTATCCTGAAAAACATTTTCTGCCTAGTACAAATAGACCAGATTCCTTCTTACCGTTTGCTCATTCCTAGGAATCCCACAAAACAGCCCCCAGCATGCGAACAGCCCAGATTTAGTATCCTAACTAAAGTGGAGCCCGTGCAGCTCTATGCACTCAATTTAAAAGTGAGGCTGTTTAATCTTGGTAGGATTCACACAAGGTTTTAGCTAGGAGGGGATCTAGAGTTTTTGGAAACCTCCCTGTGAGACAGTTCATACCAAGCTCTGGGAAATGAACATCTGGCTAAATGAAGTTGTATAAAACTGAGTATGGGAGCAAGCACATTCTCCATCTGATGTTTCACTGGATGTGTGTTTAAAATGGGTGCACTTGTCACTCCTACAGGCCTCACAGGAGGCTGAATCAAGGTCTGGCTGAAGCAATCCATGGTTAAGGTCAAAATCCATACAGAGAACCTTTGCAATAATTCTCCCAGGGACAGGGAAGAGTAGCATTTAATTCAGAATTAGCAGAAATGAGCTGAAGCTGGACAGGGTGTAATATATTTTAAAAATGAACTTGGATTCACATAGAAATCAGGTATTTTTGACATGATTTTCTTCACAGTTGATGAGCTGTGTGAAATGATAGGTCCTGTAGCTCTGACAGGGCTCCAAGGAAAAGCATCATTGCCAGAGACAGGTGACACATGCAGTCAGCCATAATGCTTCAGCAACAGGCAGCCTTATCCTACTATTAAGTAAACACTTCATCCAATTTCCATTTCAATTTTATCATTGCTGCCGACACAAGTCATTAAAATGCACAAGCTAGCTTTGCAATTATTCATTCAAATAACACTTTAAATTGTAAGGGGTATTCTTGCTCCTGCACTTGCAGAGCTGCCATCCACACCTCACTGAAACATTCCTGGAAAAACGCACTGATGGGAAAGTGGCCTTTCCATCCTGATTCGCCTCCGCTTAAAGATCTGCTTCTGTTCACAGGAGGAAAATGAACTCTCATGCAAATAAGGCAACAACGGTAAATACTTTTTGTTTTGTTTTTATTGAATGGGAAAACAAACTTTAATTTGAATACTAAACCATCCAGAATATCTAGCTGAAAACATGTTTTTATTATTTACATTCCTAGGTTTGGCTTGTTATGCTTCTGGCATATCTATTCATATCTCTTGCAATATTTTTTCATTTCATATATTAATATTTAATATTCTTTATACATTGTTCAACCTTAATGGTTGTCTAATTTCTGTTTTTCATCCACAGAGAAGCTATTAATTTATGAGCATATAGGGCAGTAAGTAATAATTTGCATGAATGCCTTGAGCAGATATGCTTCCATAGGCCTCCCATAGCATAGACTTTGGAAAGGGTGATACCATCTATTGGCCAAGCTTCAATGAACACTCTTTACAAGAAGAAGGAGAAAAAAAAAGTTTTTTAATCCATAAAGAAGTCTACTAAGTGAAAAATCAAGAGAGATGACAGGAGCTGGATTGTTCCTAGGGTTTATTTGGCTTTTTTTCCCCTTTTATTAATGTGTTAAATATATTCCTGTGGTTTAGAAAGCATCACAGAAACTAAAGTTTTCTGTACATCTTCAGGATTTACAATGAGCATTGCAAAAAAATTCTCAAAGACTGGCTGGCCTGCAGGGACATCCCCACTCCTGGTCTTCCCAGCCACAGTCTGGGACTTTCTTTCCAGAGGGTCAGTGATAATTTACACTCTGTGGTAAGACTAACTTCTGAGTCCTTCCACAGACAGATGTCAATGTAAAGCACTTATAATGTTTACAATATATTACTGTCCTCAAAAGACGCAAATGAAGCAAATAATGGAATTTATTTTGCATTCTGCTGAGTATGGGGTGGAGAAAAACATTGTTTGTTGGTTAAGTGCATGTCTACTGTCTTCACATACAGCTCATTAGAGCATGTGAAACTGCTTGTTCTGAGTAAATTCATGAATACAAAACATTTCTGATGGAAGACCTTTCTAGTGGACAGCAGACTTGAGAAATTGCAAATTTTTCGCAGGCAAACAACTTTGACAGAGTTTTCCCTATGAAAGGGTTGAAACTTCTTGTTTACACCACCAAGCCCTCATTTAATTTTTTTCTGTGAATTCCAGTATTAAAATTTATAGAATAGAGCATTAAAAAATATGAGAATAAATAGTTAAATTGTGGTAATATTTTTAAAGGTTGTTGAGGGTTTTTTTTGTTGATTGGTTGATTTTTTTTTTTTATTTGACACATATAATATTAGCTCCCTGACTTGATATTGCAGTGTGATCAAAGCACATTTCAAAAGAATAGACTTCTTGTAAAAAAGAAAGCCTGTATTCTGACAAGGATTTTATGGAAATCTTGAGCTCTCCATTTAGTATAGGTACACCTGAGTAGAGGCCTGCAGCCACCAAAGACCACCCAAAACCTTGAAGGGATAAGAAGTGAAGAAAATACCTGGTGGCTGACAAACACCTCTCTGTGCTTTCTCCCCTAGCATCTACTTAAGCAGAGGAGTTGGTCTGTGAATTTCTCCTTCCATTTTAAGAGTAGAACAAGAGTCCTGTCCCCCAGGCAAGAAGTACTGCGGAATGTCCTGCAAAACATCTCCTTTGCCAACAGACATTTCCAAAGTTGCCATTTAAAGAAATTTTCTCCATATTTCATGTGCAGTTCACAAAAATAGAGCAGCAGAGCCTGTGCATGTTGTCTTGGCTCTCTTTGCTGCAAGAGTGCATTCAGGCAAAATATGTGTGACTTTTTCTTCAGTCATCTACTTTTTCTGTGTAGTGATAACTCCAGTTAAATTAGAGCCAGTGGCCTGAATAATCTGATCATGCACAGAGGGTAGCAGAGTCAGAGCCTGGCTTTGGGAGCACTTACACACAGCACAGTGTCCAAACAGCTCTCCTGTCCAAGCAAGGGTCTGTGTGTGAGGTGCAGATCTGCAGGGAACAGTCACAGGGTGATAAAGGTGCTGCTTTTAAAGTACTGTTTGCCTGCCCATCCCAGACAGCTTCTAGGTGTTCCTTGTCTCCTCTTGAGACAAAAGTGTGAAGAGGACAAGACTCATGCTTTATCTCATTCTCTCTTTCCCTCTCTAAAGAGATGATGTTCGCTAACTTACTTTGATGAAACTTAACCTCATTTTTCTGGCATTTTTGCCTTGGGAAAGTGTAGAAGTCCATAACTAAAGGTCTGATTTAGTTGTTTAAGCACTTCTGCCTGGTCTCTCAGCTGAGTTGCGAGAGGATTCACTGCTTTCAAAAGTATGGTACTGCTGATTTGGATATTTTGTGTAACTGGACATCTATTATCTAAATGATACTTAGCTTAAAAAAAAAAATAGTCCTCCATGTTAAAGACATATTTGTTTGGGTTTTTTTTTTTTCTTATTGTGTGGATTGTAAAAAAGGAGTACATCGTGGAAAGTGTAGCTGAAAAAAAAAATCAAATGAAAATTTATCTTCATAGTCATTTTCTACTCAATTTCCATGGCTGAAGAACTAAAACTCTAATATTAAAGTTCTAAATTAAGCTGTGTATGTGAGTGTACTAATAGTACTTGGTAACATGTAAAATAATCTGTCATATTGCTTTTCCAACTAATCATTAATGAATTAATGAAAGGGTTTCACTGGTTTTGTACTGTGCAGCATAATAAGATATACAGTATTTAAGGCTTTCAAAGATTTAGGACTCTATTAACGATAAATAATTATTATCTTACAACACTAATTAAGTATAATTTGCACGGAACGAACATTTTCTAATCCCTAAACATTAGCAATGACAACAGCTCCTCTTGAAGCTGTTAACTGCTCTGCAACACTTTTTAAAGGAAGATGAATGGAAAAATGTGCTGGCAAAGAGGGATGCTGGTAACAGTATCCAGGCAGGGAGCCTCCAGGCAGATTGGGAGAGGCATATCAGCACCTGCAGGTGCCTATCTACAGCTTTATGCCCCCTGGTTTTGGATTTAGCAGGCGTGTAAGAAGAGGACACCAGGACTGATTTGCAAGGTGAGAAGTGAAACTCCTTTTTGTATGGATCCTGAGGACTTGGCAGAGACTTTTCTTTTGCCATAAAGGGCTGTCCAAGGGCAGGTGCTGGAAGGGGATTTACCCATCGGGTTTAACAATCTGCTTGTTAAGCAGTTTTTTTTTGTATAAGTTTTCCCAGGAACACACCATCTTGTCTCTGCTGCAGGCTGAGGGCGTGTCCCAGGTCATTTATGCTGAGAAATATTCACTTGAGAAACAGCAACTGGTTAAAGTGTGGTAAATTTTTGGTGGTGTTCATGGACTAGTGGAAATCAGTTTGCAAGGAACTGAAACTGCACATCCAAGACCCAACTACTCCCTATCACTGCTCTTCAGCACAGGCATGCCAAATGAACATCACTTCTGCCTGGTGTGCGCTGGACTCTGTGACACCCACAAAGATCACCCACAGGTGGTATTCCCAGGGCTTCTCTGTGGTTTAGATAGCAGATGGCAGATACTACCAGCTGGAGTTTTTCCACTCTGTCTTCATGTATGGGTGATAAAGAAGAGCAATCTTACTTCTGCCACTTACTTTCCAGTTAAAATACTAATGGTCTCTTTTGTGGATAGGATGGTCTGTAAACAGTAAGCTACACAGATATTAAAAATCATAGAATGGTATGGGATGAAAGGGACTTTTAAAGATTGTCTAGTCCTGTCCCCTGGCAATGAACAGATTGCTCAGAGCCCCATTCAATCTGACCTTGAATGCTGCCAGGGTTGTTGCATCTACTATCTCTTTGGGCAACCTGCTCCAGTGTTTCACCACCATTACTGTAAAAATCTTCTATCTAATCTACATCTACTCTCTTATAGTTTAAAACCATCATCCCTTATCCTATCACAACAGAGATGGCTAGAAAGTTTATACCCATCTTTCCTACAGGTCCTCTTCAGATGCTGGAAGGCTGCTGTAAGATCTCCCTGGAACTTTATCTTCTCCAGGCTGAACAACCCCATCTCTCTTAGGCTGTCTTTATAGCAGAGCTGGTTCAGCCCTCTAATCACCTCCCAGACCTTCCTTTTGTCTCTCTCCCACAGATTTCCTGTGCTAAGGAGTATATGACCTATTCCTTTGTTTGACTTTCCTAAAATTTACAAATGCTACTACAAACAAGATTGAAGTTATAAATCAGGAATGAAATAAAATGTGGCGACAAGTGGCAAGAAGATAGAAGGTGTCTCTAGAGCTGGGGACCCTCTGGGTTGTGTAAACTGCATCCTGCTCCAGCTGCACTCCATGCTTGCCATACAATCTTCTGCAAAATTCTACTCTCTTAGCCTGTGGAGACCAATAGACTTTTAATTGCATTACCAGCAGCTGAACGTTTGACTTTGCACTATAAGGCTATTTTAGCATTTTGGAGATTTGACTGCAATTTTGAAGGCTTTGCTGATTTATAACCATGTGACGTACTGCAAAGAATATTTGCAGAGGTCAAATTAATAACTGACAGGAAGGCAAATGGAACAGAGACTGAACAGAATTTGTGATTTCATAATCTTGTGATATGTTAATCTTATGTCTTTTATCTATGTGCATTTTATTAACAGACAACACTATGTTTGCCGTGCTACTTCCTCAGTGAGAAGTGCATTTTGAAGAAAGAGAAGTCTATAGGAAGTTTGGAGGATCATTTAATTTCTTATTATGAAGGTCTATTAGAAAATAGCATATGAATAGATTTTCCCTGAATGTTCAAAGTTTGCAGACTCATAATTAAATAATCTAATAAGGAAAAAAATAAGAATAAACAAATAAACTAGTTTTAAGGACTTAAACAATATTAGTACTAAATTATGCTGGACTTAAACATTCTACTGGGGGTTCATGGAGACCATGTGTCAGAGAGGGACAGAAGGTTCTTCAGTCATCGGGTTACCAAGTTGATAGAGAGGGAAAAATAATGGCTGGGGCTGGGGAACCCGATCCATCCCACTTCTACCAGTGAGTGATGACAGGGCCAGCAGTAGAGTCCAGAGAGTGATCGCAGGTCAGCAGGAGAGCACCTAGAGAGCAGCACAAAAGAATTCCAGCCACTCCAACAAGTAAGTCAGCTATATCAGGACCAATATTAAATGTGTCTTTGCACATAGCACAGGGAAAACCCAAGTGGAGTTAGAGATGTGCAGATACCTGCAGGGCTAGGACCTTTCTGGCATCACAGGGACATGGTGGGAAGGCTGTGACAGCTGGAGTATTGGAATGGAAGGATGCAGGCTCTTTAGGAAGGACAGGCAGGCGAGCTGAGGAGGTGCTGTTGCCCTCTGTATCAGTGACCAGCTGGAGTGCATGGAGCTGCAGCTGGGGATGGGTGAGGAGCCAAGCCAGAGTTTATGGGTCAGGACTACGGGGAAGACAGGGAGAGGTGACACTATAGCGGGTGTCTGCTGCAGGCCACCTGGCCAGGAAGTGTCAACAACATTGCATTCACAATCTCTGGTCCTCAAGGGGGACTTCAACCACCCTGGCGTCTGTTGGAGGGACAACACAGCAGGACATAAGCAATCCTGGAGGTTTCTGGAATGCATCAACATTAATTTCCTTCTCCAAATGACAGAGGAGCCAATGAGGAGACGTGCTATGCTGGACTTTGTTCTCACTGACAGGATGAGACTGGTGGGGACTGGGCAGCTGAAGGGAAGCTTGGGCTATAGCGACCATGAAGTGGTCACTGCTTAGGGCAGGGAGGAAATCACACAGCAAGCTCACTATCCTGGACTTTAAGGAGAGCAGCCTTTGTTCTTTTCAAGGTTATACATAGAGAATTATGAGATAAAGCTCTGGAGGGAAGAGCAGCCCAAGAAAAGTGGTTAATATTCAAGGATTGTCTCCTCCAAGGTCAAGAGTAATGCATTCCAACAAAAAGGAAGTTGGGCAAAAATGGCAGACCTGCAAGGATAAAAGAGGAGCTCCTGAACCATCTCAAACACAAAAAGAAGCCTACAGAGGATGGAAGCAAGGACTGGTAACCTGTGAGGAATACAGAGAAATTTCTCACTATAAAAAGGATGTAAATCTGTTGGAGTGAGTCCACAGTAGGGACAAGAAGATTATCAGAAGACTGGATGGGACTTTGAACAACCTGGTCTCGTGGAAGGTGTCCCTGCCCATGGCAGGGAGGCTGGACTAGATAACCTTTAAAGGGCCCTTCCAACACAAACCATTCCACAATTCTGTGACACAGCTGTCTTCCTCATACTCCTGGGATTATTAGGTGATCCAGCTTCCCTTTATTGCAGCTTGTATTGCATCTTGGCCTCATTCCTCACATCCATCACACAAGCTGCACACAGGAAAGGGTATCAGCATGCTGTCCTCCACTCCCTTCATGCATTGTGCTGACAACCTGGGACCCTTCCAGCACCTTTTGTCATTACTCCAAGGTTGCTGTTCTTTCGTTTCTGCTCATCTACCCCCTGCCCTCCTTATTGGTCACTAAGTCAATTTGTGTGAATAAACTGATAAAGCAAAAAGGTTCAGTTTATTTTTATGAAAATTTCTTTTCATACATTTTATTAAATCTCTACTCCTCTTAAAAATTTATCTGCTATTCTGGATAAGGGGAATTAAAAGAGAAAAAAAAATCTTTAGTAACTAAATCTTTTACATATCTATATATGTTATTGGTGAGATCATAAAGACCTTTTAAAAAACCTTCTGAAATTTCAAAGCATCAAGAATAAAAATGTGATATCCCCGAAGTGCTGTGTGCTTCATCTTCAGACTCCAAATGGGCTTTAACAAAACTCTCCAGAAATAAACCCATAACAATTCTTTTGTGAGTAGATGCAACATAAAGCAAGTAAAGGCCTTTATTTCAGAGTGTCCAAGTGGGAGAGTCTAGATGCAATCAGTGAGTACTTGACTGTAGCTTTTACTATACTGTAGCTGTGGGAGCTGTTAAACATTCAGTCCTCATCGTCTCATAGACAGGAACTATTTTTATATTATAGACACTCTTCTGAGAAATTTTGTGTCATAAAAATGAATAGCAAAACACTAATTTGCTGATATGCATTTTATAACATAAACTTAAATTTTAAACTTACTCATCAGTGTTAACTGACATAGTTGTTTTCATTTTCTGCTTTCTGCTTGCAATTAAGAGGGGGCACTGAAGAAAACAAGGGGAAATCACCTCTGCATCTCATCCATCACCCAACCTCTACTTCCACTCATTCACATGAGCATGAAACCAGAGGAACTGTGAGACCAGCAGCAGGGCTGGTACACTGCTGGAAAAGCCAGCACATTCTGCCCATTCAGGGCCAGAGTTTGGCTCCCTAAGATGGAGAGGTTGGATGCAGGTGGAATGCCAGAGTTTGGCTCCCTAAGATGGAGAGGTTGGATGCAGGTGGAATGCCAGAGTTTGGCTCCCTAAGATGCAGAGGTTGGATGCAGATGGGAGCACACACATCTGTAATGATGAGCAGGATCGATGAGAGCATTAATTCTGCCACTTGTTTAATGCAGTGGTTGTGTTTCTCTAGAGAGTTGAGTTCAAATTAAATTTAGATGGGAAGTCAAAATGATGCTGGCCATTATTTTCCTCCCAAGGAGATATCTATCTACCTCAGCTACCATGACATAATTGGCAATATCTTCTCAGGACAAGTCAAATCTAAGATTGATAAGAGCTGTTGGGCACCAAACCTTGAACCAGGGCTGCCTGCACCATTCCTTACTCTGACTGGTATTCCTAGTTGATAGGAGCATGAAATTTCTATACAATACTCAAAATAATTAAGTCATTAAAAACAGACATAGTATCTGCTGGAGGGGTTTAAACCTGCATCCTCATTGACAGCAGAAATAACTTCTGTTGGTTTTAAAAGGGATCCCTAGACCCAATAATTGCTATATTTGAGGAACACATTTTCAAATGCAACTTTTAGTGTCTCTGCATTTCACCTGCTGAAACATGTAGGAACATGCTCCTGACTGGGGCACACCAGTCATCTGCATGGGGGATTTGAAGACACATTTGAACTTAGGCTTGCACACGATTTAAGCCTACAGCTTGTATTTTGTTGGGCCTTGAGCCAAAGGAAAGGGAAGAAGTGAGGGGATGTGTGGCTCCTTCTGTGGACAGGACTTCTCCAGATGTACATCCAGATCCAAACTCAGGACCACCTTCCTTCTTTGAGACCAACTTGCTGTTTCAATCTGGGAATGACTGTGGCACTGACACTCTTAAAAATTTCAACCATGATGTTGAAGACCTTTGTATTGAGACACTGAACATTTCTGAAGCCAAGAAACTTGTTAAAGATGAGTATTTCCCCTCCTTATATTCAGGCCTTTTTCCAGCTGCAATTGTGGCTTTGTTTATCATTACTGTACCAACATTCAATGTCAACCTCTGCACAGACAGAGCTGAGCAGGGAGGGAAGATAACTCACCTCCTTGAGTTTCACACTTTCAGCAATACCTCTTACAAAACATGTTTTATTCACTCTTCACATGTGGTGAAACTTTCAGAGAAGTCTTAGCATACGCTGGCAACAAAACTTAGTCTTCAGCATTCAGCGTCCTCTCCAAATAAAGGACTGTCATCTCTGGGATCAGGGATATTAAAAAATGTGAATTTTTAGCTCTAGCTAAAAAGGACATTTCCCACAGCTTCAGTGTACAAGGGTTGTGCTTAGTGATTCAGTAAGACCACCTTGACATTTAAACATATGTCACTCACTTCAAAAATGTTTCTAGCCCTCCACCCTCCTCAACCCCCTGGCCTCTATGAAAAAGAAACCAAGCCTTTTAAGGGCATCTGTCAAATGTCAGGCAAGCATGCATAATCTGCAGTGTGCTCCCAGGGTAACTGCTGAATAGTTGCTGCTAAACCCTTCTGAAATTAAGGAAAGACCCAGACCTGTTGAAATGAAGTACAAAACAGGAGGAACTTTTAAAAGTAATTTGTTGGTACAAATGCAGAGACTTCCACTTTGAAACACATGAGTCCGTCACTAGTGGCTTCAGACTACCATGGCACGCATTTGTGACACTGGCTGTCATAATTAATTCCTTGGCAATTGTTGCTAGGAAAAGAAAGTTACAGAGCATGAAGATAGCACAAGGTATCCAACACCAGAAGAGGGGAAAAATTGTTTAGTGAAGCCTTTGGGAGGACACAAATTAAGCTTGACTTTTTATGTCCTGTAGCTTATTAATCTTAAACTGTGAAATTCTTGAGAAAATGAGGATAGAGCATGAACACAACAATTGCAAATGTTTCCTCTGTATTGAAATGAAGTGATAATGTGCATCACTGTAGCACATAAATGGCAGAGATGTTGAGAAACTCAGCATTTCCAAGTTAATAAAATAAATGGGCAGAGGAAGTTTTCCTTAGCTCATTATGATTTATAAGGCAAACTAGAAGCCTTCTAATCTATTACTCTTGGTAACAGTTACCTTCACACCCAGAGATGTATTTATATATGCAATATATCCAGTAATATCCAGCCAGAGGCTGAATGATTTATCTTGTGGTCTGCAAATTACATTAACAACATAATTAATAACTTAGATATAAAAACTGTGTATGTCAGAGCAGTATGTCATGTAATCAATGGCAACAAATCATTTTCTCTGGTGTTTAATGACTCTTTCAAGACGGTGAATCTATAAAAACAGAAGAGGCAATCAATGAGGAGGTTGCATACATTGTCTGTCCTATTTGCAGATTTGAAAACTGAAGTTGCATTTATTGTTTAAATTTTAACTATTGGAAATCAATCTGGGAACATAAACAGAAAGGAAAACCAAGTATTAATGGTAAAAAAAGTTGGTATCTGTAAAATCTAGTCAGAATTGCCAACTTCCCAGGTATAGCTAAACCCCAATCATATAAAACATTTATTAAACATTATTGCTTGCACAAAAGCACAAACGTGGGCAGTACATTGAAAAATTATCTTTTGAAAAGGAAGTGCTCTTTCTCCAAACTGTATCCTATAATTTAGATGGGTCCTGCAAAATCAATGATCTTTCCTGACAGCCCTAGTTCATTCCCAATGCCTGCTGCTGAAAGCGTTAGTCAAAGCCCACCTCGTTCATTTTCAGGAGCAGAATAAGGTAATGCATTTCTGCAGACTCTCCTTCATTTACTGACTCTGGGTAAGCATTTGCACAACTTGTTTCCATAGGAAGGTGATCTGAATACAGGCAAAAGCTCTTATCTAGCAACTGCTCTCGACTGCCAGGTTCCTCCCTGTTTTTTGGCAACAGACTTTGCACTTGTACTGACTCATTTCAGGTGAACACACTCATTCAGCAGTCAGGGTTGTAATTCAGGAAATGCTTTCATGTTGTTATGACAGATTTTTGTATTCATTTTTCACTCTAAGATGGAAAGAATGACTGTCTTCTGTGTAGCTTGGAGGCAATCAGAAGCTTAAAAAATAAAAAAAGATAATTAATAAGGATATCATACTTTTTCCATACTATCTGTCTGGATAAAACAGCTTTTAGTCTAAAGACAGCAGAACCTGGACTGAAGTACATTTGGGTAGGACTTACATTTCCAGACTTTTGGTGTCTACAGTGGCTATTTCTATGGTCGTTAGCAGCAGTAAAAAAAGGCTGTATACTTCAACAGAAAAACGTCATAGGGCAACACCAGGATGAAGTGAGTAGTCTCTTCCAATTGACTCAAAAGATTGGTCACTTTAGGTGGACAAGTCTACCTACAGGCTGTTTTGTGGGTATTCACCCCAGAGTCCCTTGTTTGCCAGGAGCTTCATCGTCCTGAATGCCATTGTGGATGTGGCCCACAACAGCAGGAGAAGTGTGGGTATGGTTATGCTGATCAGAAAGACAATCTGACTGCTCTCCTGTGATGCTCAGAGAACAAAGCTCAGCCTCCACCTACTCCCAGCCCCACCCAGTCCCCTGCCTCCCTGCTTGCTTCTGGCCATGGAGGGTATTATAGCTTGAGCAGCTACAGAGCAATAATTACTATTTGTATGCATTTTTTTCATTGCCATATTTTTTAGAAGCCACTCTTGATCTTGTTCAAAGCGTGACGCATGGAGGATAACAACTCCTGGGACAAACAAATGGCACTATTTAGGAGTGTAAGCCTCACTTTCCAGCTGCATTTGTGTTTGCATTTGTACATTTCCTAAGGCAAAGCTGGAAACGAACTTCAGCTGTACAGTGACAAGGTTGGAGGGAGGGACTGAGGGAGGGAGGGAAGGAGAACAATAAGATTTTAGATACCTAGAACAGGGAGCATATGGTTAGATAAGAATAACCCATATACTGCAAAAGCCAGAGACAGCCGAGGATCAGTTACACACTGAGCCTCTAATGATCTGCTTACATCAAAAGCCCTTTCAAGGCACAGCAACATACCTGCCCTGCAAAGGCTCCTGAGCTATGGGATAATGTAATGATCCCTACAATATCCCTTCTCTTTTGTGAGTAGTCTAAGCAAAGAAAAGCGGCCGCTTTGACTCTAGTATTAAGCCTCATCTTAACTAGGAACACTAATGCCACCCTATATGCTAAAATGTGCCATGTTTGTGTGCAGAATAACTCTTCCTGGGATATTTGGGCATTCCCTGCTCAGTTTATTTTTTTTTTTTTTTTTTAATTTTTGATTTATGGCGCTCATTGTGTAGTTGTGTGGGAGCTGGGAAGTAATTCTCAAATCGGTTGAATTCATCTTACTTGTTTCACGAGCAGGTATTTAGATGAGCTTTGTCTCCCTAAACCTCTTAATATAAAGAGTAAACTAGATTGCCTGTGAGTGTATTGACTGTGTTAAGAATGCTGGATTGTATTGCAAAGGAGTTGAGACCTGTAATGTTATCACTCAGCAGGAATGGATCCCATCAGAAGGCACATGGCGTGCCATGACGTAGCCAGCCTTAGACCACAAAAGCAGACTTTTCTCTGTGAATTAGACAAACCACACAAAAGGCAACAATAGCTAGCATAAACACTATTTAATACTATTCACAGGCTATTGAAGAGATGGGCGTTGACTAAGAATTGCAGCAAAGCCAGTACATTGTTGTCAGATGAAAGGATGCCTAATGAACAGGAAGCATCATTTGAGCAGGCTGACAGTAACCATATAACTGCAGGATTGTGGGACTGGCATTTACCCCATGGGTCTTTACAGTCAAAAAAATAAAGAGAAATTAAAGCATAAGGAATCCTTTTTTGTAGGCACTTAAAGCCCATAAAGCCACACAAGAAAGTGTACAATTGTCTTTTCATGATTTGCCTGTGCTTCAGCTAATCATAAAAAAGAACTTTTGGGGTGCAGTAACTATAGGTTCTGTGTCGCAAAATAAACCCTTCAGACAACAGAAGATTTGGGTATTTGCAAATTGCCCCAGTTGAAATAAGAACTACATTTTTTTTTTTTCTTCAGCTATTTCAAGCTATATTCTAGCAATGGCTGCCTTGGTAATATCAAGATGATAAACACTTCTGTACTTGCCCTGACAACCAGACTAAATAAATGCTTTTGCAGTGGTCCTACTTTATTTGCTTATTTGCTTATGTTAGGGTGGAAGGAACATAATTAAAAAGGTTCCCTTCTGATACAATTATTCCAACTATGTTCTCCCATCCCTATGATCATACACAGAAGAAAGCTTCCAATTGTTCCTGCTTTGTGTAGCCAACCTTTTAAATTATGCACTAAAGATGCAAGCAAGATGCTAAAACTCCTTTCTGTTGAGACTTCAACTGAGACAGAAGGGACTCAGGTTCTCAGAGAACAAAGATCCAAGACTAGAATTTAGTTAGTGAGAGTTTTTCTGAATAAGACTGAAAATATTTCAGGACTGGTATGTTTCAAAATATTCTTTGGGAGACTGAATCTGGAACAGTGTCCACAGAAAGACCTCCAGGCCACTTAGGCCTGTTATTTGGCAAAAGGCTGTGATGAATAGCATTGTGGCCAGGAAGAAGATATTATTATGTTCTGAAACCAAAGAACAGGCTCTGTGCTGCCTGCCACTGCCTGGGCAGGGACAGTGGATCCACATATATCTATGCATGTCTGTGTATATATGTGCACTGGAAGATCAGCTCCTGAATTCCCGATTTCTCTGCACCCTGCCCCAGTAATACAGCAAGCAGTACACACAAGGGATTGCAGAGAAGAGGGATACAGTTCTCTTTACTCCCACTTTTGGACACTTCAACCACTGAAAGACCCAACCAACATTTCTTGGCACTGATGCTATGAGTAGGAGGCAAGGCAAGTTTCCATTAACAAAGTATATCCCATATAATGATTTAACCCCTTTCTCCAATGAATCCCAACAGCTTATTCACTAGGTGCACTGTAAAGCACTTCCAGAAAAGAAGCAGCAAGCAGGTGTCGAGGGACTGAAAACCTAAGATCCTTTTCCACACAAAACAGCTGTGAAAAGGCAATCCGTGTTGAACTGTGTTTCAGAGGATTCCAGCTAAATTGCCCCTTAAGGATTTAATTTTCTTTTCAGAAATCCAACTACTTGAAAATTAGTTCTACATAAAAAATGCTCTGAATGAACAAATGAGGGATCCAGCCAGCTCCTGACTCACTATCAGCCCAATTTACCTCACCCACGCAAACCTTTTGATATGTTCTGAATTAGAGCATTGGTTATGCAGTTGACTTTACATGCTGTTTATTAACTGGCAGAGGGAGACCAAAAGAAACTCAGATTATAGCATGCTGTGCCATTACACTGTTTTTAAACATCTCCTTTATGTTTATATAAATATATTTAAATATACATTAAAATAGAGAAGATGGTTTTCACCAATAGAGTTTGAGTGACTGCTGTATCTTGTTCTAGAAGTACATAAAATACAATATAAAAATTCATTGAACTTGACCTGGTGAGTTGGCTAGTTAATGTTTAAGGGGGCACAGCTAGGATTTTCTGGGCCAAACAAACAGAGTAGGATGTGAATGAGGGGTGATCGAATGAATAGCTGATTTAGCTTTAACCACTGAGTGACTTACTGTAGTTTATCATATATGTAAGGCTGGAAAAGGAAAACAAAAAGAAAGAAAGAAGAGAAATAGAAGTTTAATTAAATGCCATGGATGCAGTATAATGCAAATCTCACAAATAGAGCATAATTGGTTTAGCAGAGGGATCCAATGCCATAAATAACCATTCATAATCATATACAATTAACATATCAATAGTTCTTTTTTGGAGTTATAGTCCATAAGCTAAGTTAGTTCTTCACTGGAAAAGTCTGGCAAAACCAAGCTGTTAATTAAACACTTTTCAGAATTCAGTGTCACATTTTTACTCCTCCACAAAAAAAAAAAAAAGTCTGAACCTATTGAAGTGTCCTTCTTTTCACAAGCAGAAGGACACATTTCTTTCCTATTTAATACCATATAAATCTTCAAAGAGGAGAAAACCAGCAATCTCAAGCCCTTCTATTACAGCTGGCTGTGCCCTAGTACACTATTGGGACAAGGCAGTAGAGCGGAGACACTGGCTTTTTTCACTGAGTGGAGTTTGTGCCCAATTGAAAAAGACTTCATGATGATCTGAAACAGCCCTAAAAGAAACCAGTCCCAGATGAGAGTTTATGTACTTTAGGTGATAATTGTAAGAATAGGCTAAAAATCATCTTTTCCTTGGAATTAATTAATATCTCTCTTCCATGTATGTTACAATAATTCAAACCTGGTGTTTTAGCCAAAAAAAAAAAAAAAAAGTCGTTAAGGAATGAGCCTTGAAGTTACTTGCAGAAGTGCTGAGAGCTTCCAGAGTACTCCCAAATTAAAGGGGAATTAGAAAAGCTTTAATTCTTTGCACAAAGGCCTGAGATTTTCACCTCAAAATTGCTTCAAAGAAAGGTGAATCTCCAAGCACTTGGAGTCCCTACTCTGCTTTGAACATAAGAAGAGATGCAGACAGGCTTGCTTTCCAACTTTCCTGGGATTCATCTTTATTATTAACTTCACAGAACATAACTCCACACTACAATCACCAGCCCCTTCTTGACTGGTTGTTCCCTGGGCCTTCCTCTGCCCCAGATCCTTCTTCTTTCTCCCTCCAGAGGCCTCTCCTTATTGCCTGTTTAGTTCCCATGTAGGCAGAAGATCTCTGAGTCCATCTGGAGGCTTCAGCTGATGGAGAAAAAGGTGACAAAATGGTCCAGCTTCCTGCCATGCCTCTCACTTCCTCCTTGTTCAGCCCTCTATTACGACAGTGTGCAATGATGCTGGGTTTGTTTTTAATTTACTGGTATGTTATCTTTTAATGAGGAGTCCCCTGAAAGACCTGACAGCAACTCTGTGGTCCTGCACATGACAATGTTTTGTCTTTATATCCGCACATTTTCACCCTCACCTACAAATCAGTCAGGCAAGGAACAACATTCTCATTTGTCTCCACTGAAACTACCACTTCTGAGCTGTCAGTCATCTCACCATGAAGACCACAACGATACAAAGACCTGACAGGACTTCCTCTCAAAAAAACTATGGCAAGTTCCAGCATCGGGTATGTTTTAAAGGATATGATGACTTTTTCCCTCCATTTAATGTTGCTTAATCAGCTTAAACACAAATAGTAGTTAGGACAGATACTTTAGGAATTATAAAACATTTTCTGATCAAATGTCCCTTCTGGACTCCCTGTTGAAATGAAATTGGATTCAAAGACAAAAAAAAAATTAAAAATTTAATAATGAAATGTCACCTTTCACCCCTTAATTCTAATGCCATAGTCAGGGCTGTTGGTTTTCTTACCAACATTTCATTAACAATGCTGTGGGAGGAACAGGGAGTTTGATGGATGGGACCAATGTTACTCTAAGCTAGTTGATTATTTCATATTGGATGTCATACAAAGATATCTAATGGCACTTAAATCATTAGCTAATGTAAAACAGAGAACATTTAAATCATGAGATAATGGGTACAGATGCTGTACTAGTGCTTCCTAATCTCTGAATCAGCTGAACTTTCAAAGCCAAACTCTAAATCCAGGGTTTCCAAATTCTGCAATACCAGTTCAAAACTGGAAGGCATGGAAAAACAACACCCTACTACTCAACACAAGCCTTATAGCCACAGATCTCTGAGCTTAATCACTTGTTAGGACTTGATGACATTCCTCATTAATTTAATGTGGTTTTTATCTTCAGATGTAGAATGGCACACTTAGTGGAATTTATTCCACACACCTGTATTGTGCACTCCATGTATGAATGAGGCCTCATGGGCAGACATTAGTGGCACTGAAAACAGCAAGTGCCAGTGTAAATAGTATCTCTGCCTCATTTTGGGCACAGGTCTAAGTTCTCCACCCACTGGAGAATATGAGCACAAGCCTTTCTTCAGGTGAGAGCCTGAGCAAGCGTCTGGAAAGCACTACAAGTGAATTTTGGATCCAAAAGGGAAATGGATGTGCCAAGCACAGATCTAGCAGGAAAGAGAATGGTGTAGATCATCACTTGAGGGGCTGATGTGACACGTGGAGGCAGCTGGGTCTCTCATGCTCAATTTGATCCTCTGGGAAACCTAGCTGCTTGTTTGCCTCCCATTGACACAGTTTACAATCAGCATCTGCTCAAGGACACCTTTCTCAACAAGTCCTGGTGCTTGCCTGATGAAGTGAACTACTCAGGCAGTTCAGGCTGAGGACCATGGTGAGCACCACAAAGAGCTGCAGGTGAGTGATATATCAAAGGATGAGTGTGGGAGGGTTTAACAAGAGCAGTGGCAGGTTTGGAGCAGTGGGTGAGAAATATGGCTTTGCCCATGGTGGCCCACCTGCCCAGGCTTGCTAGAGGAAAATCTGCTCTGTATGAGGAAGGGAGGGAGAGTGAAGTGTCAGGAGAACACTTCACAGCTGTGGGGCAGGCTGAAGGACAGGGGAGAAAGCAGCTAATACCAAAGAACTCTCAACAGGAACATCTGAATTTAAAATTACTGAAGCTGAAAGAATTTCTGCATCCCAAAATAAGGGAAGGGAAAAGGCTTTCTTAAACAGTGTTTCACTGCTAACCATGTTTTACTGCTAGCTGCAGCTACCAATGCTCTGATTTTATATTTGGGTAAGAGTTTCCCCCACTCCTGGGCCAGGGTCACACTCAGAACCTTTATTTCATTGCAGCTGGTATGTTGGTGACACAAGAGAGCACTGCTTCTACTGCCCCTAACAAGCAGGGCTATTCAAAGAGAGCCCTTCCTAACCTCGCTCTGGGATGGGCCATTTTGAACACTTCTGTTCAAACCTTTCTTTTGTCCTAATTTCCTTTCCTTCCTAGGACACTTTTTTCTTCCCCCCCCCACCCTCCCCGCAAAAGACACTGCACAGTCCAGAAATTCTCTGCTCCTTGTGTTGCATGTCTGGAATCCTAACAAGTCAAACCACAGGAGTTAAGCCAAAAATCTGAATGGAGACAATTAAATTCTTCAACACTTGCAAAAATTAAGGAGTCATAATTTATACTGACTTTAAAATCCACCCCATCTGTTAGTACATTTCTAACAATGTGATTTGTCACAGTAAAAAGTAATTAAATGAAATGTATAAAAACGAGTTTCATACTGGTTTATGCATAAAATATATTTTATTATAATTAGTCACCTGAACAAAAGATGATGAAGCAATTATCACTGGCAACACTTTCAGACTTTAAACACACAGCAAATGTATCGCAGGCAAAATATTTTCTCCATAAAGAATTGATTCACACAGAATATTTAACAGTGAAACCCAAGTTTTATTTAGGTAATCCAATTGTATTCAAGAAACAAAGTTTTGTGAAAGGACAGCAGTTATGTGCAGTGTTGGGACCTGATTCAGAGTCAATTAAAAAGCTCCTGCTGATTTCAGTGGCTTTCAACCAGCTTCCTCAGTGTGCCACTGTGCTGAAGAGCTCCCTCGCTGAGCCAATAGAAGGAATCAATGGTCTTTTACATGAAGAGAAGAATAACCCACCCGAATTAAATTGATCTCACTGCCTTGACTATGTAAAAAGTTCACATTAAAGCTGCTCATTTTCATGTGAATAATCAAACCCTTCTAATGCTGCTACTGTTTTTACTATTTCCATGTTGTCTTGAATTTTGTTTTTTAGTTTTTTCACTTGACACTTGCAGACACACCTGTAGTATTTTATTTCTGAGCTACAAAACAGAAAGCTCTTTGATTCAGTGTAATATGTTGTGAGGTCTTACTGCTTGTGTGCACAGACTAAACAAGAATCTTTGAGAGAAAAAAAAAGGAACTTAAAAAATATAGTACTAAACCCATATGTAATGAAAATCTTGCAGGGGAGAGAGATAGGATTCATGCCATAAGTGGAGAAAAAAAAAGAACATCCACAGAGGGAATGGTGAGGAGATCCATTTCTAACCTGACTGTCTGTCAGTAATTTAGGAAGAGCCACTGGTAGTTGCTAAACAGCCTTCTCCAAGAGAGCAGCTCTCTGCACCATCACAAAAGAAACCATCAGACAAAGCCATTTAGGGTCAGAACAGATAAAAATGTCTGTCCTTCTGATCTTAGAATGAATTTCTAATATGTCTCAGAAACTTAAATCTCCTTCTTCCCTTTCCTGCAGCTATAGTCTTTTAAGTTTCTTCTGCTTTTGGGCAATGAGGATTCTGTTTATAATGTGGAAAATACAAAATCCAAAGAAGTTTTGTTTGAATTCCTGGAGGGAATTTCTTTCCTTATTTATGTCTCTTAAACTAAGAATTTAAGTTATGCAAATCTAAGTTGCCAACTTTATATTATACTTGTGCATGTTCTTTGTTTCTTTAATCAACTTTACTCCTGTCATGTTGAAAAAGGACAAACTACAACAAACAAGAATCAAGTTTTCCAGAAAGTAGCACACAATCCAGCATTAGTGTTCCTTGCCATCTCTTTTTTCTACCTATTTATGCCCCAAATCAATCTAACTAATACTGCCCACAGCTAAGAGCACTGTAGCCCAGAACACTGCTGTAATATTGACTCTGAAGCAGTAAAAGAATAAGTGACATTGTTCATAACTCAAACATCCCTACCATATTTCATTTCCAACATTTAAAAATAAAAACCAGAACCCCAAAGCCTTCATTATTTAAGTTAAACAATGAAACTGTTACTGTGTTGCTTGAAGCCCTGCTTTGCTCCCAGTGTCCTAGGACAACGTTTTTTCCTGAAGAGTGATGAAGAAAACATTTTATAAGACACAGATACATGCAAAACACAGTCTCTTTAGATCAGTTTCAGGATTACAGGTCGCTATGAAATGAAGGATAAAAGACAGAAATTATTATGCCAGGAAAACATGAGAAAAAGCAGTTTCATCTCTGTCGAAGTAAGTTGCAAGGAGGCAGTTTTAAAAGGTGATAATTTTCTTTACCTTCCTTGTTACCTGGGAAATGATTAGAGTAAAGAAGAATAAAATGTGAAAATGCCTCAGCCTGCACAAGCAAGCCAGAACAGTGTTGACAGGATTACAGAAGTTGCCTAATTAGTTCCTTCTTTGCTAATATCCACCCCAAGAACTTCACTTTAGCTGGTAAACAATCAACAATTCAGGGAAAGAAGCTCAGGAGCTAAATATCAAATCTGAATGCTCTTCTTTCCTATTAAGGGTCACTTGCCACCAGAGCTGCTCCCATGGGCAGCAGGGACAGGTCTGGGAGTGGGGCAGCTCCCCCTGCCACAGAGGTGGCAGTCCAGGAGCAATGTCAATCAGTCCCACAGCCTCCCCAGGGTGATTCTCCGCCTCCCTCTCTTCCACCAGCATTTGGAAAGGGGAGAGGCATAACTTAGCCTTGATTTTTTGATTTTTCTTAAAGAGAACAGGAATTGCTCATCAGGTGTGTATGTCCACTTGTGGAATGTTTGCTTTCCACACAGCACCACGAGGAGAGAGGTGGATGCTGCTGCTGTGCTGTTCCTGTGAGACCCACACTAAAACCAGATGTGACAGTAATCAGCAACTGGATCTCTTACATGTTTTGAATGTGTATATATATACAGGACTTGTGAATTATGGCTCATTTCTTAGCGTATTAAAATTGATAAAATCCTAGTCTAGAGTTTACACATCCAAAGAAACAGAAATTGCTATGATTTAATTTTTTCCTCTTCCTCTATTTAAACAAACAAACAAACAAACAAAAATCCCCAACAAAACACCCAACCAAATAAAAACCAAAAAAACCCTCCCCCAAAATTTAAAGAATTTTCATAAACCCACTTTTCTAAAACAGAAATTAATTCCAGACCCCTAGAATGTCCCAGTGACTTGATAGCAACCATTGTGCACGGTTTTATCTTCCTTAGAAAAATTTTTTAAAAAAGTCATACAACTCACAAAGCTGCCCCAATTCATTGCTTACTCATTTGCATCTATATTTCATTTCCATTCTTCTACCTTTTATTTGTGTTCCCTCGATGGTTAACTCTACAGGGAAGGGATTATATCTTTTCTTTCTTATATAGTTCTACGCATAATGGTCCCCTACTGGTTCTTTTGGACACCACCATAATATAAACACAAATATTTACTACCATTGCTAACACTTAGAAGAATTATCCCTTATATCTTTACAGCCATAGTCAGTAAAATTTTACAGATCCTGATACAGTAAAGGCATGTGAATTGCTGTCACGTATTGATCCATCCGTGAGTGGTACCTGTAAGACCTGCAGCCATCCAGGTTAGTTGTTCTAACTCTTCATTTGCCATCCTCAGGGCTCTATATCACTGCTAATCTCTCTATGCAGTAGGTTACGTGCCCCACACTGAGTGAATAATTTTTGTTTTCACAGGACTCACCATTAACAGAGAGAGAAATGATAACCTGTGTCCAGCAAGCTTGCTGCCTGGCAATCTTCCTCCCTTTCATTTGCAGAGTGGCACACTAAAAGCTGGCAAAACAGACTTTATGCAGAGCCCTTCTGTAATAAAGGTAAGACACAAGGGACCACTTGTAAATGACTGATTTTCTCCTTTCTGCTCAGTTCCCAGCTATATATTATATGTTATGGTCTGGTGTTACAGGGAGATTATATATTTGTCACATGGTAAAAGTTTTCATGACTGCTGACTCCACTTTCCACACTTAAATCTATGGTTTTTCTAACACACCCAGGCACATATGTCCTTTTAAAGTCAAGCTCAAATGAAATACAGTATCAAATGAAAATAATATTGTGGCAGGTGTCTGAGTTCCAGATTGTTTTTCTTAGATTGATAGCAAGATTTTACTCCAGGATATAAAAACTCTGTCTTACAAGTAAATACTGTAAATATTATACACTCTTTAGGTGTATATAAGGTTTAGGTAGTACAGCTGTATGAACAACAAGGGAATTTGCTTTCTCCTTTCATCTCTAAAATAGGTCTATTTCTGAAGTAGAGCTACTCTCCACTTCTGGAAATTGGGTGGTGATTCTTAGAGACAGACACTTTCTTCCCTACCCAAAAACAGACAGCTTGTTTTTGGTGTGTCTTGAGATGATGTGGCTGATTTGGTGTTCTCTGGAGGCTGCACTGCACAGCCCCAGGTTATCACACCACTAACCACAAAAGAATGACTGGACATCCTTTTGTCTCTTCTGTCTCAGTGGTTTTCCCAGCACGTGGCAGGCTCTGCTCCTCAAAACAAACACAGGGTCTGGAGCTGCTGCTATGACAAAAGTGTCAGGTGCAGTGCTCCTGTTTGGATGTCCTCAGGAAGCAGGGAGCTCAGTGTAGCACATGGCTTTTGCACAGTGCATAAACCTGAACGTGTGGAGAAGAGAGAAAAGATCATGGGCAATTTCCTTCTGCTTGGCAGCAAATATCTGCACCAGCTTTCTCTTTCCTGACCTGTAGATGGCTGCACATGAGATGATTGCTCTGAAATCTCGTCTCAGTCAAGGGGGGAACTTTTTTACACTTTTTAGAGAAATGCTCATTTAGATGTATGTTTTGTGATCAGATAAATCTTTTAAAAGGATTCTTCTTGTTTCTCATTGGTGTCTGGGCAAATGCCACCTCTACCAGGCACATAAGTTTCAGAAAGAAAAGTAATTCTGTCCTTAAGAACATGCACTGTTTTTGTCATCCAGTTCTACATTGAGACTCATAGACCAGCCTGGAAATGTGCTGTGATGTGAGCTGATTTACTCAAGCAGCACAAGTTTCTTGCTTTTTGCCACTTGCTCTGTCCTTGTCCTTAAACTGCCATCAACTCCTGCTACCAGCTCTTGTATTTCCTGTTGCTTCCAAGACCAATTTCCTTTCTCGTCTTCACAGTTTTCTTGCATTAGTCCATGAAGTTATCTAAAATGTACTTCAGATGTTGATACCACCAAGGAGATATCCTTAAATATATATTGATCCAAAACAAGACTGAGCACATGATTTTTGTACCAAGTTAGATCTGCAGCTTGAGTGAACAAATGAACACTGTGGACTTTTAAGTAGTGAACCAACCTCTTTGCTGTGCCTAATGAGAAGCCCATGCATTTGATTGCTTGATCCATATCTTTGGTTCAGCATACAGGGTAACAGCTTTTGGCTTTTCCTTCTGCTAATAAGGAAAAATTCAGATAACTGGTGTCTGTCCAAAATCACTAAATATCACTTCATTTTACCATAGGCTGAATTCAGCTGCCTACTTAATTTCTCAAAGCTAGTGGGACTTGGCTGTATTATTTTACTAGTCTTTCATTAGCATGCCTAGAAGATTGTTTTTCAACATTTTCAACCTAGCATTTGAGGGGACTTAATTTGAAAAGTAAAGTTGTCTTCTATTTCAGTGACAGAGGCTGTGTCCTCACTAACCTTTGGCTGTGTGTTGCAAAGCTCCCAGAGGTGGTCACAGACACCCAAATTCAGTGGTGCTGAGCGTGGGCTGGGGCTCCTGGTGGAGCTCCTGGTGGGGCTGGGCACCGTGGGCAGCAAACACGGGCATCACGCCCCGGGCTGGAGCCAGGATGCAGCAGGGTGGGTACTCGCACGCCGTGCACGGGCGCTTGGCAGCACGCCCAGGTCCTCTAGTCTAGACACAGCCAGTGGCTTAATTAGCAGCTAAATAAAAGTTAGGCTGGAACTTTAATGTTCCTCGAGTACTTTTGTTGCTTGCTGGCAGCTTTCCTGGCCTGTGTGGAGGGCTACCCGTGACAGACACCTCCAGGCTCACACGGCTGCCTAGCGCAGCTCATGGACAGTCACTCTGGTACGGTTCCTGAGCTGAGAGGTGCACAGGGTCATGTTACCTGCTTTGGGGTGTCTTACCTGACCTCCGTGGCCTCTCCTGTAGGTCCTGTAGCCAGATCCTCATGGCTAGGTCCTGTAGGTCCCGTGTCATACCTCCTAGCCCACCTGGATGTCATTGACCTTCTAAGACACCTGAAATGACTATAGACTCACCTGAATAGAGTCACTTGGTGACTTCATCCATCTCCCTGCACACAGAGACTGTAAAAGACAGCTCCTGCCCTTCAGAGTCTCAGCAGTGAAGACTGGTACAGGCATGATACATGGCAACAGGATCAGTGATGTGATATTCAATCAATATTCAGCCTTTCTGCTCCTGGCTTTACTGAATTGGTACTATGGGACCAACCAAGCACCTCAACCTTGGGTTAGGACTTTGTTATGACCAGTACTCTGCACACTAGCACAGAAACTAGCAATGTCTTTGCTCCAAGGAAAAAGCAGAACTTAGAGATACAAAAGGAATCAGTGTTGTTTGCTAATCTTGACATCGTCACACACAACACTTTGAGGCACTGCAAAAAAATCTGGGAGTACCTGTGTATAAATTTAGCATGGAAAAGACAAATATTTTGCCCAGTCAAAACCAGTGGGGAGCTACTTAAAATAAAGATGAAAGGTTGGACAATAGCAGATTGTGGAAGCCCTTACTAGTGAAAGCAAACATTTTTTTGTGCAGTAAAAAGGAGAAAGAGTCAAAGAGAAACAAAAATTCCTGTAGATCTGGCTAGATGAGAACAGGGCAAAAAAGCATTTCTCAAGTTCACAGAAAGCATTTTGCAGGATCTACCCGGAGAAGCTGTGCCTCCTGGGATACGATATTTGTACCAAACATTGCCTTCCTCTTGAAAATAAGTAAGTATATTCACTTTTTTCTCTCATCCTCCTTCTCTCTGTGTCCCTCACAGGAAACTTCTTTTGCAGACAAATGTTAGATTAAACAAATTCCCTGGTCCAAGTGGTGGGGCACAGAATTTGCTCCTATTCTCTGAGATGGGGCAGCAGCCTCTTACCAGCTGTTATGCCTATGAACATTTGTGCTTTCAAATAAAAATATTATTAAAATGAAATCTATATTTGTGCTTCCTATTTTTCTGGTCTTAAAAGTAGACAGGTATCACAAGGCCTATAAAACAAGCTTGGAGAGTGGTCTCAGTTTCCATTTCTGGTCCCACAACACTGACACAGAGTTTTCTCCCACAGTATTCCAACAACAAAAAAATGTTAATCACTGACATCCTTAAAAATCTTAAACTTTTCTGTTCTCAATATATTTCATGATAATCTCCTAAAAATAAAAATCTCTGCTACTGTAGCTCCCTTCCACCTTTACCAACACATAGACAACTGGGCAAGGAGAGACATGTTGCCAGTCACCCACTCCCAACAACCTCTCTCACATGGACAGTGTGACTTTCCTGAATACAATAATGTTTGGATTGGAGCAGATTTTTCAAACAAACAAACAAACAAACAAACAAATAAAGAAGCAAACAGTGAATCTCACACACTTGACTTTTAACTTAGGATTGAGGAAACCATTGTATGTGGAGGATATTGTTGTCTGCATGAGAAGAAATGGCTCCTCTGCTTTTGTCTGAAAACAAAATTTTTGTCAGAAACGAGACAGAAAAATAGGTCTATTTTTAAAGAAAATACATCAATGAGGTGTACTTCAGTCAGAAAAAAAAAAGAGCAGCCGTTTGATTTCCATGAATACTGCTCATTCAAAGCCTGTAGTGAAGACTTCCTAGTTTGCCAGACAGTTGGTGGAGTCAGCCATGCCAAACTTGGCACATATTTAAGAGATATACAAACACAATGGATTAGTGGTATTTATATTTCACCCTTCACCTCTCACGGGGGTCACGTTCTCAGAAGAAGGTGACATCATTGTGAAACTTTACCCTGCTTAAGCCCCAAGCAACATGTCTCCTTATTTAAAGATCAGATTATCCCTCCTTCATTGTTTTGCATTTGATTTTGTTTCTTTTCTCCGTTTTGGGGAAGGGCAGCTCACTATTTTGAAGAGGTGATGGAGCATGTCAGGATTTAAGGAGTGAAAGGGAAGAGATTGGTTTGGATTTTCTGCCTCTCTTTTGTGTGTTCTGAAGCTCAATATACTTAGAGTGGTGACTGCAGGTACATGGGCAGAAGAAAGCTTTTGTGCTCTTATAAACCCCAGCGTTTGCTGGGACTATACCTCTATAGTCAGACAACAGGAAAGAAGTTCAAACAGTTTTTTAACCACTTTCCATTTCAATGGGTGTTTATTAGCAATATCACTGAGTCCCAGAGACAGCATTTTAAAGTGCTGATAAGGAGTTTGATGCACACACAGATAACACAGCCCAAAGAGCAGTAATGACTATGGATGTCCCTGTTTAAAAGAAAGCTGGAGGACTAAGTCTTGTTCACATCTAAGTTTATTATTTTCTATAAATGGTAGCTGGGTGTTAATATATTGTGAAACAACAGCAACACTATTGCTTCTACCTCTTCTAGAAAGACAGTTTCTTACTTTACTATGCTCAAGCAAACTCCTCAGCTTCAGCAGGTTTGTAAACTCTGAATAACTGTGGAAAACATTATTTCTGTCATCTTTATCTGAAGTAGTTTGTGGAATAAGGAGAGCAAACCTGGACCACACGTCATGAATCAAAGGAGTTTCTCACATCAGGATTTTTTAGCAATTTTTAAAAATATTGCTAATACAAATTCATTGTATTTTATATTAATGGATGTGACAAACACAGCAGATATAGTAATTTCAGGAGAAAACAGTTTCAAAGAAATATGGTAAAGCAAGTGACTCAGTGAGATATTGGCAATTCTGAGGGGAACTCATGTCATTGACCATATGGAAGTGACAAAGTATCACCTCAATGCACTGTTCAAAGATTAATATGAGAATAATGCCATCTTGAATGTGTGCTGAAGGCATGGGTTGTAATTATGAGAATATTTTGGATACTATCTTCTTACTAAATGTGGGTGAATACTGTCATGAATGTTTGATCGGACATGCCTCACTCACACCTTTTTTGCATTCACTTTCCAAGAACTGCAGTGTATTTCAATTTTACTGGTATTTGAAAAAAAAAACCCAAACAAATTAAACAAAACCAAAAAAAGAAGCAAGTTTTAAGGTAATATATTTAAGTATTCCTTTTAAAAGGCACCGTAATTTAGCATTCATGACAATTTGTGATAGAAATACTGGTATAATTACTTCATTTGAGCCAACAGCAAGATTTGAAATTGGAAAAAAAACCCCAACAAACACAAACCAACAAAAATTAGGAGTGTCCTTAAAAATACGAAATGCTTTCATGGTTCTGTCCAATATTCTCATTAGGTCACCCACAAGCAGAGAATTAAGACTGGGGAAACCTCTATGTGCATTTTAATCCTGGTCTCACTCTCACAGAAGTCAGTGATAAAACTTCCACAGAGTTCAATGGTGCTGCATCAGAACCTTCATCCTCATGGACATCAAGGAGAAGAAATAGCACCATGCAACATACATGGCCAGTTACAATTTACTGAGAGAAAAATATTAACAGGGACTAACAGATACCTTCAGATATCTCAGTTTACATGTATTTTACTACATTATATTTCTTTGTATCAACCTAAACATTCTTATCATATGCAGAAATTTCATGGAAATATTTCAGATCTGCACCTTTGGACATTGCGCAGGGTGTAATTCAGCACCCGTACAGGGGACACACACATGTACCAAAGTATTTTCCTGACTTACCTTTCTTTTTCATTTCCCTTTGAAGTCCTTTTTACTATTGGTTTTATCTGGAGTAGGAACAAGTTTCCCATGGAGTAAAGTACTTATTTAAGGAAGGCAACGGAGGAAATTTCATGACTTAGTCAGGTTTCAGTTTTTGAGAGTGGGCTGGTAGTTCTGTGGCAATTTCCATTTTCTATATTAATTCTCAGAGTAGCAGCTCTTTTAGTAATTTTTCTCCCTATGAATAAAGCAGGGCTTTCTCCGAGCCTTCAGGGATTAGATGTTACAGAGTTCCCAAGGTTTGCTTTCTCTAGTTAAAGGAGCTCTTTTGCATTCTTTCCAAACTGAGCATCCAAACTGTGTTCAAAGAGAGGGGAGGGTAAAATTAGGAATGACTCAGCATGTTATGACATCTCTTTGAATTAGTTGTAAGGGAGAGGGCAAATACAGCCCTGTCTGGTGAAGAGCACCTGACCAAGCAGCACCTCTATTTTAGCTCATGCTCCAGCCTGTAGAAATCACTATAGAGGGACAAAGTTTGAGGATGCTTGTGGACTACAGCTTTCATCCATGGAAAGCAGTCTGCATGCATGTTTACATCAATACACACAAGGAAGGATGTACCTGACTTTTGGGCATTCCTGAAGTACCTGCTGTGAGGGGTACCCTCCTTACCCTCTGTCAAAGCAGAGCTCAAGGAATGTGACCTCCTAGAAGACGCAGACACTCACAGACAGTGAGTGCTGCACTTATGGCTCAGAGCTACACTCAGGAGTCCTTCAGCTCTTCATACTGCACCTCAATCTCAGGAAGAGTGAAATCTTGCAGATGGTAATCACTGCAACAGTAGCTGTGAGAATCTAGCACTTGTGAAAACAAAATCTTACCTTCTATGTTGCATTGTAGTAAAAGATAAAAAAGCCCACTCACCCACCCAAAGAAACAAACCCTAAAAAATACTGCAAATAAAATACCTGAAATATATAAAAATACCTGAAAATGGCTAAATTTCTAATGACTGATTGAAGTAATAACCTGTCTTAGGCCAAAGCAATCTTTGATACAAAGGTTTGGGAAGATGAACAAGGAGAGTTTCCCAGTGGTGATGTAAGAAAAGTGAGAAGTTCAATTCAGGCTGTAATGAAACGTGGAACTTGTATTCTAGAGAGATGCTAATTCTCCAGAGAACATGATAGCTGTCGCCGGTGAATACACTGCCAAGGCCTGACATAGTCTGGTTCAAGTAACCCACCCATCCATCACACATACACACACACTTCAAGGCTTCCTAAATTCTGTTTCCAGGGCCTGATCCCTGAAAGACTGAGGAACACAAACAACCTTGCTACATGCCAGTAATCCCATTATCAGGCAGGATCAGGCCCTGATACTGAACATACTATCTCTCTGGTTCTAATCAAAATGCAAATGGCTTACACTGCGTTTGGGTTAAGCAACAAACACCAGGAATATTTTGAGATTTCATACTCAGAGAATTGAGAAATCTTCGAGGTTGTTTGTCAAAAAGGGGTTGCATCATTATATTTTTTTGCATTCCAGTTGTGTTAGCTATGTTAATGTATTAAAATTTTTAAATCATGTTTTGTTCCCAAGTCCTTCTATGTTTTTTACAAAAACATCTCTATCATTACATTTGCATTTTAAAAGACTGCGGATGTTATACTTACAATGGGCATTATTTACATTTCAGATTTCCATATATCTGCACCAACTGGCTTTGCTGGATCTCTGGTACAATCATGCTTTCCATTATCCATCTTCTTCTGCTACAAAGATAATTCACTTTACCTCCAAACTTTGCTAGTCATGCTTTGTATAATAACTCATGTCTTACTATCCCTCACAAGTTTGGCGGCTCCTTAATATAGCGTTTACAGAGAGGGTGCACTACATATTGATCTAATTAAACCTTTCTGAATCAGGACAACAATAGTAATGGGATTAATTATTGTAATTTGTGCAGCAGAAGTATATACATAAAGAGGCAATTTCCCCCCTCCCTGTATAGCCAGCAGAAAATGAATTTCAGACATTAGGACCTGAGAGACCAGAGAGCTACAGCTGCTGAGCTAGTGTCCCTCCCATAGTCCTGGCCAGCAGCTCTGACATCCTTGCACAAAGTAATCACAGATCACAGCATTTAATCACTGAAAACAAGCACTCCAGAGGACAGCAGTGTCAATATCCCACTCTCTCATTATCTGTTTGGATTGCACATCCACACTGTCAGATAAACAGAGTGGAAAATTAAGATTAAAAATATGGTAATTTCATTTCAGGCAGCAGGCACCACTCACTGCCCCTATTATGCTATTGATTACCTCTGAATTCAATTTTTCTTTCAATGCAAACTTTAATCTGTTTGCTACCCAGCAATTCAACTCCCCAAGGGCTATTTGAGAGTAAGTAACCATTTAATCTGATGCTAACTGAAAAATCACCGTCCTTAATGAATTGTGTAAATCATTCAGCTCTAAAGCACCTTTGACTTCTATTTCATTTTTTATTTTCTACTCAATATAGGAAGGGATCGGCGTGTGAATAATTACAAAGTAGCAAGTATTTTTAAATAGAGCAAATATGATAAAAACCCTATTATAGTGGGGCATGTGTAATGAACAGTACTTTTTAATTTCAAAATAGCTATTCATTAAAAAAGAATGGGAGATTAAAAAGAGAGGCTCAAAGCTCAAGGTAAAAGTTGATAGACATTGTAATTACATGGTTAATTTCAAAGATTTATATGCTGTTATGATTTAAAAGGAATTTTTATGACCTGACATTTTCATTTGAGAAGATTTTTTATTTAAAATTAATCTTCTAGCTCCTATTCTTAATTATTTCTTGGCAAGCGATAAATGGGAATACAAAAAATGCCCTATATCAAATTTTCAGCAGAATAAATGCATGTGAATTTGTGAACAGCAATAAAGTGGTCCTACTTTCCCTAGTTGAATCACTTTACATTGAAATCCAAGGCTAAAATAAATTCTTTGTATATGGAAATTATTGACACTTTTAGGAAGGCTCTTAAGCTGCAGATTCACACTCTGCTTTTTATTTTCCTGACTAAGAAATTCAAGACTCTTTGGCTAAGTTGAAATTGCCTTTCTACTTTGCAATTCAGTTTTCGGCACACCTTTCCTCTTCCTCAACTTTGACGGGTTTTCTTCCCAGCTCCCAACAAAGAGACTGGCAGTCATGGGAGGGAATTTACTGCCCAAATTTCCCGCAGCCTTGGCGGCAGTGAGGGAAGCCAGGGGCTGACTCAGGCCAGACACACACTTGGGTGCTTGTTTACAGCCCGGCCCGTGAAGAAGGCACATCCCAGTCCTGGGCTCATTGGGCCAGGCAGGATGCTCTTCATGGAGGCTGCCACCTCCACCCACACAGGGCTTTTCCTCAGAGCTGGCACAAAACTGCGAGCTCAGCTGCAGGCAGTGCCACCACAGAGTCCTTCCCTTGACACTGGTGGCCATGCCTTTTGTTGTGACCTTGCTGATCGTGCAGAGCGGCCTGATAATAAAGCACCTTGGGAGCCCTCTAATTTTCCCAGCACCAAGAGAATGCACCCAGTGCTTACAGACAGTGGTCCAGTCCTCTCTCCACTGGATCCCACATGGGATGTGGGATGCAGGGTGCAGGTGTGAGATGCAAGACATAGGACACAGGATGAGGAATGCTTGTTGCAGAATATGGCGTGTGGGGTACAGGACATGGGATGCAGGATGCTCTCTCCCTCAGAGTGCAGCTAGGGGAGGGGCAAAGCAGCACACTCCAAAATGCATTTCCCATTAAGACAGCTGTGTGCACAGGCATAACAAGCTTGTAGGCAGCCCCCACTTTCAGTCCTGCTCTTGGCACTTGCTCTGCAAAATAGATTGGGCAAAAGCATGTGGGGGCTAAGGGCTTTTTGCATGTCACCTGCCAGAAGGTGTCACTTTGCCCCACCATGCCCCAAATCCACACGGCCCCACTGCTTTCAGATGGAGCTGCAGAGATGCCAAGGGAACCCTGCCAGGTCAGAGGGATTGGCAACATCTCTTTTCTCTACAGCAGCAGCAGCAGCAGCAGCAGCACGTTGAGTAAGGGGAAGGGCAGGCTCTTCCTGCCCAGTGCAGCACAGAGGGAGCTGGATGCAGTGAAGCAGGTTCTGGGGGTGGCTTGCTCCCACAGTGCCTGCACCCCAGTGAGTGGGAAAAGCCAGCACCCACTGTGCTGCTCTGCTCAGGAGGGCAAAGCCAGGACAGGCGCACAGGACAATGCACTGCTCCTGTCACTGGGCTGGTGTAAAACCTCCCGGGGCATCTGGCTGCCTCCAGCCCCAAAGAGAGGGTGGCGGGGGTGGTGACGGTGGTGGTGCTCAGGGTACCACAGCAGGTACCCCGTGTGGTGGCCCCGCTGTGTGCTTAGGGGTTCACGTGTACCCACACGCCCAGCACCCTCCCGCCTTCGCACACACTCCTCACAACACATGCGGGGGGATCGGTATGTGATAAATCACAAAGGTGATTAAATTACCTTTTCATGCCTTCCAGACACAGTCACCTGCATTTTCTGTCCCCTCTCAGACCCTTCTCTTGGCTTTGCTGTCCTTATTCCCAAGCACAAAACAGCTGACATGAGCTCCCGTTTATTTATTTTTCTTTTTTAATTCAAACCTCTGGCTAAAAATCCCCTCCTTTCCCACAAATTCCCTAATGCTGCAGGTGGTTATAGGGCTGTAGTACTTTAGGGCCTCAGCCAGTCCAAGAGGAAACCACTACCAGCACCATCACCATGTCTCCTGCCACAGGACAACATCCACCTCCTGATTGCAGCAGGCAATAGATTTTGAATCCCATACAGAAACTACTCAAACTTCACCAAAACTTGCCCATCCTTGTGTTAGTCCTACTGACTTCTGTAGGACTGCAATAGCCAAGGCTCAGTGTAGGGCTTGCTTGGGACCAGCTTGAAGATTTTCTGTGAGGTAAATTGAGAGTGGAGAGAATTCCACCAAGGGAGGGGAGAATTTTTCCTTTCCTGTGGGATGCTTGCTCATCATCCTGGAAATTCCTGAGTTTCCCTATAACATAAAATTATGACAACAATGATGTATGGTGAAAAGTTTTAAAGGGGGAAAAAAACCTTATTCATGTGGTTGAGGTGCACTCTCGGTTTTGCTACAGGTACTGTACAGAGTTGAAATCATTAAGGCTACTGACATGAAGAAAGTGTTGCCTGTGTTTACAGAGCCCCAAGTCATCTAGCTTTAGAGGCAGAAGGCTGGAGTGCCAATAATGTTATTAAAAACCCTCTGCAATTGTTCCAAAATATTTCTTTAATAAAAGGTAGCATTCACAGAATAGTCCATGTTGAGGCAGAGTATAAAGGTTTTGCTGGCACTTGTTTGGGAAAGGATGCATTAACCCATGCCTTACGACCCAAAGCAGGATTGAAAAAATGATACCACACAGAAAGTGTTTCCTGGAAACACAGCCATACTGGAAGCCTGTGCACACTGCAGGTCTGCCTGACAGCACACAGGCCTTGGAGAGCCTTATTGTTCCATCACAAACACTTCCACAAAATCATAGGCACATGACACTTAAGATTTAAGCTGAATTCTGAGCAGTTTTGTACTACAGTTGCCAAGAGTGTCTTTTAAAAAAAAATTTCTAACAGTGGGACTGAGGTCCCATTAGAGTTGTTATCTGTGTGTCTCAAAAATTCAAATCATTACATTCAGACAGAGACCATATATAAGGATTTTGCAATACTTACATACCTATATATATAAAGTCAAGTTCAGTCCAGAAAAGCCAATACAAAGTTCATTTATGTGATGGAGACTTTCTTCCTAAATTACTTCTGAATATGAGACTTAGGCTCCTCAGGCTCTAGGCAATTTACATTTTTCTAATTGAATACCCAAAATTATAAAATTATGAAAAGTCATCTGACCTGTACTTACTGTATGATTTATCCATGTTGCAGCATTTTAAATATTGGTCTTCTTTCTACAGAAAAATATAAATATGTAAGTATGTAAGCATGCATGGACATGGCAAATTTACAGATAATACACTGTATGTATCCATGACAGAGAAACATTGAACTTTGCAACATGTACTACAAATATGCTGTATGTGACTATTTTCTCTCACAGGTGTCACAGTAACTTCTGATTATACATTAAACAGCTCCTACATATATTGAACATATTTTGTACACGTACCCTGGGTATTTCTTGAAAGCTGAAGTAATTGCTGTGAAGGGAAAATTATGTTCTCCCTCCCCCTCATTTCACGTTATACAGAAAAGATCCCCACACATACAAGGAGGGGGCTGTCTGCAGCTTTTGCCAGCTGAGGACCTGATTTTTGGCAGAAAGAAGAATGTTGCTAAACTGTCCCCTCAAGCTACTATATCTCTTCACGATTCTTTGTCCTTGTGCACAGCAGAAGACAGATACTTCTTGAAGCAGGGCTCGGTGTTTTGTCACTTGGATTTTGTGCCTCTTCAGGACCCCTTTCCTCACCTCTCCCACTTCCACATTTCATAATCTGAAAAACAAACCCAAACCCAAGGTATTAGATCTGTGCTTTTCAGGTGTATCTGCTCCTCATCTGACTCGCCAAAGCTTACCTAGTCAAGAAGCAGCTGAGATCCTTTGGGCAAAGCCCCTTTTACACTGGGAGCTCTTACCAGCAGCAGCAGCCTGCAGTTTTACATGTGCTTTTTTGGTCTCCAGCCCCCTCACCCACCAACACACATGCAGTCACCCTCTCAATCCCACACACACACACTGGCCATAAAAACAGACATAGGGAAGGGCACTACCTGCCATCCCTCATGTGTGTGTTCCAGACACAATCCTGTAATTTTCACAGCATCGGCAGCCATGACTTTCAGCAGCTTGGCTAAAAGTGTAGCCCCAGACACCAGATTGGGTTTGGGTTTTTTTGTTTTTAAGTGGTTCTTTTACACTCTGCACACATGTGCAGGATAATTTCAGGGAGCTAAGCACTATGGAGTAATTGGGATGTCCCATGCAAGGGATCACATTTGTGCCGTGGCCAAAGGCTTCTGTCCTCATCTGACAGGTTTTCCCTTTATAGAAACAGAGTGAGAAAGCTTCAACCCTTTCCTCAGATGCCTCTGAGTTTCCATGTATCACTGGTGTGATGTTTAAAGATCATCTGCTAGCCAGAGACCCCTGATGGAAGTTTCCACTACCTGCAGTACCTAGACACAGATGAGGTGAATAAGGGCAGGCTCACAAAACCCCTCTGCACCTCTGCCTCCCCTGGCCTGAAATTGCACTGATGGAGATTGCCTCGAACACCAGTTTGGATTAAAGCTCCCACACTTTAACCTCTTAGCCTGAAAGAGGTACCAGGTTACTTTATTCCTGTCTTATTTCAGCTCAAGCCTATCAGCACAATAGGAAAATTTGTTTGTGTGTGCACACAGTTCCCTTTATTTGTCCTTCATGATTTCTCCTCTGGGAACACAGGAGAGTCCATAATGGACCCCCTTCATTATAGCGGTCAGTACTGATGGTCTGTCACAGATGCAGAAAAATGCATGTATGCAGAGTAATTTTAAATTAATATCTTTTGCCACATTGGTGCTGAAAAACTGCCTCAAAAGCTGTTATGATCCATCATGGCAATGAGCACTTATGGACTTTTAAATCCACAAATTAGATGTTGTGCACAGGAACTAGAGGCAATTACGTTCAGCTCAGTACATAGATCCTCAGCCACACAAATCCAGTTTCAGTCCATGCCTCCCACTATGCTAAACCCCAGCATTTGCTTGTTTATGTATCTATTTATTTACAGCTAGGGGTGACGCTATTAAAATCATACATATAAATAAAATTGATAAAGATAGATAAATAAAAAAACTCTGTGTGAACTTTGGTCTATAAAAAGGTCACACTTTCTTAATATTATAGTTTTTGAAATAGTGGAGACCACAGATGCACGTGTGAACACGCACAAACACACACACAGACACACACACAGAGAATCACAGTCTCAAACTTCTCAACATGAAGAAAAACCAGAAAAAAAAAAATCCTGCACTGAAAGTTGAGCAAAATTTCACTTTAAAAAATTCCATCTGGATCAGAACCTCACAGCTTCAATATCTGCACACTTAGCACATTTTTATTGTTCTTTTAACTCTCTGCAAAATTGATTTATTTGGAAACACCTACAAAAATGAAAAGCATACCACAGAAGAAAACATCGTCAGACTGTAATTTTTTGCAAGGGTTTATATAGGTAGCTGAATTCCTGTGTGTGCCACATTGTTAGCCAAGCCCATGCAGTGTGGAGGAGAATATTACCAAGAGTGCATCACAGAAACACTTCTGAGCCTAAAAAATTCATCAGTACCTCTCATTGCTTACCACTTCATTGATAATAAAACTTTCTGTCTCTGAACAGGAGTGCAGGGTGGGAAATGGGGCAAATTCCTTGCACCTTCCCTAGGAAAAAAGTGACAAGCATGTGTTTATCACTGTCTTTGAAAAGTTTTTTCTAATAAGGAAATTAAATAGAAGTTTTGAAACTCTCCATCATTACATAAACTTCAGATCTTGGAAAGTAAGATGAAACCACTGCTCAATAAACCCTTTCAAATCTTTGAGGAGGGTGTGCTTTCTTCATCCCTTTTCCATAGAAATCTCTGATTTTCCTGTCAGTTTCTCCAAAAATGGGCAAGACTGGGGTTTCAAAGGAATTGTCAGTTTTTAATTAATTGGAGCAGAAGACAGAAATGCAAGACTTTCTGCACAGTGTTGGGTATAGGATACTCCTGAGGGATGGGGAAAGGAAGGTCCATGACAGACCTGAGAGGGACAGAGAGCAGGAACACCAGGAGCCCAGGAAACTCTGAAACAACTCAAAGTTAACTTGTTTCAAAACTATTTAGGAAATAATGTTGAAACTATGAGGTAAAGCACCCACCTAAAAGAATGTTGTGCTAAGGGATGTTCTCTGACTTCAAAATGGATAAAGGAGAGCACTTGACAGGGAGAGAAATGCTTGACAGGAAAATTGGGATGCCGGTTTTGAGAGTAAATTAATAATAGCAAACACAGGCAAGGTAGATGAAATGCTACCTAGTAGGTATTTTCTGCTTTATAAATTAAGGAGCTGCTAAGGAAATGCTTTATTACAAAACATGTAATTAAAGTGTGGGACCTTAAGCCACAGATACTACTGAGGTTAGAAAAAGAGGGTTTTAAAATGGACCAGTGTTTATATAGATATTGAGAACTGTGATACATCAGCTGGAATAAAACCCAGGTTATGTTCCAACACAAGGAGACTAGTTGCACAAAGAAACATTCTAAAAATTTACTTTACATTATATCCATGTCCTGTGGTTGCAGAAGCCTGTGAAGAGGACTCAGGGCTGCTGCCTCAAACAGCAACACCCCAGCAAGGCAGGCTGGTGTAGAGGATCTCCACAGAGGCATGGGCCAGACAATTCCACATTGATTCATGCCTCTGATGATGGCTGCTGGGCAGCTGCCTGCTCTGATCTAAAGCATCAGCTTTGCCAGAAGCTGCCCTCTCACCTCTGTCACATTCATATTTTCTGAAAAATTCCTTTGCCCAGGATTTTCTCCTGGGAAGCTGAGAAGCTTTAGATAAAAAGGAAAACAATATTATCTCATTTGCTTCTCCTGTGTTTTGCTCCTTTGGAATGTGGTGGGAGGTTGTTTACCAACAGGTGGTTTCTTCATTGGTTTCTGATGTGAATTGTTTTGATTTATTGGCCAATCAGTGCCAAGTTGTGTCAGGATTCTGGAGAGTCACAAGTCTTCATTATTATCTTTTTAGCCTTCTGTAACTATCCTTTCTGTATTATTTAGTATAGTTTAGTATTCTTTAACATAGTATTGTATAATAAAATAATAAATTAGCCTTCTGAGAACATAAAGTCAGATTCATCATTCCTTCCTTCATCGGGACACCCCACAAACGAAATGCACCTCCTCCATAGGCACCCAAAAGTCTCCAGGTGAGCATTGTCAAGGTCATTGCAGGGGGCTGAGGGAGCATGGGATGTTGAACTGAGGTCTTAGTGTAGAAGGGAGAAACCAAGAAGGTCATGGCCCCACTGTCAGTTACATACAGCCCATACCATTTTTCTAACTCAACAATGGCAAATTTCCCTTAGCAATAAACAAACTGCAATTCTCCACAATGCAATTTCTTACCTACTTCACCATGTGCAGTGCTGCTAAGGACTTCAGACAGTGGGTAAGACTATCTGTAGTTGCTCTTTCTGGGTTTTCTTTCACTACAAAAATGTTAGAAATGTCAGTTTTATGACATTTCTTTGCTGCTTTTCCTCCTCCTCTTCTTGTATGCAGTCTGTTAATGCTATCTAGCTGGACTTTGTTTTCGTGAGCCACTGGAAGCCTCAAATATGTTTATTACTATACAGGCAATAAATAAGTATTAAATGCCCTACAAATAACAATAAATATTAAATCTACAAGACCACACTTTTAGAAACCTCAGCAAAATGGCTCTCAGGTGGAACACCTCTGCCATGAAGGTGGCTTGCTCTTGAAATTAAGTTCATGGATGAACAGGAAAGGAATTCATATGGCCAAGAAATACACTCCAGAGGACTGTCACTGAAAGAGACATTCAAAAACAAATGAAAACATTAGTTTGGATGATAAGAAATTATATCAACATGCACCCTGGTAGAAAGATAAATTCCCTGGGGGCACTTTCAGGAATGCCTAGGCTTTGAACTGAAGTACAGGGGGAAGATCTTTATGTAAGCAGAAAATAAAGTAGTAGTTGAGCTCAGAGTGGCATAACTCTGTCAGCAAGGCTGGGCTGAGAGGGACAGCTGAGCCACTGAAACACAGCTTTGCACTGATTTCACTGTGCTGCTCCTGGTTTCAGCCCTGAATGTCCTGCACACCGGCAGCTGCAACACCTGGTGCAGCCAAGCCAAGCCCTGGACCAGCAGAGGAAAACCATCACAACTGAGGACCCACACATAACAAAAGCAGCACTCCAACACCTGACAAAGCCAATGGCTTGCACACTGCACATACTCCCTTTAGTGCTTGTCCACCACTTCTGTGGTCTCACAAAACTGGCCAGCTTCTCTGCACAGTAACTCACCTTACCCAAGAAGGTAGGAAGGTGCTCCAGTTCAGGGTGCACCCAGCACCTTGCAATTAAGTACTTTCTAGGCAGCAGAAATAGCTGCCTAGGAATTCACCCAGGTCCCTTATGGCTCTGCTGGGTGTCTGAACTCTCAGACTGTGGGCTGCAGCTGGAGTGCCAGCACAGCACAATGCCAAGATGCCCCAGTAACATCTTCAGAGAGGGCTTTTAACAGCAGGCTAATTGTCCAGCTGGGGCAACATCTCAACACCCTTGTGTTATTACAGTATGCCTTTCCCTGGCTGCTTGCTCTCAGTTGCCCTCTCCCAACACCCAAAAATCTGCTGGCTGAGAACCCCAGCAGGTGGATGTGCCTGCCCACATACCAGAGGTGGTACCTACACTCCACCTCATTGTTTTCTATTGCTATGGACTTGCTTACACAGCTCTCAGTGCATAACACAACTTCCTGTGGATTATATTTCCTCCCCCAGCACTGGGACAGGGAGCCTGGGACTTTGGAGAATGTGGAGCAAGAGCATGTCTCCACCCCCAGACCTAACCCTACCACAAAACTATATACAGGTCACTGTCACAGAGATATTAAAGCCCCAAAGATGGAGTTGCTGAAGAGATTTAAATAGCTCTTTGAGACTAATGGATAGCTTCACAGGCTGAAATGTGCCAGCCTGGAGTAGATCCTCAGCATATGAAGAATCAATGACTGTAAACGAGGAGTTGAAATTGGAAGAGGCAAAGCACAGTGCAGAACTAAAAAGAAATCACTGCACAACTAATGTGATAGGAGAGGAATTGAAATGGAGAAAAGCATCCTATTTCTGTGCCCAAAACAGGTAGAAATGTGAGGAGGAGTTTTTCTTTTTTAAAAAAATAATATTTTAAAGTAGTAAAAGACTTTCCATTAAAGGAAAAATTGAGGAAAACTTTCATACAGCTATGGGGGAAAAGAAAAAGTGACCTACGATCGTGCTGCAAAGGAACTTACCTCCAAATCCGAAACACGTCACAATGATAAATGGAAAGAAGTTAAACCTCCAAAATGCTATGACTATCCTCAGTTCTGTTCTGGACAGATGTTTGATGTATTGTATCTCTCTGTGACAGAGACCTGAGGGTTCAGAGGGGTTTTTTTTTATTATTTAATATTTTAGTGAAACTTGTATAGCTTGTCATGCCAGCAAGGTATTTTTTAATTAAAATGAAATGTATGTGTGTGGGGTGAGCCAGAGTTTATGAGGAGCTTCTTCAGGGGGAAAATGAATCAGTCCAGGATTTTCAAGAAGGATTCAAGGCTAGGCTCGAGCTTACTAACTCAGGAGGAATGTAAATTAGAGTGTACTTACCAGGCAGGGAAACCTGGGCTGGGAGTCAGGTTCCCCAGCTGGGGAGGGCGTCCACCCTTGTTGCTCCACATGGCAAGCAAAGCGGGCATTTTCCAGCAACAGGGTCAGTAGGAAGGACCTTTCCTTGATGCAATCCTATGCAGTGGGTTCTAAGAATACCCTGCTTGAGCAGGGAGGTTGGGCCAGATAACTCCACTCTGGTCCTTTCTAACCTGACCCTGTGATTCTGTCATAAAAGTACATCGGGGCTGTAAAAAGAACCTCAAGTTCAGCTTTCCAGCAGCAATACTCCTACACCTTACTGGGACCAAAGTGGAAGTCTTCCCATTGCCCTAATTCCTGGAGTTTGTCAAAGAACAATCTCTGGGGAGGGATTCTAATGACTGAGAAATCTGACTGAGACATGGCATTACATCTGAACACAGGACTAGGATTAGAGTCTAAAAAATCAGGGAGATGACCCTTTTTAAAGGCAATTTTGTATACTCTTGCACTGGGAGACAAAAGAAACATAAGAGCAGAATGGTAAGAGCAGAAGATGAGAGGCATAAGATTATTTCTTCTTACAACACTTAGTGAATGCTGTGTCTGTAGTTTATTTTCATATTATTCATATTCATTTTCTGAGCATATAGTAGCATCTGTTTTGTCTTATCCTAGTAGATGAATGGTGTTCTTCAGGGTTTTTATTACTTTCTGAGGGCTTTTTATTTTTTCTTCTTCTATTCATTTCATAATGTGATATACTTGTAATAAGTACTTGCCCTCTCTGAAATAATTCTTGATAAACAATACATATGAATCATCATTTTTCAACCTTGTTCTGAACCATTTCAAAATTAATAGACTAATTAGTAACCTGGTAAACTATTATCATAACCATTTTGAAAAAACCAACCACTTTGGTGTGGCCAGAAATCACTATTGAGATAATATCCATGACAGTCTTTTGCAACACCCTGCCACATCCCGAGACTTGAAAGTTTCTCTGCTATGTGCTGAAGCACGCTCTTGTGGTGGGACCTAGAGTGCCAAGTATGAAAGGGTGACTCACGTTCCTTGGGATCCAGCAATCCTCTCCTTGAATATTTTACATAGCTGAATCCCTAGTCAACCTGCCTAACTTGAGGTGCCTGGCCCTCTCCCCACCAAAGGCACCTGGGGTGGAAAAGCTCCTTCAAGAAGCGTCCTAGTATAGGAATGCACCTGTCCTGAACTGGGCCACACACTCAGGTGCTGGGCAGAGGCAGGGCAGTGCTACTCCTACTTCAATCTTGTTAAATTTCACTGGCTTTTTCTGCTCTTGCACTGCTTGATATCTTCCTCCTGGTACTATACAGATCCCCAGCCCCTGTCCTAGCTTTTCCAATCCACCTGCAGTTTTAAATCTTCAGCAACACTGGTGTCTGCATTAGTGAAATGTCGTGGAAGGGTTTTTTAATACTGCCAAATCAGGATGACAGCCACTGTGTTATGATCCTACATGCAGCTTCATCTTCAGTCTCTCCCCACTACCCAGGGTGTTAACCAGATTATATTTCTATCCATCTTGCGCAAGATGAATATTTCTAAACTGGCTATCCCAGTCTTACAGTCTGCAGCACTATCTGTGTCCACAGCATGAATATTTTTATTTAGTCTCCCATTCTTCAGGAATGACTTTTCTTTATCCTCCCCTAAGCAGCACCCTCTCTGAAGATATTCTTTCCTACTACACCTTCTCAAATACTGACCTTTAAATTTATGTGTAGGTGGACAAGGGGGACCTCCCCTCAGCTGGTGCCTGCTTACAAATCTTTTGTGCACCTCTTGGTGCCACAATTATTTTATGCACACACCTTCTGCCTTAGCATGGAGAAAAAACCCTCCCACCAGCCCCATTGCCTCTTCAAGGAACCTCAGGGGCTTGAGGAAACATGAGTTCTGCCTCTATCCTGTCCTACTCAAGCCATCACAAAACCAGCAGCTTTCTGATAATGTCCTGCCTGTTCTCATGGTGCAGGAGAGGAACCAGTTCCACCCTCCTGTTGCAGAAAGCCTAGCGTGCCTCAGTAGCAACATCCCATGTGCCACAGGAAGTTTTCTGCAGTTTTATAGTTTTTGCCACTATTTTGCCAGCCATCTTCTTAGTAGCAAATTGAGCAGAAAATTGCATTTTTCCCCCCTCTAATATATTTAACTCATTTAATCAGGCTGCAACAGTTTTTATGGTATTTTTTTCTGGGCTTTAAAATAAAATTCTAGCTATTGTGTCTACAAAATAAAGAAATCATCCTTTCTCAATATACCAGCTGTATCTTTCTCTTGATCTAACCAACCAATTTCTAGTATTTATATTGAAAATTTATGCACCTAAACTTTTCCTTCCTTCCTTCCTTCCTTCCTTCCTTCCTTCCTTCCTTCCTTCCTTCCTTCCTTCCTTCCTTCCTTCCTTCCTTCCTTCCTTCCTTCCTTCCTTCCTTCCTTCCTTCCTTCCTTCCTTCCTTCCTTCCTTCCTTCCTTCCTTCCTTCCTTCCTTCCTTCCTTCCTTCCTTCCTTCCTTCCTTCCTTCCTTCCTTCCTTCCTTCCTTCCTTCCTTCCTTCCTTCCTTCCTTCCTTCCTTCCTTCCTTCCTTCCTTCCTTCCTTCCTTCCTTCCTTCCTTCCTTCCTTCCTTCCTTCCTTCCTTCCTTCCTTCCTTCCTTCCTTCCTTCCTTCCTTCCTTCCTTCCTTCCTTCCTTCCTTCCTTCCTTCCTTCCTTCCTTCCTTCCTCACCTTTACAAGTGAGCTGGTCTTCAAGCTCCAAAACAAAGAGCATCCACTTCTTCTCCTTTGGCTACCTGGAAATAAGGCTGTCTTATAATTATTTCTATCCTGAGTACTTCATTTCATAGCATTTGAGGAAGGAACTCATGTCTGAGTTTTCCACAGCCTAAGTTTAGCAGCATAACTCTCCTTCTGGTTTCCACATGTTTACAAAAGATGATGTATATCCCTCTGGAAATGGATTACCAGGTCTGTACAAGCACACTTGCATGTTTGTGTGCCTCCATCAGCATCACCCAAGGAGTCAAAGACAGCTGGAGTCACTCCATGACTGAAGTGTCTGCTCTCAGCTTCACTTATCTTGTGGAGCAGGCTGTCATGGCATGACCTGGAAATCTTCACATTGGAGTTCAGGAGACAGAGTAAAAGAGAGAAAGAAAAGTTTATCTGGCACATAGCATCCTCCACATTCCCTAAAAAGCATGTGTTGCTAAGAGCAGGACTGCCATAGAGAGGAAGACATTTGCAAAATTCCTCTGTGGACTTGTGGTAGAGTCTGGAAGGATGCAAAAAGGAAGACAAATGAGATTTATAATTTTTTTCTTTCTGAATTAGACAGTGGATGTTTCAGTTTAAAGGGATTTACATGTAAGTTTAACTCCTTCTCACAACAGAATGTAAACTGTGGTGTGAGTAAAGGGTTTTTGCATGATATCTGCATCTCCCTCTTCTCTCTCTTTAGGTAGATAAATCTTCCTCTCCCCACACCCCTGATGCTGAACACCATGATATATCTGCATGTGGCCACTGGCATTTGGACACTCACATCAGCATAAGGAGAGATTATGGTGGCATTATGGCCTTCTGGTATTGAATACAGGGAAAATAAGGATCAACAGGAGAGCACAATGCGTACTTGCTGCAGGCTGGCCAAAAGAAGCTCAGTATCAAGGGCTGTGGAGGTGTTGAGGTGCCACCTGGGCTACCAGCTCAATTACTCAGCTCAGCTGGGAGAAAAGGCATAGCAAAGAAGATGGCATCTGTGTTTTTGTGTCCTCAAAGGCTATCTGTGGAGAAGGTAAACTCCTATGGTGCCTACTTTAAACCCTGCATATTGTATACCCGTTGTTGATCAGAGGAAAAATAAATGGTGTGGGTACACTGTGGAACAGTTCAAAGTGAGCTTAACTATATATAAATACATCCAGGGTACACCTGGCAAAACATTTTACTTTTTTAGACATTGTAGGTTTATGTTGTGTTTTCAAATCCATCTATTTGCATGTCAAAGTGTTATTGTGACACAAATATCACCAAGCCCCATGACTATTGCACAAACAGAGACATAAATATGGATTTTCTCCCCAACAACTGTGACCTTAAGGGTTATAGCTCAGCATCTGAAAGGAGTAGGTCATTTGACACATGTAACACCAAAGAAATGTCCCTCATGGTGTTACAACATTGGTTTTAAAGCTCTTAATTACAGACCCGTCAGACCCAGGAACAAGGGTTTCCTATCTTTCAATCAGCTGAAGGAGTCTTCCTGACTGCTGCAGTGTCTTCAAGAAAGATATCTGAGCTGAGTGTGGTCGCTGGGAGAGCAGCACTGTATTATTCATAGGAATATGGCAGGTATGCAAACTCCTGTTAAGTTTCCAAATTGCATTCAGCTTTTCCACGAAGTAGTCCTGGCATTTTTCTCATTCATAGAGGAAAGGTACTCCCACAAAGCAGATCAAAGGGAAATAGGAGCTTAGCACTCAGAGAAAAGAACCTTTCCTTCTTCATGCCCCGTCAGCATAGGAAAAAGTGACAAACAAGTTCCCTCCTTTCCCACAGCAAGGTAGGCAAAGCGCAGCGCCTGACAGACACCATATCAAAGGGACGAGCCACGAGGTTAGCATGCAGCACCGCTGTGTCACAAGCTGCTCTGCCACCTCTGCCCCAGCGGCACTTGCTCACCAGGCATTATCTTCCAACTATTTACCTCCATGGGTTTCAATGGGAAGCACTAAGACACTCTCTTTCAGGAAGAAGAAAAAGGGATCAAGTAAATAAAGAGGCCAAATTACCTGAACGCACCAAGAAGAAATATGAAAGGATGAGTTTAAAAGAATCTACGTGGCGTGCTGTGTTCTGTCATCAGACAACACTGCTGCTGGCAGTGGGAGGCCAAAGCAGCACCTTTAAGCACAGAGAAGCTGCTGAAAACAAGCCTGGGACAATGTGACCCTCTGTGGAGCCAAGAGTATCAAGATCAAAATCACCATGTTTTGGTGTTGATATTTTTTGTCTCCTAATTTTGAAGAAAAATGCCACAATTAAAAACTCTATTTTCTGCAATTGATTAGAATAAAAAATGGAAAAGAAAAAGTGAAGCAAAAGAAAGAACTTTTGACACCAGAAGCAGATAGGGTAAGATATTTTCCTCCCCATTTTTTCCTGCAAGCATAGGCAGCTCCAGCCGGAACAGGTCACCAAGAAACATTGCAAGATGTAGCTGGTGAAAGAGGCCCAGATTCATCAGAAATGGGACTGCATCTTTATACCCCATGCTGGGTCAATTATGGTGGCCATGGCCAAGCCTGCAGCTTTCTGGGAGAACACATCTCACTGTGAAGCTAATCTTTGTAAAGTGCTCCCATATAAACAGCTGCCTCACCAGTAGGTAGATGGTAGGCACCAGGGAGCCAGGAAAGCAGGGAAAGAGATGAGTAGGAGCATATCAAAGACAATTACATGCAAGTAGGTTTTTTCCCTGGGTTTTCTCTTCCTCACCCTGCAATGGAAAAAACCTGAGATCATGGATTGAGCATAAAATAATGGATAAAGGAGAGGACTTAATTTGTAGGTGGGCTTGAATTTTTAATACTGTGCCCCAAGGAAACCACTGCCTAGACAGCCAAATACTATTTGGAGTGACTAATAAAGGCAGGAATTACGGCACAGACCCCCATAGTTGTCCCATCTATCTAAGCTAGTGAACAAGCAGATGCTTTAGCTTTCTCCGCCCAGGAGGCTGAAATTCCCCTCATGAAGAGCCTTCTAACATTAATTGCAGAGACACAACCTGCCTTTCTGTAAGACAAATTAATAATTTCCTTAATCCATCATCGGGAAATGGAAAGCTTTGATGCTTTAATTCCTTTCCTGTGACCATGGCAACAACAAAAAGGAGGTGGGGGGATGTTAATTTTCTCATCCATGAGAATTTCGGCAAATACTATGTTAGCATTCTTTGCCTGTAAGTGAGTCTTGGCTATAGAGGAGTCCAGAGAATCACAAAAAAGGCAGGTAACAAAATCAGGCACCTCAGATATAATGGTACAATGATGGGAGGGAAGCTGGAGCTAGACTTCAGCAACATCACTCGGGGCAGAAAATGCAGAGGGGCAGTAGCACTATGATTATTTAACCCAGTTCCATCACCCTTCAGGGACAAAAAACAGTTCACCACAGTGTTGTGCTGGGGGCATTGAAGCCCACTGATGCTCAGAAAGGGAGACCTGTTAAAATTAGCATGGTTTGACCTTCTCCAAAAAAAGAAACAGAACACAAGGGCGTGATTCTTAGTCTGCAGTACAGGTAGTTACAGCATTAAACTTGGTTATTGCATCAAAGTGCAGTGTGTGTGTGTGTGCATGTATATAAATACACATATCTACGTATATACATGCACAAATGTCTCACATGCTCATACTTCACAGTCTAATGTATGTTTGCATGCACACTGCCAGCAATGGGAGAAGTCTCTAGCACCCAGATGGCAAATCCTTTTTATGTCATTCACAACGTGCAGATGCATGAGTAAACACACTTTCCCATCCAAAACGCTTGGCCTCATCCATGTGGTCCATGAAGATCAGTCTGATGTGTGCTACAACCTGCAGTACCTAGGAAGATGTTACCCTCATGGGCCAAAGCCATGCTGGGGAACACACACCAAAAAGCGTGGCTGGTTGCAGCACAGAGCTCACGCCCTCTAACCTACAGGTTATAGACAAGATCTCCCCTTCTTTTCCTTAGGAGCACAAGCTCACCCTCCATGCACACAGCCTTACTTTTACAAACCCAGTCAGCTGGAACAATCCAGGAACACCCACGACGACCAGGGTTAAAAAAAAAGGTTTACCTACAAAAATGCCCACAGAGCTGCTACCAAATGCAGCTCCACTGCTGGAGCTCCCACTGATTAGTCTGCAGCAAGGAGAGGCCAGATTCCTAGCGTGTGAGTCAGGCTGCATGGTTTGAGGGAGGCTGATTCACCCAAGGCTTTGCGTAAGTGGAGGTATCAAAGCAAGGATCTAACATACATAACCCTCAAACTAAGTGCGTGTCCGATGAGAGGAGTCTGCCTTCAGCTGCTCTGAGAAACTTGTGTCTCAAGGACCTCTGACATGGTCCATGGGCTTCCTGGTCTGCTTGGAGGAGATTCTGCCTCTGCACCTGCATTCTTTTGTAGCTTGGATGTACAGGCTGTGTTTTCTAACACATACTTCTGGCACACACTTGGTCTTTCCAGCTGCTCAGGCACTGAAAGCATGGTAAAAGCTGAATAACATCTACTTCATGGGTATAAAATAAAAAAAAGTTTTGACTTTATGGCTGCTGAGGGGTACAATGTGATTTCAGGTAGGCACAGAAATACAGTGCAAAGCTTTGAATGGGGCAAGAAGTGTCAAAAAGGCATATCTGTATTCAACACTGAGCACTCTGACCAGCTCCATGTTCGTCAGACTCAGATGGTGACTAAAATTGGGACATTTCCCTTCTCTGGAAAGCAAACCTCATTTACTCAGTCTTTGTTCATGGTGAGACTTGGCCAGTAGGCATAGTGAAGCTAAATTTTACTAGCTTCATGAAGCAGCCCTCTTGAATTAAGAGCCTGTGCAATCAAAGGAGCAGAGTGCCTTTCAAAGGCACTGAGCTTGTTCAGCTGCTCCTCAGAGTTTCCTCACCAGCGGGATGCCTCCCCAAGGATCATGTCCTGCACAAACGTATGGTTTCCCCAGACAACTGCTGTCTGTTGCATTTTTCTGCATCATTAAAACCCAAGGCAGCACTTTGCCTATAGCACTGAGAAATAGAAGCAGCAAACAGTTGCTGCAATGCTGTGTTTCATAAGGTGGGTGAGAAATTTCCAAAGAAAAAGAAGCTGAACTTCCCACAACAGAATTATAATTAATTACATTTACCTTTCACTCTGTGCTTAATCTGCATTTCTTGAAGTTCATGCGGACCCATTTAACCTTCAGGGAACATTTATTCACTGAAGATGGCTAGTCACTAACTGATCCCACTTCACCTTGCCTTTTGTGCTACCTTCCAACTACAAAACCCAGATGCAAAAGAGTATATTAGTACCCTTCTACCAGCACAAATCCAAAATGAAAAAGAGTTTGAGCATCTCTGCCACCTATCATTTAGCTAAGATGCCTATTTCAGAATTCAGGGTGCTACAGAAGATGGACAAGCAGGCCTTGGACACCCACAATGGATTGGGAGAGTAATCTAGAGTTGTACATTGGAAATGCCCTTTGAATGCCTGTAATGCAGTGTGGGTCTGTTTAAGGCAGGGTTGTTTACAGTGAGGTTTCACTGTATTGCCATGGTTTTGTGAAGTGCAAACAGGGAATAAGGGTACCTACAGGAGCCAGTGGCAGTCTGTTTGGCTGTGTGGGTAGAGCTGATGCACCTCGTAGTTTAGGGAAAACAGATGTTCTCAGGAGGACAGAGAGAGGCACAGATGTATATTTTGTTTACTGTTAGGGATATTACTTTTAGCACATGTGTGTGTGTGTGTGTGTGTGTGTGTGTGTGTGTGTGTGTGGGCTTAGAGGATTAAGCATGATTGTGCATTGACGGTCAATACTATTTGCATTTTATCATGTGTAAATGATATTAACACAGAAGTTATGATGCAATGTGTAGCAAGTTTCATTATCCCTCATTAAAGCAGCTCTCTCTTGCAAGTGCAAATGTACTGGAAGGCTGACCTAAATGTAGAAGAAGCTGAATGCTGATCCTTATCTTAATGAACAAATACAATTAGCCAAGTGTAAGAGTGTCAGGTATTGAAATGATCCTCTATAGTGCCTTCTGTCTTTTATTTCTCTGCCATGGGCATCTCCTGATGGTATCAGAGCAGCATCTCATCACAGCACCTGGCAAAAACTACCTGAGGGTCCACAAAGCATCATATCTGGCCAGTAAGTCCAGGCCCAGGGTAACCAGCCATTTCTCCTGTGGCTGGACTTCCTTAAATGTACACTTAGACTTTCAGGACATCCTGGGGAAGGTCTCTATTCCATGCCTTCCAGCTTTCCTGACTGTCTCAAAGAGGGGACAAAGCCTCAATCCCCTCTACCAGAGGTGGTGTCCCTTACAATGGGTGCTCCACTGGCAATTTATGATAATGAAGATGTGAATGAAGGGTCTGCAGAGAGCCCTTGCCATCCTTTAGGGAATTCTCTTGATAAAAGTGTGGCTAGGCTAGTGACATTCTTTCTTCATTTTGGTTGCTGGTCTCCTTTGATTTGTAATATCTACCACAAACAACCAAAGATTTTCATCTTTCATGGAGACCCACTTATGAGCTGGCCTTCGTCGCCCTGGAGTGAGATTTCTGCCAAGAAAAAGGGGGAAATAATAAGAGTTCCATAGATGGAATGCTTCAAAAACAGGTTACACACAATCATAGAACAGTTTGAGTTGTAAGTGACCATTAAAGCCCATCTAGGTCAACATCCCTGCAAGAAGTAGGGACATCTTCAACCAGATCAGGTTACTCAGAACTCCATCCAACCTGGCCTTGAATGTTTCCAAGAATGGGGTATCCACCACTTCCCTCTCTGGGCAACTTTTTCCAGTGCTTCGCCACTCTCGTTGTAAAAAAAAATCTTCCTTCTGTCTAGTGTAAATCTACTCTGTTTTAGCTTAAAACCATTAAATTTTGTCCTGTTGCAACAGACCCTACCAAAATGTTTGTCCCCATCTTTCTTACATACCTCACTGAAGAACCAAAAATCACAGTAAGTTCTCCCTAGGGTCGTCTCTTCTCCAAGTGGAATAACCCCAACATCTTCATAGAAGAAATGCTCCAGACCACTGATCATCTTTGTGGCCTTCCTCTGGACTGACTTCAGTAGGTCCATGACCTTCTTATATTGGAGACTCCAGAGCTGGACACAGTACTCCAGGTGGGGTCTCACCAAAGAGGAGTAGGAGAGAATCTCCTCCCGTACCCTGCTGTCCCAGCTCCTTTGGATACAGCCCAGGATATGGCTGGCCTTCATGGCTGTGAGCACACATTGCCAGGACATGTCCAGCCTCTCATCCACCAGCACCCCCAAGTCCTCCTTGGCAGGGCTGCTCTCTATCTCTTTGTCTTCCAGACTGTATTTGTCTGGGGGTTGCTGTCTCAAATCATCTTCCTGTTCTCAATGTGCCTTAGCACAGCTAGAAGGATCTGCTACATGACTTTCCCAGGCACAGAGGCTGAGAGGTTGGTACTTCCCAGGCTGTTCCTTTCTACTCTTTTAAAAAATGATTGCAGTATTTTCCTACTTCCAGTCGCCAGGAACTTCACCCAGATACCATAATTTTTCAAATATCATGGAAAGATATATGGATATATGAAGAGATACATGGATTTGTATAATCATGCTACTGAGTACAAGTTATAAGAGCTGATGTTGCTCCAGACTTGACTCCATTGATTAATAGGCACCATGTGCAACACATTTATATTTTGGGACACAGGGACTTCTTCCCCCTCAGTCAGGGCAAGGGACATCTTGCTTCATCAGAGCAATGGAAACTTGAATCTTTGTGTGATCCTGCATCAAAGAGACATCTGGGACTGTCTGGGCTTTTCCAGCCAAAGAGCTACATCAGAATTGATTGCCCAGACTATTTCAAACGAGTATTCACAGAGTGCAATGATTAAGACTACTTGTGGACTACTATTTATTTCTAGTCTGAAGTCCTCTAACATTTTCCAAGTAGCAAAAATATTTTTACCTGTTTATGAGATTATATAAGGATGTCCTTCTTGATCTGGCCTCTATCTCCAATATTTTTTAAAGAGGCCAGTAGTTTCTTCTGGATTGCACAAGCTAATTTCAGTAGAGAATTTAAGGTTAAATTCAGGAGGGGTTTGGGCACTGACTTTTAGATGATCTGGCCTCCAGCATTTCATGAGCCACACTCAGAATCCCTGTGTGCTTGATGGCGGAATTTGGGTCCTTCAAGACTTGAACACAACAGAGCTGGCAGGATACAGTGGGATCTTCTTGAAGGGAGCATGCAGCTGCTGACATTGAAGCAACAGGAAAGTGGAGGACAAGGGTGTATCTGCAATTCTCTCTTGCACTAAAAGCCCCTTGAGGCTGGAGTGAGGCAATCCTGTCTGCCTGGGATCCATTGTCTGGAATCTTCTCCTGGAGATTGGTACCTACGCCCTTTATTTCAAAAGACTCCACACAGATCAGTCTTTTAAAAACAAAGCAGGAAGAAGAAAAGGTGGTGATAGCTTTTATTATATAATGCCTCGGTATTCAAAGTATATGCTGAGGAAGTGGGAGGCCCGGGTTCCTCTCCCGCCCCAGCCTGAGGGGCCCAAACCCACATCTCCCACATCCCATGAGAGTGCCCCAACAACCAGGCTGGAGGCTACCTTGGGCGGAGGAGCCTCCTCCACCCCTGCTTTGAAACTGCCACACTCTGCAGCCAGGAATTTCTGACTCGGGAGGGCGGAGGGGGCTGCGAGGGAGAGCAAGGAGGGAGCGTGTGCCTGACGCCGAAACCTCACTCTGGGGCTGTCACCAGGGAGCCCCGGGCTGCCTCCTCACTGCCCTGGCAGCTCTTATCCCGGGAGCTTTACACGCTGGCTGCGGGCTCTGGCACCCAAATTCCTCCTCTCTCCTTGGCATCGTGACTCTAGGAAAGGCTTTTAGCAAGGGGGCACTGCATCCTTGCCCCTGAGCACACTTCCCCGGGAGGCAGCAGGCGGGGGCCTCCTTTGCCACCTCTCCCACTTGCTCCAAGGGCTCTCACACATCTTGTGGAGCAGTCGTTTGGAGCTGGAGCTGCCACGGTGCCGCGTGGGGACATGCCAAGCACAGCTGCCAGGGCTCACCGAGCCCCTAAACAAGTAAAATCCTTGTTTTCTTCATGCTAGGGAGGCTCTGGCAGGCATGAGGCACTAAGCTGCAAGTCTTGGCCGCTCTGGAGACCCCAAGGAGGTGGTTCTGGGCACCTGGGGGAGATTGAAGGTAAAGAGTGAGGTGTTTCAGGGGTTTCCAGGCAGCTACAGGGTTAAGCAGAGTTGTGTTTTCCAGACAAGCTGCCTGAACACATGGATTTCAACCCAGTTTATACCCTTTGGTTTTGATCTTACCTACAGCAGAGGAGATTTCTTTCTTTCCAAGCAGGCACACTGGGTGGCAGACGGAATTAATGTCCCCTCCCTGATGCTAGACAATAAATCAGCTCCTCACTAAAATTTGGGATTAAGAGTTGTCCAGAGAAATCAAAGTGGGAAATCAAGCACTTTCCTCAACTTCAAGGCAATGGATGAGAGAAGAGGGACACACTCATCTTGAATCACTCAGATATGATTTCATGTTAAAACTCTAGCATTACTGATACTTCTTCCAGTCTAAGATCAACTTTCCCAGTTAAAACATAGGGGGAAAAAAAAGAAAAAAATAAAAGAAAAAATGTATTATGCAAACAGTTTAACAGCAGGGACCAGTCTTTCTTCAGGATGGGCAAATGGAAGTCCTGAACAGCTATGACAACAGTAGCCATGTTTTCAGTAACAGGGCCAAAATATCCGGTGAGCTTGGCAGCCATCATGAGCCAAGAAGTCATGAAAAGGCACATTACAGCTAGCAATATCTGAAAGAAGTTTGCCTCTGTATCAGTTCCAGGGAAAGGTTGAACTGATAATCACTTCTTTACCAAGAAAAAAAAAAAAGGCCAGCTGGAAGGAAAAGCAGATTTTCTGGTAAATCTGTGACAACAGCATCAGCAGCTCCAACTGGTTTGTTGCCCGTTCCTTTTGGCAGCCCAGTCATCTCCCAAAGATCTACACGTCTCTATTAAGTAATCCATTTGGCTGGAGCAAAGGCATCCGCATTAGCCACTTAGCCAGCCCATTAAGAGGTCTTCCTAAGCACTGTGGGCTGTTACTGTGGGACCTTCCTTGCAGGGCATCCATCAGCCTTGCAGGGTCCAGCACACCTCCTGAAAATCAGAAAAGAACAGGTTTTTTCCTGTGAGATGGAGACCTCTGAGGGAAACCTCACTGTTGCTTCCTTCATGCTCTAGGAAGTTCTTCCTAAAAATTTCTCCTTTCTGGAGGGTTTATTCTCCTCCAAAACATGCCAAATTTCTCCCAAGGGTCAGAGGCACAGTCAGCCAGTGCACTTGTAAGGACACCTGCGAGGAACAGGCTTCAGCCATGCCTGGCACAGGCTAAACACCTGCTCTTGCTTATCAGCAGCACTTGGCCTTTCACTTTCTGCTTTCAGCAACTTGAACTGGTTCTGCACAGAGTCTGCAGCAACTTCTCATACACACAGAAACACACAAAGAACCGTGGCAGGTAAAACCTGTGCAGGGAGACTCCTTCCAGTCCCGCTCCATCCCAGCAGACTGCAGGCATCTTGCTGTTTTCTACATTCTTTTGGCATGTGCGGAGGCATCTTCCTGTTCCCCCAAGCCCATGATGGCCTCTATCACTTGCTACTAGAAAAAGCAGCAGAGACTTTTCCATAAAACTATTTGAAAAATGCAGATTCCTTTCCCTTCTGTGTTGATGTGTATGCATAATGTGACACACCATTCAAGTAAATCTGGTTTTGAGTTGACAGGAGTACTATTGACAGGAGTACACACAGAAAAGAACAGGCACATGCTCCCCTGAAACCAGACGAAAATGAAATTTCTATTTTCAGGTATGGACATTTATACTAACCAATACAGAGAAAACATTCTGTATTTTCTCTGATGTATTATGAATATGACTCAAAAAAAATCAACAAACATTAACCACATACATAAACACGTGATCTACACAGAATGCTTAAAAGTAATTGCAAAAGGATTTGTTGAGTAATTCCGGAAAAAAAATAAGGATTGTCAGAAGACAACCTGGTTGTGGGAAGAGGCACTTAATTCACTGCATGAATGACTCACGGTGAATTACTTGCATAACTCCACTCAAGGAAATCACTACTCTGCAAAAGTGCATACATGTTAAATCAACCAAAACACAGAGCGGTCCATATTCTTGGTACAATGCTGCCTTCCTGCTGGTACAGAATGAGTAAAAATCTTCTCAGCTGGGCTGGGAGGGGGAGAAATCCTCTCTTTTGCTATCCTGGCAATGTTTTCAAGAGACAGTTCAACAGTGCTCACTTGTCCTATTCATGCTTGGCACTTACATTGAAAAGAAAATCCAGGACTGCAATATTCAAGAACAAGCTCTTGTTGACAGTGAAACTTTGACTAATAAATCTGAGGCTGTACTTCCCACCCAACTCAATTTAATGCCATAAGATAATTATGGTTCTTTCCTGGAAAATAGAGAGCTCCATGAAGACGGTCAGCTGGCATGAACACTAGCAAGATTTACTTTCTTCAGAATACACAGGATAAATAACTCCTTCCTTTATTTGCCATCTGTACTTGAACTGTGAGGTACAAAGCTTACTGGAATTAAAAAAGGGAACTATTTTTCACTGTTTCTCCTCATTTTAATTCCCCATAGCATATCTAGAACTGAAAAATAGAAAGGCAGAAAGAGGGGAGAAAAACACCATAGTTTTTTGCAAGTCTCATGTGCCTGACCAGCATGACCACAATCCACCAGCCATGCTTCAGCCACCACATTCAGGTGTTACTGTGAGCAGATGATACACATCCCCTTGGATGCAACACAGCGATTTACACTGCACAAACTGGGAGCTTTTTCTCTGGGTATAGAAAACGCAGAAACTTCAGCTAGTATTCCAGAGCCCTACTGTTAGGAGCTTTATTTCTTCTAAGAACAGCTTGGTCCATAGGGAGACTTCACTGCCTGTATCTTGGAGGAGCAGCAGCTGCAGTAGGAACAGCTGGGTCCAGAGAGCATCCCATCTTGGAGCAGAGCTCCACACGGTAGCGATGGCACTCAGGACAACAGCATCCTTGGGGAGGCAGGAGAGGCGAGTTTGCCTTGGAAGAGCTGCCCAACAGCTGCAGCACTGACTGCAAAGGGCAGACCTGTCAGACCTGTGTGGTGGCAGCTGCAGCCTGGGCCACCACCGCCCCACTGGGGCCAGAGAGCAGGAGTGAACACCAGCAAATGGATCCTGCTGCCCAACAACATCCCAGCTATGCTGATAGAATGGAGCAGAAGCCCCAGCTCCTCCTGGTAATTTCTGCTGACAGTCAAACAAAATGCATAAATACTCCCGGAACTTGGACTCGAATCTAGGCTTTTCCTTTGTCCTGGTGTAAACAATGCCCCATGTCATTCACTCACAGTGAACATTCCCATCAAGGAGATCCTCAATATTATGTTTTGGTCATGCACTAGATGGGAAAATCCAAGCAGCTCAGCCTAAGGAAAACCTACAACACCCAAAAGTATACTCTAAAAAACCAGGGTATCCCATGCATGAAAGGGACAAGAGCTCTGGTGCAGCTTTTAACTCATGTTTGAAGAAAGCAAGTATGATCCCTGTATCCATGTTGAGCCCAGCAACTTAAAAGCAGTATGTGCCCTGGCTCCTGAATGGCAGTGGGACTACCTCCAGTTTCTCCTCAAGGTTATTGTACTTTTCAGCATGTGCTGGATCCGTGGCTAAGATCCATAGGGAATTTTGTATCTCTAAACAGATGAAGCTGTTGATTCCAGGTCAGTTTGGGAGTAAGTGGTGCCAAGGTGCAGACAGTGGAAACCCGATTTCATACACCAGAGTATGGCCCTGATTTTCTGTACATTAATATTGCTCCAAACACTGACTTTATGAAATTCATGCTTGTTTTGTGAGCTGATTGCTAAAAATCATCTTTGGCTTTGTTACTTATCAGCAGCTCTCTTTCAGGCATGGGAACAAATCTCCCTCTTCCACTTCTAAAAGAGAACTGCCGTATTAACACAGGAGCACACATATTGGCAAGTGCTCGCTCTGGAAGGATATAGCTCCAGATGGATACTGCACATCCCACAGGCAACTTGTGCTGTGACAACCCAAGCCAAATTCACTTAGAGGCAACTAAGACAGCTGCATGGTGGTTGTGAGGTAGACTTTTGGTAGAAATATGAGAAATTCTTAACGCATATTCCCTGGTAGAAAAGGAGGGGTGACAATTCATATTGTACCAGGTCCTGCAACTTGCTGCACTGAGGGATTACTGACAGATGCACATTTCATCCAGTACTAAAAATCCTACAAAATAGCAGAGTAAAGTACTTGAGACAGTTGGAAGACATAGGAAGGAATTTTACATGGTTTTCAGAAAAAAAGCAGTTTCTGAGTGTCTTGCTATATTAAGCAACAAACTCATCAGACAGAAGCACAGGACTGAGAGGTAACATCAGATTTTGGAGTTATGCTGTTAACCCACCTCATTTCTGCCCACTGACCTTCCACATTTCCACTGTCCAGCCCAGTGAGCTTGCCAGTTGCTTCAGAAAGAGACCATACCCCATCTGCACTGGTGCAACTTCAGTGATTGTTCCATCACAATTTTTAAAAATCTATTTGCAATACTTTTCCACAATTAAAGCTAAAATCTTGGTAAGTGTGATCTGAGAGATCTCAGACTGGAGAAATCTGGTAAAACCAAGCTGGCATGTATTACTATGTTTTGTACCTCCAAGTGCATTTTCAGCTCTTGCGGCTACTGATGCCACTGAGAGGTGTTTTGAGATGTCAGACATGTCCTGACTTACCTCAGTCCATAACTTCTGCCTTCAGCCACATATTTGCAATGACAACAGACTTAAGACAGGCTTCTGAGAAATGCCTTTTATTGTATGACAGCAGTTGTCACGTGAACGTCCACAAAAGAAATCATTCCATAGTAATGCCAAAATCAAATTATTACAACAAATGCAAGAACCAAACCAAAACAAAACCAGAGTTAAAATGATGAAAAAGCAGCACTGTTACACAGTGTAAAACATACACAGAAAGCCACATCTTCTGCAGAACTGCCATGTTCATCACCATCGTAAGAAAGAAGTGATTTCAATTCTTTCCTCCCCCCTCCAAAAAAATTGTCAAATTTTGAAGTGAGATATTTCAAAGGGTCAGTTTAACCAAAAACAAAAGAAAAAAAAAAGTAGCATTTTTGCTGATTCTTTTTTGCAATCTTATTTCACACATGTATTGGGAAAGCTGAAAGAAACCATCAATATTACTTAAGCAACCAGCATTACTGAGGCTGGTCAGAAAGTCCTCCCTCTTCCAAAGACACCAGTACAAATGGCATCACAGAAGATTATGTCCATCTGGCAAATGGTGCAGTTCACTAAAGAGAATTTTTGTCCTTAAAACAAGCAAATAAGTAAAACATGAAATAATCTATCCTGGCAAACTGTGGCTTTGGAAATGCCAACATGTTCTGTCACCTCACACTGGTCTTTGGAGAAGGGGTGGAGCAAAGACATACCAAAAAAATGTGTGAAAAACAATTCTCAAGATCAGAAGTAGAGGCTGTTCTTAGATTTTTACACCTAAGAAACAACAGTTCTGTAACTGATCATTTTCAGTATTACAGTATAAAATTATATTTATTAGAAATAAGATTCCGGAATACTTTAAGGCACCTCATGGCGAAGAAATGTTTTAAAGGCTTGAATAACTCAGGAGACTGAGTTCTTCTTCCAAGATCCCCAGTAAGGTATGCAACTCAAGAGTAACCTGCTTTGCTATTTCTAAATAAAGCACAACATTTTTCAAAATGGAAGTTTAAAGCTATTTAAATTTTTCTTTGTAAGGAAACATAAGACACCTTGATGGAAAGATAATGCATTCATTTAACAGACCAAGACCTTCACCACCTGAAGGCCTTTTTCTTCCCCTGATCTGAGTTCTGCCATTCAGGTACACTGCTCCTTTTTTACCCAACTAGAATGAAATGGGTCAGTCGGTCTTAATCAATATCTGAACAAAACAGCTATCAATACCAGCAAAACCAGTTTCCTGAATAAAATATTTTTGTTGCTTTAAACCAAAAAGATGAAATAATGCCAATGACAGACATGAATGACTTGCTATCAGTTGTTCTACTCAGCAATTTATGGGTTTCAAGTGTGATTTTGTACAAAATTTGTTTTGTCTTATATTGATATTTGATACCTACAGCAAGTAGTGTCCTGCCAAAACACATGGAGAAGCAGAATCAGCATTTTCAGAGATACCTAACATTTTTGTGCACATTCAAAAAGCTACAGGATCAAATTAATTCTAGCTTATAGACTGATAGCTAGATCAGTCAGGGTCTCATATGAGTGAGTCTGCAGCAGCCAGCGTTTTGGAGTTCTGCTCTGAAATATAACTTACCATAGATTCATTTCAGAGCTGAAATGAACTAAAACTGTAATTATACCCTTGGTTTATGTGTGCAGATCTCCTTGGGTCTGATAAAAAAATATAAACTCGAGGTATGTATGGCCAGAACTTACTATTCTCTTCTAGTATCTAAAAGTCTCTGTATTATACATCACATTTCTTCTCCTATAAGAACTAAGTGTTTAAAAATAATAAGAATTCCATATTGTAGAACACAGACTCTGAATGTATTCACACTGCTTAAAAAAGAAGATAAACAAAGGAGCTCAAACTCCCAACTCAATGCAGTGCACTGCCTTACTGGTCAGCTCACCATAGCTGCATTTTGCACCACTCCAATGAGGTGTTTTCCATGGCAAAGCTTGAGCAGAGTTTCGACAGGATCCATGGATCTTTGCCAAAAAGGCAGTTGTGGACAAGGCCATGAGGTTGAACTTTCTTTACACAGTCCCCTAGAATTATCTAGCATAACTTTACACATTTAAACTTTACATCTTCACTTACCTGTGCAATGCAACCACTACTCACACTCAGCTGCAGAACATCCCTATCCTTATTTCAGTCAATGTTAATGAAAAATAAAACAACCACGGAACACACAGGATGATAAGTGTGTGCTAGGACACCGTATAAGTGGACTGCAGCAGCTCAGAGAAGGGTCAAGCAACACAGCAAGTGGATGTGGCTGGTGAGTTCTCAGAAGGGTCTGCCACAAGCACTGCACACACGAGCACATCTGTGCCACGTGGCTTGGTGGCTGGTAGCTGGTATTTTATCATCAGATGTAACACAAGCCTCCTGCTTCACAGCACCGTGTGAAGTTCGGTTCCAGTGATCTCAGTGGAACTTGTTACAGTATAAGGTGCTACACACTGCAGGACTTGACAAAAAATGCTAGGGGCAAAAGCATCTCATTTTCTAACTCCCCTCTCATGATTTTTAAGCACGTTAAGAGGATGTTACCAGCAAGCACAGATGCCTGATGTTGGTTCCACAAGCTCCAAAAGCCCCTGTCCCACTAAAGCTGGCTGGTGGCACTGCAGACACAATCCCCTCTCTCCTGGGATCTCAGAGCAGAACAGCAAGCCCCAGTGCAGGGAGGATGCTGTAAGAGGGGAACAAGGATTCTGCCTCTCACCATCGGGCTGGCTCCGAGCAGGAAGAGCAACTCCAGCAAGATAAGTGGTTGTGCTGAGGCACAGACTTTGGCCTCAATTCACTTCTCAGTAAGAAGTAACCTTGTATCTGACTAAACTGCATTCTGGTAGGACTGCTTGAAATGAGAAACATTAGTGTTTGCCTTACTTTTAGACCACTGGATGAACACTGGGTAAATAACACTTGTTTGGCACTACAAAGGCAAGAGCAAGCATCTTCAGTATTTTTAAAAAAGCACAATATTTTCCATGTCCTGAAGAAATCTTTTGCCTTTTAGTCTCTCCTGTGCCCTTCAAACAGCAAGATGAATAGATGTATTTTCTACTAGACCTCAAAGAATAGCTCACGAAATTTGAAAAAATCTGAAGCAGCACAGCACTTGCTTGGTTTATTTTTTAAACATGGGAACAGTGCCTTTGTGTTGAAGTGCTTTGCTGAATCAGGACATAACTTATGAATATTGAACCCCTCTCTCACTGCATTCCTCTCTATCAGCAACAGCCATTCGAAACTACAGGTTGTATTTTCCTACTTACTCTGGCAGGATGGTAACTTCATACAGCTGAAGTTCGACAGAACCCCTGATGCAAAACTAAAGTTACATATTTTTAACATATATCTAATGAATTTGTTGTGTACCCTGCAGTTACAGCTTTGGCTCGAAGGCACAAATATTAAGGCACAATAAATGCAAATAATGTATACATTTCAATGTGTTGTGTTGAAGATAACTTTGTACTACACAGTATTTAGGTATAATGACATGTCATTCAAACATTTCCTCAAGTTATTTTAATACCTTTTTTCCTTGATAACCTGGGTAAAAAGAGGAATGTATGTTAAATTATTTAAATATTTCTTCAGTGCAAATACGGTAATTTTCTTCTGAAGTACAGAAGATTGAGATTGATTTTTCAGCATTTGGATTTTAGCAAAATAAAACTAATATTTATACTCATCTTGAACAGCATTATTTGAACTGTTTATTTAAAAAAAAAGTATATAGTACTTTTCTATCAAAATGAAAAAGTGTTTTTGGCTTCTTCAAGTTTTTTTCCTACCAGCCTGCATAGATACTTGTGACAGGTAGAAAGACAGTTCCTCTAGACAAGTGAGTTGCACACTACCAAATCTGCTGTTCAGACAGAGCTGTCATTCTAAAGAGACACTGAAAAAATTTTGGTTTTGCTTGCTATCAAAATATTTCTAAAAGAAAAAAGGACACATTCCAATTATTTTACTAAGCTCCAAATAAGCACACTAGACCTGTTAGGTGTCCTGCACCTGTTTAAATAAAAGAGATCTCTACCACATAACTTTCAAATAAAAACTGAATCTGCCTAATTTCCTTAGCAATACAAACATAATTAGTTGGAAAGAAAAACATATTGCACTGAAATGAAAGAAACAGGGACAATATAAATTTTCTTCTCAGTATTAAATAGGAAGGATGTCCAGTGCAAAGAATTGCCCCCCCCCTTTCCTCTCCCGTTGACACTTGCAAACGTTGCCACTGAGTTTAGATGATCTCAGGTTTACATTCTACAGAGAACAGTTAAGGCAATGAGGAATCACAGTGCAGTTTCAGTTATGCATAATCCTGAGGAAGGATCCAAGGAGGAGTCTGTGGCAAGCTGACCATTCTGAACAACTTCTGGGTAATTCTTACTGAAGTAGACCTAGGAAAAATATTAGATTCTATGAGTAATTATGTACCAAAATCCATTTAGCTTCAAACAATATTTCTGCAGATAAATACAGTAGAGATAAATACATATCCTTAAGGAATCACAACAGGAACTTCAGGTTAGTGGCATTCAGTAAATGTATGTCACTGAAAAATTAGTAAAATTACTATATGAACTTACAATAAAACAAAATGTGCAAAAAATCCCACACAACCTGTCGATCCCTCAAATTTTGTTAATTCAGATGAATAGATAAGTTTTATCGCTTTACATTAAACTGATAAGTAAAATCATTTCACTAGCTCAAAACATGGAGATAAATTAAAAACAGGATGACAAAGAGGCTGTGAAATCTTGCGTCTGCACAAGGGTTTCTCATTTTCACACATAAAATGAACACAATGGATTTGGATGTTAAAATCAGGTTGTAATCCCTATATTTTACAAACTGTGATTGACAACCATTGAAACTTCGAAGTATATGTATGAAATATCCCAGTCTTTAATTTGTGCTGCAGAGCAGTTATAGGGCCTATAGAAATGTGATCTCTGGATAGTGAACCACAATAATGAAAGAAGAAGCAAAAGCTTTAACAATGACTCAACCAAGCAACTTCTCTAAAATGTAAGATGATACCAAATAATAGGACAGTTCTTTGCCAAGCCTTTGAGTTCCTGAATTCTACCAATTTCTAGCTCAACTAGAAGAGATACAGGTTTCCTGATAAATGTATAATCAGAACATAAAGGAAATGAAATGCTGTCAAGTTTCACTGTTCCACAATCATCAGTTTTTAGCAGCTGTATCATATCTCTGTTCCTTGACAGATGCGCATAACAAAATGAAATAATGTCAAGACTTGTGTGCTCTTATCTAAAAATGTGTTGGGTGAAAAAGGACTTCAAATGCAATTTTTTTTCCAAAGAAGAATGTGAAAAGTTTTGTTTGAGTCTTTAAAAACAGAAAATACACTATCTCTCTGAAGCTGACACGTGTCACGAGTTAGGTCTTATAGTCAGACTGCTTTGAGTACAGCTTATGAAACATTTCTGCAATTTATATTTAAGAGTCTTGTCAACAAAGTTCAGTTTGTTTGATAATAATGTCCTTTTCATATACATGAATATAAGACACATGGGATAAAAAAGAAATAGTCATTCTACAAAAATGTTCCTGTAAGTACCACTGTCATCTTTTGTGCACTCACTAATGCAGGGTATATGCATTTTTACAAGTTTCAAAGAGTATTAAAATGTGATTTGAATCAACAGAAGAATTGTGAGTCCTGTTAAGAGACATTCCTCAGTAACCAGCCACAATCGGATGCAACAGAGGGAAGTTAATGAGGCTGCTGACTGCACACAGGCTGCAGACGGCAGCCTCAGCATTCCCATCCCGTTCCTGGTTTAAAACACAAAACTTTGGCATACTTTTAATGCAGCTTTTGAATGCAATTTTTTTTAATGGAAAGCTAATAGAAAACCTTGGCACATTACTAGAGATGTAATGAAATGGCAGCTGCTTTTCAACTGTCTCATTGCAATTCTTCCCCTGAGCCCTATCCCTCAAGATATTAAATGCCCAAGTCTTTATACAAGTTTCTTCCAGTGCCAACAGAGCTGAAACCTTTTTAAAAGTAATCACTGAGGTGAGATAACACCTAGTATTTTAATATTTACACATCTGTCATAGCTTTAAAGTAAAATAAAATAACCCTTATTTTTCCCTCAAAGTACTCAAATCTGACTGACAGAAACCCATCCCCATCCTGATGCCACCAAAGCCTGCAGAAAAGCCTCTCTCAACACTGCCAAGAGCAGGGAGAACACACCAACTTCTGTTTATCTGAATAACTGAGCACTTTTATTTTTTTCTTTTTTCACTACTTGATGATTATTTCTCTGTTTCCCACAGGATTTTCTCCTAGCAGCTTCTTGTAAACCAAGAAAAGATAATAACAGTCTCATGATGTCAAGCATAACTCAGTTGCCATCAGGCTCATGGGCTGTTTGATGCATACTCAGCAGTATCCAATTTCCGTTGTGCCTGTGTTGTTCTCTTTGACATTTGCACAAAAAATGGGGATACTCAGTGACCAAGTGAGCCATACAATAGCAACTGGATCAATTTGGAAGCCTGAGCTAAGGGTCCAGCAATAGCTCAGTCTTGCAATGCTTTGCTAAGAGCCCATGAGATTTTTTAAAAATTGTGTTTCTTAAATATGTCCAAGTTAGTCTTCCCAGTTTAAGATGTGTAGCACCTCCTAATTTGCACTTAAAGGAGATATGCAAAATCAGTACTTCTCCAGAAAATGCATTTGAAGTTTCAGCTTACTGAAAGAAGGTCTTGGTACAAGTTTGTGTTGTACAGGTTGCAACTGAAATAAATCAAGATTCAAGTCCAAAATGCAACAAATCAAATAATCATTGCCAAAGCACAGCCACATTCCAAACCATTTTCCTTAGCAACCCACTGCAATGCTTTTTGAAAACTATGTGTATATGTCATATTACCATTTCTTTTTATGTGCAGCATGCTGTTTTCCAAAAACAGAAAGAAAGCTGTTCTTCATAAAAACAGTTCTTAGTAACCACAGTAGGAATGTGGGAAACCAACAGCAATACATGCAGCAGACCCAGTAGTGTAAAAAGAAAAGCCATTGGAATCAGCTCTTCTGACTAAGCGACTTCTCTGAAAGTATGCATGAAGCACAAGGGACAGCAATAAGAAAACCCCTGAATTGTCCAAGTCTTTCAAACAGAAGGAACTGTAACTGCTTCTGGGTAGCTGCTGACTGGAGATACAGTCTCTTGATTCCCATATTTTTGGTCTGAGTATGGATAAGCACCATGCTTTGCATTCTTGGCAGATGCTAAAGCTTGTATCTGCCTTCTAGCCTGGGAGTTAGCAAACTTTTTCATCAAACCACATTTCAGCAGAGACTGGTTCCTGGATCTCTTCCCTTCCTGTACAAAATCACATAACATTGATGTGGTAACTGCAGATGACTATATGGGCAAGTAACATCAGGCAATTATTTTTATACATTTTGAATCATCTTTGAATGCAATTGTGCAATTGGGGAGGGTCCAGGGAAGGAAGGAATGACAGCATGACATAGCTAAATTTCTACAGATGACAGCTGGACAGCCTCACCTCTTGTCTTTCCAAGGAGCAAGCCTTAGGAAGCTGGCCTTCACTTTACAGACAAACAATGGTCACATGAATTTGAAGCTACCCTTTTAAATATCATTTATATAACCTCCAGATTGTCATGCACATACCACAGAAAACATGGCTAACCCATTCCCTTCTAATAAGAAAATAAATGAAACTACACTGCAGCAATGGAAGAGGACAGCAGAACTTGTAATGCAGCTTAGCTCAAGACAAAACTCTTTCCTCAGTTCTTCAATTTGTGTCACACAAGAATTTATAGTGTATGCTCTTAGCTACAGTACTTTACTTGAAAAACTCATTAAAAAATAAAATCTGAGAATATGAACGACACAATCTCTTCCCTAATCTTCAAAAAGTCCAGTAAAATAGCATCCAGACGTTAGCACACAGCCTCCTTGACAGCAGTACTCTTCTTTTTTTTTCCCAACTTGCTGGAAATGCATCTATTTTTTTACTGGAAAATAGTCAAACCTGCCATTTTGTTTCCTGTCTTTGTGTGTTGTTCCCTGTCTATTGGTCTTTTGATTCCCTGGGTAACAGTTTAGATTGTGTGTTCCTCTAGCTCTGCTCCACACATCCAGCAACTTGAGGAAAGGAAAGCATAAAGGCTTAAGGAGCTTTGCCTCTCTCCTGTAAAAGGCTCTCTTAGGCTCTCCTGCTTGATACCTTTCTTGCATGCTGAAAGCACAGTTACATGGGTTCCAAGCAAGCTGCTGCCAAACTGAACACTGCCAGTCTCAGCTGGAGCTATGCTGAAACTTTGTTGGCACTGAGGGAATTAAAATCTTGCTCTGGACGACCTGTGTGGTAGATTATCAAGAAAAAAGCAAGCAAGCAAGCCAAAGCTAGTCAAAGAGATCCTCAATCACAGGTCATTCTTTTTTATCTTCTTATCTCTGCTTCAGCTTTCCACCAGAGAAGTGGAGACGATACAGCCTCACCTCACAGGCATATTATGAAAATGAATCCATTGATGTCTCTTAAACACTTTGATTGCCAGAGGAATGCCCACAATTACATTAACAATTCCATACTCTGAGTAGGATTTGAATCGTTCAAAATCAGGCACAGAGCCTTGCAGGGAACAAGTAGGTGACAAAACATTAAACAGCTGTTTCCTAGCTGAGCCCTGCTCATCTTTGGTGCAGAACGGAGAGCCAGGGTACAAGAATAAAGTAAGGAAATGCACAACAGAAGGAATGTGATCAAACCCTCAGGCACCACAGCATGGTCACAGGCACTGAGCCTCAACTAAAATCTGAGGGACCCTTTAAAAAACAGACATAACATATAAATGTTTGATTCTGCAGCCCTAACGTGTTTTTTCACAGCAAGTTGAGGTCAATGCCCAGCACAAGTGAGTATGTCCTGTATTATTTACACTTACTGTTTTGTGTACACACAAAAGGATGCAAGAAATCCAGTCTTTCAACTTGGGCCATATAAGTACATGTATCATTTGGAAGTCTGTGTATATCCCACTGAAAATTATGGCTTTGCCTTGCAAAACTGACAGATCCTTTAGTGGAAGGCTTACTGCAACACTGAATATGCTAACTTCAGATAAACAAACTGCAGAGACAAACTTAATTATCTCTTCTGAAATTACCCGTTTTGCTGTTTCAATCAGAGAAGCCGCTTCAGTCTTGCCCACTTGTTGCACCATTTTGTAAAATAAGCTGTCTTGTTCTTGCAGCAAAATGTAAGGCTCACCGTATTCTTTCAGTCTTCCCGCATCTAAAACCTGTTAAATCAGCAGAAACCAATGTATTAACATAAGAAAATTAAAAACTAAATGTTAAAGACTAGAAACCAAATGTAGGCGACTACAGTCAAGGGGGAAATGTATGCATTTTTAGCACTAAGATGAATTTTGTACCCTGAAAATTAATTCTGTCCTCTTCAAACTAGTATAGCACCTTCTCAGTTTACAGACCTGTTATACAATTTTAGAGTGCCCTACAGCCATTCCACCTATAGGAATCCAACATGAAGTTATGCAGAATATGGAAATACAATGTTTGTGCAGCCAACAAAGCAGATTATAAGATTCATTGTGTAAGAAGGAAACAAAGAGGTCCAAAATGGGCTCTGAAGTAAACAGCTGTGGGTAAAAACCACGCAATAACCACCAAGACGGTTAAGGGAGAATAAGTAGGTCTTTTGAATTAGTGGTGAAGGTGTAATTAAAGAAAATGAGGGTGTTGCTGAAAAGATAAACAATTTCTTGCATCAGTTTTTGCCAACTATGTATTAGAAAGATATTTAAACCTGACCCTATTCTTTCCACATAAAGAAAAGATCAGATGCCACCATGGACACAGGTACCCAGAAAGAGAGGAAGGGAGAAAGAAAGAACAACAGAAAAATTAAATAAGCATTAAGTCAATAATCCACAGAGAATATACACAGTCGAAAATATAGGAAAATATTAAAAATGAGCTGATTGAACCTCTAAGAAACTGTTCTCAGACTAGTGACGTCATTTAAGGACTGCATGGCAGCAAACACTGAACTTACATTTTCAAAAGCCTTTACAGGATTAATTCAAGGACACTTTAGACTAGCATATATATTTTGATGTAAGACACCAAATTAATTGAAACAGTCATTAAAACGAAAGGAGACACACAGATCACAGGTAGAATTTGTTCTCTGCAGCTTTAGCAATCACAAATCTGACATAATTTTTAATGCACCAGAAGAAAAATAAGGAAAAATAGTTTATATGGATTTCCAGAAAGATATCTGGTATAACTAAATAACCATGCTACAAAGAACAAAGCTTTTCAAAAATCTGGACAGAAAACAGGAGATTTGAATTAAACAGTGCAGCTTTCTTTGTAAAAAGCTGAACAGGTAGGAACTGGTGTTAACCATATTGTTCTGGCATAGGTGGTAGCTACTTATGTTAATCATCAGAAAAAAGAGGTGTCAGAGAAGTGACAAACCTGCAAATGACACAAAAATGTGCAGATAAGACTAGACCAGAGGTTCAGATACACCTAACTAACCTAAGAGAATGAGAAACACAATAGCAGGGAAAAGCCAATATTGACAAATGCAATGCACTCAAATACTTAACTGGCTTATAAATTAATGGTATTGACTCAAGAAAGAGATTTGGGTTTTAGTCTACAAGTTCAGTACTTTATGCTATGAGTAGGAGTAATGGAGTTTAAAAAAAAAGGGAAAGAATTTATGTGAGAAAACAATTCAGAAAATATTTTTGCTCTTATATAAATAAAAAAACTGAATGCACAGGAGTGCTATTGACAAAGATATTGCCACAACAAAAGGACTTCAAGGACTCGTAACTCAAGCCATAATTGTGGTGTACATACTTGTGAGAAAAAAAGAAAGATCTAAAAAAATGGAGCTGTTGATTTCAGGAAAGAAATGAATAAAAGGTATTGTGAGGACAACTTCCAAAGTAACAAAAATAGTGTGCAAACTTTCTGTTTGAAAGAAGAACCTCCAACAAGCCTGGAGATAAAATTCAGAGTCCTGTGAGGAAACTTTCAAACGTGTCTTTGCCTGTGCAGCTCCATAAAACCAAACATCCTGACGGCCAAGGGCCTGGACCAAGCAGCCTGGACCCCAGTAAGTGACAAAGCCCACAGGGAAGGGGCACAGCTGAGCCCAGTGTGAAAATACTGCAGTGCCAAGATCACTGCCGACTTGTTTGACACCAGAGACCCAGCACCAGGGAAAAGGGACCCACTCCTTCCCTTCCGGTTCAATTAAGTGCATGGCATTTGAATGGAAAATAACTCAGACAACAAACAGCAGCATAATTACATTTAATTTTATGAACTGTATGCACAGAAACCTGCAAGAAGATATTTGCTATTTTCAAAAGCTTTTAACTTAAGAGTACCCAGCCTATATTATGAATTTCCTTTGCAAGTGATTTCTAGTATGGTTTAGAATTGCAGCTGAAGAAAGTGCTCATAGAAAAATCTTAAATATTAGTAATATTGCACAGCACAACCTACAGTCACTTAATACAGGCAGTATTTCACCTACTGTACTTACTCACAAGCTGACTTTTCAATGTGCTTAATCCTATCCTATTTACTCTGAATATTTAGTGATTGATTATAAATATAATTTTTATCACAATCTCTTTAAAGCCATTGTATGCCATAGGTAAGGACAGCTTCCTTAAAAGTGCAATAAATTATCGTCTACAATTCAACATTTAAATCAGGGTGCCACAGCATAGAGCATCTCTGTCACCTGTAAGTAGAGTTTTCTCTGCATAGCACTAGATTATGCAAACATTCCTTAAGAAAGGAAACAAAAAGCATCTTCATTAAATGTGTCTCTTAATAGTAAAGAATTCCAATAGACAAGTAGAGGGTTTAAAAAAAAGATATTACTGCAGTATTGCAATTTCAATATTAATTTTGCCAATATCTGAAACAACCACAAACACAGACAATCTTTCCCCTCCAGAGAACGTGGGGAAAGGGAAAAAAATATTCTTCCTTGGAAAGTTTTAATCAGTCAAGTCCAGAAGATGAATGGATTGAGGGAGCAATTTCTGTCCAGAGAAACTCCATCCACATTTTAAACAAATCATTAACCTACTTATAGCCTTTCTTTGGGAATAAAACAAACTTGTGTTTTAAAGATAGACAGAACAGCCACAGAAAAATAAGCTCTGTTACTTTTAAGAAAAAAATCTGAAATGAAAAATGAAGAATGAAACTGAATAGACAATATAATTCTTACAAGTCAGGAACACTATAAACCCTGTTCACCAAGGAAAACCACTTTCTACTAAGTGTTGTCATCCATGAGACAATGAAGAAAATTTAAGCTGGTTTACTTGATAGTTATACATATATATATTTATATATTTATTAAAAAGCACTTAGACAAAGAGATAGGTACTCTTCTTTGAAGAAATGTGTGCTGATAAGATTTACATAAATAAATAGGTACTTTGGCTAAGGCTTTGCATACTCTTACTCACTGACTCCAAGCCAAATTAAAATCATTAGGACTTCAAAAAGCCAGCTAATCATTCAGGAAAGGTGGAATCTGGTGTTTACCAGCCACATATTTGCCGATCAACTTGCAACGCTTATCACTGCACAATACAAGAGAATCGAACCCAGATGCGTCCCAAGGCAGTTGTACCAGTGGAACTTGATACAAGAGAGCCAGAGAAGCTTGTAGCTGGCAAAATCAGATCGGCAGGGAGATTGTGGAGGACACACACAGGAGCACTTGACTCTGAATCAGACCTGAATTTCATCGCAGACTGCAGTGCAGATATCGAGAGAGGGGTTTTGTGCAAATCACTCAACTTTTCAGCTCCCTGCTCTCTTTGTAAAATACACGAAATAAAGACTTCTGTGGGAGCTAACTCCCCGTGAAATACTTAGACAGCCGAGAGTGAAATAAAAACAAACACAAAAAAGTTATATAAACCCAAAGTGGTCATATGTAAACCAGGGCCAGATTCTCCACCCTCTTGCACTGGCAGCTTCTTTTACCTTGCCTGCACTGTTCTTGCCTTTGTAGTACCACCTTTATGACTTCAACAGGATTTTCTCATATGAAAGAGTAATTCCAGCAGTACAAAATTTACAAAATTGGCTGCTGGCAATCATACAAAAGAAAACATACAGGAAAATTGCAGTTCAATGGAATTTGCTCACCTCCCTGAGAATGGTGAAAACATCTTCACTTATAGCTATCCAAATTAGCATTACTCAAGCAGCAATAGAGAGACATATTAAGTTCAAACAGGGCTCAAATAATGTATTATGAGTGAGTAAAATCCTCACATGCCATCTAATTCTATTTCACCTAATGTTCCATCCCGGTTGAACAGTCTGGGGCAGTGACTGCCCATCTGAGTTGTGATCTTTCCAGAAGGTTAGGAATCATATTGGTAGAAGACAACATAGTTTTGAACATCACTTTGTTTGAATTTTGGGGCACAGAATAACACAGAAAGGGGATGATTAAAATATGACAGGGAAGGACAGAGAAACAGAAAAGAAGTGTTTGATCTTGACCTGCAATATCAAACATGAGAAGATTATTAGCCATTTAAATGTGTTTATGTTAACTCTAACTAGCACAGGAGTATTTGCCTAAGCCACAAAAATGTTGCTGAAATAAATTTGGGTAAGATTTGAGCACTACATTTTGCCTCAGCTACAACCTACCAGGGGATCTATCCCCACTTTGCCTAGGTCCCTCCCTAAACCCCCAAGCTTTGCAGTATTTTCATCCCATAGCTTCATAATTTAATGGATTAACCAAGACAAAAAAGCAGGGGAAGGAAGACAAAAAGTAAAACATAAAATGGTGAAAAAGGAGTCAGGAAATCCATTTCACCACAAAAAGAGAAAAACAAAACAATGAATGAGGATACTATGCCAAGATAGTTGAGTTTCCAGCAGAAACCTAGGCAGCAGAGCCAGGAGAACACCTTTTCTCCTTGATGATTCTTCAAATAATCTATATGGTTCTGTTGCACACGACTTTGAAGAAGCCAACTCTCATTTTGTAAGTGAATTTTACAATCTTTTTTGCAGATTAATATATGTAACAGAAGTGTCATGGCCACAGAGAGAGAAAGAACAAGGGCCACTGTAACAAACACCATGTACTTACAGCTATCCTTAGACACAAAAAACCAAAGTTCTAAATCCTGTGTTTTCTAACTTTCAGCAACAAAAGCAGACAAACCAAGAGAACAATAGTTATAAAACATTCTGAGAAAAAAAACAATCCAAGGTTGGAAGTGTTCAGCAACAGAGGAGGGGGGCATGGGAATTTATTTCAATTATTATTGAGGAATGACTAGTATTCTTATTCACGTTCATATTCACCATTAAGCTAGAGGGGAAATGGGACATTTAAGAGTTGATCATAAATGTTTTTATTTCCTATTCAAAAGGAAAATAATTCAGGGAAATTATCTCCTTGGGAATACATCTGATTTAATTTAGACTTGGAGAAGACATCACCAAACAAAAAATAATTATTAAAGTTCAAAACTCTGCTAGGAGTACAACTTTGAACAATGTTTTCCTCAGAGAGCATACATCAAGATGATCTTCAATAAAGTCCTGGGAAGAGAAGAATATTCAGGAGATGCTTCTGGTTACATCATATTATAAGAAATATATTCACCCAAGACAATACACAGCTTTGTGGGAAAGAGTCAACAGCCTGTACTCCAGTTGGCATTAAGTTCAGATGCAAGGATGCAAGCATGTTCTGTCTCTTCTGCCTCATCATGGTTTGTCAAAACAGATCAGAAACATGCACATACTTCTCTGAGGAATCATTTATAAATATCAACCTATCTAAACTTGTTTGTGAACATTGAAGCACATTCAGAAGGCTGTAAATATCACTCAGAAGCCATTTAAAAGGTTTTTTCCTTTTCTTTTATTTTGGAAGTTTCCTCTCTCTCTTTTTATTTTTTAAATTTTTGGTGGTGGAGCTTTGGTTGGTAATTTCTTGGGTTTTTTTGTTTTGATTTTTCTTAAGCCTTCAGGTTAATTCAAAACATTCCCCATGCTCCTTCAGAGCTCCTACACAAATTAATATACCAGTAACTCCAGACAAATTTGGTGTCAAATAATGTATATTTCATGTATCATGTACATGAACAGAGCAGAGCAAAGCTGGGAATTCACCTTCTTATAATGTGAATTACTATTTTCACATTTTCCAAATAGCTCACCTCAGCAGAGTTTAACTTTGCTGTAACAATGCCAGACTTGCCACTGGTCACTGGGATTTGACAAGCATCCCCTTATCCCCTGCTTCACAGAAAAGGCAAGTTTAAACATCTTGTTCTGTAATCAGAAAAAGTGGGTTTCTTTAAACTGAAATTTTTCTTTGGCTGCAACTTAGGGGTAATTGAGCAAGCAGCACTGCCTGGTAAATTGGCTCACACACGTTTTCTTTAGGCTCTTTGCAGAGATTAAAAAAATCTACCTTTTTTTCCTCCAACTGATGGAGTTGCACTGCAAGCTGGATGGAATGTCATGGGGAAAAAATACCAACGACATAGGCAGTAATGAGACTTATTCTAGTGATGATCCCCTGATAGGAATTCCTTCTGTGTCTCGTTGAAGAACTCTGTTAACCACACACTGCAGATGTCTCTAGTATGGCAGAGTTTCCTCACCTCCAAACATCTGATACAACAGTGTAAGTCCAACCCTTGTTTCAGAGAGTACGAAGGGGCCTCCTGCCAGTTCTTACCAGCAGCTGACAAAAACCTGTATGTGCTGACAAAACTCCCCTTGGTCAATCAGTAATGACTGCTTCCATCACTGCAAAGCCACATTTCTCAACTGGGATTGCAGAATGGCTCAAATGTGGCCCTGAAGAGATATGAGATATACTTCAGTTCAAAAAATCACATTCTTTAATAAGGCTTTTGAGGGTCTTAGAAAGGTAGATAAGCTACCAGGATATTATACTTTTCAAGAGGTTAAGGAATATTGTTGCAGATGACTGAGCATGTCTCCTGGTTTTATCAGTTTCTGATGACAATGAACTTGTGGCTCAGCTGCCATGAAGAGAGTTTCACCTTATCAGAAACTCTCTGCTCAGGGCACCAGCCACCAGCATGACCTATGCTAATCTGCTTTTAAACAATAATACAGTATTTCTGAGCAAGAAAAATCATTCTCTAAAGATGTGTTAGTATTTTTAGTACAGTCTAGATTCCATACCATTGTCTTTAAAGAAATATGATACAACCATCCTGTTCTTATACTGATGGAAACACCTTTACACACAAGTGCCTGACAGAATGAGAGATCAAAGTTCATCAAACATTGGCTTCACTTCCTGCAGAAATTCAAATTCAAATTCTCTGTTTGAATGCTTCCAGCTGAAGTATTGCCTCAATAATTACTTGTTTTATTTAGGCAAAAGAAAAATCTTGTTGGGCAGCCCTCTTGAAATGGGAGCAGCTTTTAAGAACTAAAGATGCCAATGTTTTAGACAAGTGTGGCTTAAAACTGGCAAAGAGAACCAAGAACTCTAGTGTATTTACAAGCTCTTCAGGATTTTGACTTGATTTTAGAGGCAGATAGGCCAGGTGTGACATTCACAACTACCACTGACACTCCATTTCAGCTGACAAGACCCACTCTGGTACAGGACCATGGCACATAGGTTCAGTATCTTATGCAAAACCTGGCCTAAACACCAGAATCTTCTCTTAATGGTAAAGATGTATATATCACTCAGCTTTGAAAGTAATGTCTTCACTGCTAGTATTTGTGGAATTCAATAAATTCCAAGAAAGAAAATGGAAGAATTTTATTTTCTCTTCTGGTTTGGTAAACAACAACCCAGTTTCAGAAGATCTGGGAAGACTGGAAACTGCCTTTATTCACAATCAAAACTGACCATTTCTGAAAAATTATTTGCTGAATTCCTAGCTCTTACAGAAACTCTGGAAGTCTTGAGTTAACAAAAGAAAGGTTTCCAGGCCCTCTGCTCTCCATGCAGGTCCCCTTCTATGAGCACCCTTCATATTCTTGTCTTCACATTTCCTTATTCAAGAGACTTTGGTCCCAGAACTCAGTGGGAATCTTTCTTAGGCTGAATAAAAACAAGAATGAATTTAGTTCTAATATTCTTTAGTCCATATTTTCAAGACAGAGGCTGAGTCAAAAAAGGAGCTTTATTAGTGTTTGTTCCTTCTGAATAATGACAGCAGGTGCACCAGTATGAATTTAACAATTTTACTGCAGAATACTGGATTCAGACCTACAATGTACTTTAAGGTTTTTATGAAGAATTAGATGCTTTGTTGCAAAATTTGGCATCCATTCTAGCTACTATAATCCATTAAGCTCCTTTTACATTCCTTAACAGAATAGACTTCAATAGCACAAGCATAATATCCAATAATATTAAGCCACACTCCAGATACTGGGCTCATAGAAGGTCAAATCTGCTTCCACCTTTCTGTTACAGAATGAGAAAAAAATACGTATTTTATATACATCCAGTTGTCCTGCTTTAGAATTTTGAAGGAAGTAATAAAATTCTTATTTTCAAAAATTTTCATAATTTATCACCCCAGGCTCCAGGAATACTTATGGTCTCATCAACTGACCTCTCTCAGACATCCCAAGCACCTGAGGGCCAGTGTCTGACAGTGGGCAGCTTTCCAGCAAGGAAACACTCTGACACGGACACACTGAAGACCAGAGTCACACCAATGATGGGACACAGCTTTCAAAAAGAACTGTTCTACAACCAGGATTGTACATTCTGTGTCTGGTGACTTAACATAATACACCCTAAACAGAATGTTGAGATTTGCTGTAAAACACATTCATTTTCCAGCAGTGATATTTAAGTAAGTGCAAAAGAAAGCCACCTAAAGAAGAGTCAGCAGACCATAGCTTTTCTGACTAACTCAGTATTACTAATTAAAGTGTACCACCACTACTTCCCTGGGTTCTCCACATCTCCATCAGAAGTGGGGCAGCTGCAGTGAAAGCTCACATGAAGGTATCAGTAGCACAGATGGGGCTTCCCCACTGCTGTAAGAGCTCTATCTCTCACTGGGCTGCAGATTTAGACTCCCTTTTGCTGTCCTTTGATGACTCTTGCACTTCTGGCAATGCAATTCTTCATAAGGAAGGGCTCAACCCGGTTACCCTGGGTACACAGAGGACATGACATTTTTCTGGGAATGGGGAGCATTGCATCCAGACCTCTTCAGACAGAGCACAGATTTTTGCACTTCCTGGAAGAATGCTGTCATCCCCATGGTAAAGAAGGGCAGTATGGCCATCACCACTATATTCACTTAAATATCTATCACCACTGTCTCATCTCCACCTGGATGGATCAAGGATATTAATGTGCAATACTGGGTCAGATATTGGAACTCCAGAGAGAGACAAGCGCTCAGACCTTGCCTGCTGCACAGCATTTTCTATACAGCTGTAGGTGATGGCCTTTTCACCAGACACCATGCTGCCTGGATCTCTCTCTCTCTTTGATTCCAAGATGTTTATACTTACTCTTGGTGGACTGATTGCTCTGCTGAAGTTAGAAATCTACAGCACAGGAAACATGGTTCCTGATTCGTGAGGACCAGATGTTCCTCCATGGCAAACACAACATCAGAAAAATGAGAATAATGAATGAGGGAGGCGTACCGGAAAGACGTGGGAAGTCATTTTCTATTGACCAAAAAAAAAACAACGCAGGTCTGGCTGTGAAGTGCATTGTATTGTTATCCTGAATATTAGTCATTTCAGAATGTAACCACAACAGGTTTTCCCATAAATAAATCAAATCTCTTCCCATGATTCTCTCATCAAAAACTTCTTATTTGAATGACAATTTTTAATTACTAGATCAAGTTCTGCTTGCATAAAGAGTTTCCATTTCAAAGAAGTATTGCACTGATATGAAAACTCTCTGGAGAAACATCCTTGTCATTGAAAAGTGCACAAGTTTTGACTCTGTGGCTTTCCTCTGGAGAGGCCACAGCATAGTATATACAGCAAACAACTCCATCAGGTTCTTGCCAGATGCATATACTTTATTTGCTACTGAACCACTACGCCCCTGGGTGAGCCTCAATTCCTGTATGCTTCTTTTTTCCCCTCTGTAAAAACAGAGTTTCTAAAAAGCATTTCTCAACCTGGAGAAGGAAGCAGAGAGGAGGGGGAGAAAGGGGTGACAGGGATTTTATAAGATACCCCTGGGATACTCTTGGGAGTTGTGCCCACTGGCTGCCACAAGTTTCAGATGTAGTTTACATAAAAGGCCTTTGCCCTCTATGGTGAGGACAGGACAGGGAATCAGCTGTTGAGGTGATGGGGAAGCTACAAGGAATGAGGGACCAATGAAGCAAGCCTGAGCTGAGCTTCTGCCAGCATTTGCCATTACAGAAGGGGTAACTGCAGCTTTCATCCTACCCTCCCCCTTCTCCCAGGCAGCAGTGCCTACCTGTGCCAAAGAGCTAAAAGGGGTACTGCTAGCACCTGATAGGAAGAGTTGCAACTTAGCTTCTGTAATGAAGGAAAAGGAATGAGAAAGTGTCCTATTAGATGCTGGAGGAGCACAGAGAGAAAAAAAAAAAAGGAGCTTGAAAACCGCTGGATTATAATTTTATGGTAGTATTATTTGATGGGCTGACTTAACAAGTCTTTCCAACTTTGGTTCCAAAGATTGTATGGATACTTCCCTATCTCACCCAGGTGTTTGAAGTTTAATTAATTAATGTTTATAAAGAGCGTTACAATTTCCAGATGAAAGGTCCTATGCAAGTGCAATGTAGTATTACTCATTGAGGCGATTGGGTTAGAGAGTATCACGTTACACAATACAGCTCTTCCCTCAATGATTTCAAGCGTTTGAAGTTCTGATAAAATGTGTTTATCACCAAGACAGATATAATGGAAATACTCTTAAGGCGTGACCTGGATTATGAAAGCAGAGGTATGGTTTTGGGAATGGAACAAACGCGAATTAAAACAACTCCTGGGGCCAGATTTGTCTACAGTTGTATAAAATATATTCTGTTCTTCCTTTTTTCCCTCCCTGAGTAGGCTTTTCTTCTCTTCTAAAATAGAACCGGTTATTACGACGGGTGTGAGCAGACATGCAACAGTTCACGTTCAGTTCCTATTTCCATACTCATCCAACTTGACATTTTCTCATGACTTTCTTAAAATTATTTTCTGTTCTAATTTTTTTTTTAACGTCTAGATTAACCCTAAAGGCGAACAGTTTCTTTTTGGAAAGTTCTGCTTTAACCAGTAATCAAATGGAATTACATCAAAAACTCATGGACAATGCCAAGCTGGAGACTGCAGCCAAGACACTCAAGACATGACAACCAGTTTTGACCCCCCGGTACACAAAAAAGCAAGGTAAATTTGAGCAAGCTTGGAATAGGGTTACCAGGGTGGTCAGTGAACTGGAACACCTATGAGGAGAGGCTGATGGAGCAAGGCGAGTTCATCCTGGAGAACTGATGGCTCCAGGGGACTTAACAGCAATCCACCCATAAAACAAAGAAGTTACTGAGAAGACAGAAGGCTCTTTAGTGAGATACACAGTGGGAAAACAAGAAACAATTGCCATAAAAGGAAGAAAGGTTTTCACTGGAATATAAGGAGAAAAAAGATTTAACGACTAAGGTAATTAAGCATTGGAGCAGGTAGCCCAGAGACTGTGGAATCTCCATTTCTCAAACTTTTCAAGACTCAAATGGAAAACATCCTGAGAAACCTGATGTGAAAGTAGTGGTGACCCTGCTTAGAGCAGGAGGTTCCTTTCAATCTGACCCAATGGGAAAGGAGGAAAGCCCAGGTGATGTCCACTTGTTCAGGAGTGGGCTTGAACACTCGTGATTGATTTAAGAGAGCTGAACAAATTTGTCCAAAATTTGTTGGAAAAATAAATTATTCATTATTTGTCAAAAGACAATTGTTACTATTTTGACTGCCAGGTTCTATCTTTGTTCTTCCTTCACTTTCTAAAAAAACGTATCACAGACAAACAACACAGAATTGGGATGGCTTATAAATAAGGCATTATTGCACCTAGAGGTCTCAATTAAAAGAGAAACAAAACCAGGATTTTTAATAATACCAGGTACTTTCTTTGTGCATTTCTGCCTCTTGAAAAAGAATCTGCATCAAGTTAAATTTGTGAATTACTAAAACATACCACTGACCAAGCAAATTACAGAACACACTAAAAGCTTTCCTTAGCTAAGTCTTCTAATTTTTTGTGATATTGAAGTAAATAATTAATTTTGCATGAATGCTGATTTTATTAATAGCCCTTATTAATGAATAGTTAGTCTTCTAGAGGAATATTCTTATTCTTGGCATTTTTAACATGTTTTTCTTCCAAAATTCTGTTTTATTCCTACTAGGAGTTAAATGCCCAAGTACACCAAGTAATTAAGTGTAACAGAAGCACACCTGCCATAACTCTGACAATTCTAAATATGAGATCGTGATTCCGATTTGCCCCTAAACAGAATCAATAACTAAGGATGTCAAGAAAACAGGATTGTTACGAAGTTACATCTCAGTTTTCTCCTTTTTTTTAAATCAGGCTTCTCACCCTCCTCCCTCCCCCAGTTTACAGAAATCTGTAAGATCAAAATGGAGCAATGCAAAAAGACGAAAAATATTTTGAAGTTACAGTTTTGAGAGTGCAGACTCAAAGACACATCTTGCAAATCTCTATCTTAATACTGTAAAGAGGCAAAAAGCATTAAAGACTATTAGACAATTAGGAAACTAGAAATCTTAACAGTGATGAAACTGAAACAACATAAGGGTAAGAATAATGCATGGACACTTAAAATGCAACAGAGTAGCTATGTAGTTGGCAATTATCCTGAGTAGTTTGGACAAAAGGGTGATTTTTATGCTTTGCTCCAAAAATTTTTGGCATAAAAAGGAAATATAACACTTCATTTTCACTGCAACTTCATGACATTAAAGGTAAACTAGGAAAACATCTTTGTGGAGAGAGCATTCTGTGCCTAACATGTTAATGGTAGTTAATGAACCAAAACCCACAGAAATCCCTTTGGACAGCTAACAAACACACACAGCTATTAATTAGGTCACAGTTGTTTCCTCACAAATCTTTTGTTCATTTCAGTTGTAGAAAACACCAACATATCCATTAGACCTGTGGGGAGGTATTCACCAGAGAAGAAAATATTTATTTATTATACGTTAAATGCTTGCAATTACATGACTACTTATGGCAGTTCTGCTGGTTTCTCTCTTTGTAAGTAAACTATAATCACTGAGCTCACAATCTATTCTATTCCTCAGAATACCACTCACCTCAGCAGATGGAATTGTTTTATTTTGTGTACTTCAGGCAACCACTCTACTCAATCAGAGATTTGTTAAAAAAAAAAAAAAAGGAAACAATTATGTTTCACTTTCATAAGACAGAAGCTGAGAGGTATTGGTGAATACCTCAGAGGTGAAGGTTAATTTCTGCTTGAAGTCCAGTTAAATTTGAGTTCCACCCATCTGAGTTCCCCAAACACAGTTTGCCCTCTATGCCAGTTACTTCATTAACCAGCTGTGAAGATGATGTTTGTAAAGAGCTCGTGTTCTTATTGCAGGAAATTGTAAAATTGCAGGCTGCATGTTATGTCAAGGACACAAACCAGGTGGATTTCCTGAGAGCCCAGGGAACACCACTGCCTTTATGAAAATAATCAGCAAGAGTTTCCTAATTTCTATGCATGTGCAATGCACTGTGGGGCAGACAAGGTGGCAGATACAGTGTAACATTCCTCTCTTGGGAACAAAGATGGCAGAGGGTGATGCTTTGGTCGTGGTCCATCTTCTCTGTTTGAACCTTGCTTTGGAAAGCTGGCCATGTTCATTACCTCACCAGTCTAGTACTACTTCTCCCATCACTACCTCTGCCCCAGGGCAGCTGCTGTCTCCTTGCCTCCATGAATCCTGCCCCAGAACCTCCACCACCACCTCCTCCTCACACAGCCCACACCAACTACTGCCACTGCCTCCCTCAGCCCACTGAGGCTGCATGAATACATCTGCCTGAACCCAGCTGACTGTCCAGAACTCACGGGTGTGACTTCACAGGCTCCCAGTACTGGCTGAGCTAATTTGCTCAGGTCCCCTGCTGCACCTCACCTGCAGTGGGTCCATGTCTTGCAGGATGGAAAGCACAAGGTCAGAGAAAGCAAGAATTCTTTCCAAGTCATTACATCTACAGTTTTATGAGTTTTGAGTTACAGTAGCTAGGATAATGAAGTTAACTTGGATAAGCCTAATATGTGACTTACACTCCTACCCACTTACAGATCAAAATTAAGAAGAGTCAATAACATTATTCTTCAGGAAAGAAAAAAAAAGTGAAGCAGTTAACTGTCTTACCATAATCCTATCACTGTCAATAATGGTGTTCAAGCGGTGTGCAATGGTCAGCACTGTGCAGTGAGCAAAGGTCTCACGGATCGTCTTTTGAATGAACTCATCTGTTCTGAAACACAGCAAGAGCAATGCAGACAAAAATAAGATGTTTGCATGGATAACTGAATGGCAGACAGGTTTTATGACTTCATCAAACATGACTGGATAGAAGGAAATATGTTTCTAAAGTTATTACAGCGCTTCTTCCTCTTGTTATACCAGATGACTTGGAGGCGTATCATGAAACACACTCCAAAATTTACCCTTTCATACCTCATGAGGAAAGGGTTTCTTCTTTTAAGTAGAGCAAAAGGCTTCATTTCAGGAGACTAATTTCTCAGCCTTCAATAACAGAAAAGGGAAATTCTGTAGATTCAGATAGTTCTACTGATTTCTACACAAAAAAAATTGTTGTTCTCTTGCAAGATTTAGTTCATGCAAGCAGTGAAGAAAAGTTGGTCAAAGTACAATATCTCTCATTGCAAATCATCTGAAGAACAAACACAAGGCAGCCTAGAACTAAGGTTCTTGATTTCAAATGCAAAAGAAGATTAATTAGAGGAAATGGTTGGAATAGCTCACTGGAATAGCTCAATAACTTGAATACTGAAAAAAAACAAAATGGCATACCCTGTAAATCAAAAGCATTAACTGGAATGCACAACCCAAGAAAAGAGATAGAAGATTCCAAGTTAAGAGTGAGCCTACTGTATGAATTAACCACCACCTAAGAAAAGGACAGCAGGAAACATAAGACTTGTAAAGAATGAAAACCAAGCTAGAGCACAGACACTGAAGTACATACAGGGCTGAAGTGAAAACTGTCACAAATAAAGTTGAGAACTGTGAAAAGGAAATAAAATTACACTGATAGGTAGTTAAGACACTAGAATGTTCTTTAGCCATGTAAATGAGCCGTAAGGCAAAAGATGGACAATACTGATGGAACTGGAGCTTACTGAAGTAACTAACTGTACAAGAGAAGCACTGACACCATCTAACTTAGAGGACACCAGTCAGGCTTATATGTGGAGATCTCTTCAGTCCCCTCTTAAGTCATTGAAAGGGAAGAGGCATGGCTGGAAGGCGAATCTGAGATCCTCGACTAGGCAGCCATCCGGTGATGAATGCCCTCTAGAGGCACCTGACAGCCCACACTGCACAGGTAGCCTTGGGTCCCACCACCAGGCCTTGGGAATACTCACATGTTGCCCCCTAGCATTCAAAAAAACCCCAAAAGACAATTGAGAAAAAGGAACAGAACCCAAAATTCTCATCCAAGATAGAAGGATAACATAAAGAACTCAAAATATACTGGCATTAGTTGAACCAAGGAAGCTCCAGGCAAGAAGTCAGGCACTTGAAGGCATGGGCCTCATTTCCAGGATTTCTATTAAAACGTGAATTTGTTATTTTGCATATATGATGACTGGAGAATAATAAAATGTGCAGATTGGGTTAAAAAAAAAGACAAGGCAGATATCTGAATAAACTAGAATATTTAGGCAGACATGTTGGCTGCAATCAGTTGCTTGCTAAGTCTTAATTCTTCAAATATTTAGAAGTAATGGCAAAATAAAATAAAATACATAAAAGATTCATAAAACGTATCTTCCCCTGATTAAGTAATATTTTTTTAGACAGAAGTAGTACTCCACACTGAATCTGTTTGCACATAATGAGTATCTGATATCGCTTCATGAATTATGCAAAGAGAATTGTTCTGAGGCCATCATGCCAGGAGGCACCAGCAATAAGAAGTGGACAGACAACTTTGGAAGAACAGGATGACTTAGAAGAATGAGGTGACTATTACATTTCCACAGTAGAAAGTATGAGTTCATGCTCAGGATGAACACAGCTTCTGTTACAAGCTAAGCTGAAGCAATCAGCGTGACAAAGGAGAAGACAGATCCTTGCTGATGACAGGAAGAATCATCAGAGAGAAGGAAGACATAAACAGTTAAGTAAGAATTGCATGCATTCTAACTGTTACCTTCATCTGGTAACAGAAACATTTAAAGTCTCTCATAGCATAAGAAAATTGAGTTTTGGACCACATTCTGAGACGCTTGGTCCTTCTGCTCCTACTTCCTAAAAGAAGCTCAAAAACAAAGTGGGAAGCAGGTGTTCCTCAACTCCTTTTGAACAAAGGCCAGTAAGCGATCAGGAAAAGAGACAGGAGGAGAAGTCAGGACAGGGTCAGGCTCTTTAGTTGTGTGTTATCGCCTTAAGAAAAGGAAGTTGCTCATCATGTTCCACATCACAGCTATACCAGTCCTTTCACCCCAGTGTTAATGCATGTGTATTTGTTTGCTCTCTTCTCAGCAATGCCTCAATAACCTGACTACTCTTACCTCCAAAAGGGAAAAAAAAAAAAGCAGGGACATGCATGAAAACACTCACTATGGAAGAGTCTTATAGAGACACCAGGATGTGTTCTGTGCAATGTTCTGTTTGAAATAGCAAAACAGAAACAAAATATTCAATATTCAACACACCCTAGAATTTTGTAAAGGAAGTCTTTTTCTTTCCTTATTGTCAAGCTCAAGGTGAAGTTTTCTCCGAAGCTACTACAGAACATGAGAATCATAGCTGGCTCAGGAACTTTGAGAACAACTTTACAAAGGGCTTAAAATTATTTGTAACTCAAGTTATTCCTACTGTTTTCAGAGAATGCCTCAGCTTTGACTATCCCTGTCCTCTGCATTAATTTATATTATCTCCTTTTATTACATGTCTTCTTTATAGCACTACCTCTTCCTACATTTACAAGAAAAAAGCCTCTCATTCTTAGAGAGATAATATCAAACTATCATCTTAAACAGGTATTTCTTGAACACAAGCTTATCACTAACAAGAAACTGCTGTCCATATTGTGGGCGTGACAAATGTTCTAAAATGAGACTTCAGAGTAATCAGGAACAGACTTAATAGCTCCATCTTCAAATATCACAGAACAAGATCTGATGCAGACGTGTCTGCTGACTGACACTTGGCTAGATCCTCTCCAAGGTACATGGTAGATCTTGGAGCATAGTTTTTGGGACAGCAAGCAGAAGCACCATCAGTAACCTCCAGGAGAATCTCAGGAAGAAGCTAGGGAAAGCAAGAAAATCTGAAAACATCAAGAAAAGCATTTGTATGCACCATTATGTGCTGACAGAGGGTAGAGACTGTACCACATACCAGTTAGAGCTAGAAAAGTACCAAAGGAAACATAATTTCTGTCCCTTTTTCAGGGCATAAATGGACTCTTAGTGATGTCTACCCACAAGTGAGCAAGTGTCTAGGCAAGTGCCAAGTGATTTCATCATCCACCTCAGTAGATCAAACCCCAGCATCTTTCAGGCACATCAAAAACCAAAGGTGCAACCTGAATACCAAAACCAGGGCTGCTGGATGACAAAAACCCAATCCTAATCTGATTATATAAAAATGGGAACCACGATACTCCCTACTGCAAGGAACAATACAATAAGAAGGCACAAAATGGTGGTACAGCTGTCCCACAGGCACCACAAGTTGAGGATCTAACACCAAGTTTCCCAGCAACCCAAGATCTGGTGTAACCTGAATTAGTTGACTGTGTAAAAAGAAAACTATCTGAAGAGGAAGAATAAATATGATCTGAATGCGAAGGAACCAAGCTGCTGAAAGGAAAACTGGGTAAGTCATTATCTTCTAATGTCCACCTGAGATTGTCCTGAAAGCGTATCTCACACTACACAATTCCTGAGAGGCTTAGATAATTTCTCAGAAAGAGAAAGAGTTACAGATAGCAGTTAGACATAATAAAAGGTTAAACCTGACAAGTTTAAGATGGCTAATGAACTGAACTATGTGCAATGGCTGGTTTTACTAGACTCAGTGAACAACCAATGTAAAAAGATGGCAGTTGTTTGCTCACCCAAAGTTTTGTTCTCTATAGGCAAAAATACCAGTTAACACAACTAAAATAAATTCAGTATTTTTAAAAAGTCTCAGTTACTAATGGTTTTGTTTCTGTGTATCATCAAAGCAACTACATGAAGATTTTCAGCTCTTTTGCTCCAGATTTCACACAATTTTCCAGAACAATTCAACTGCTTTAAAACCAGACTCTATTCTTCAGGGTGAGAATGGACCAAGAAGATAAAATCAAATTAAATGTCTGTCAGTCATCATATAAATCATGCAGGTAGTCTGACTTAGGGCAACCTTCTTTATGGCAAGCTCCTCCTTCCCCCCAAAAAGCACTCACACCTCTGCCACATGCAGAGCAGGTGGCATCTGTGAGGAGCTAGGGAGAAAATGAGGGTACATAGGCAAGCCAGAACACATGAGAAGGGAGAAGATGAACTTCAAATTCCTTCCCTTCACTCCCAGTAGCAGATAAGAATGGCCTAGCTGAGCTGAAATGTGGTGGGGAGTCCCCTCAGTCCCCTAGGAAAGCTACAGTGCCCACCACACAGCATCCACTGCCTCACGTCACCTCACCCTTCCTTCTCTTCCTGCCACCCCTAACCCCTGCCTTCTCACACCTGCTTCCAGGTTTGTGGGAAATGGAAAAGGGTGTTGTCCAACACAGGCTGAACTGCAGAAAGGACATGGTGGCAGCAGTAGTTGAGGCTGCCAAGGAAGAGAGATCAAAAGCCAGAAAAACAAACCAAAAAAAGAGAAAAGTATCTCCAGAGCTGGTGGCAGCTTGCCATGGTCTCCCATCTCAGGTGCTCAGTAAGATGTGTGCTTGCCACCAGGTGAGAGACAAGGGTGCCAGGTATGGGGGTTGTGCATCAGAAGAGTAGGAGGTTTTCCTTACACACCAAAAATGCCTCCCTAACTGCTCAGTTAAGCAACCCACATCAGCATTTCCTGATGATCATCCTATCAGATTGTAGAGCTAAAAAATACTTGGCTCTAGTTATACCAACACATTAAGGAAAAGGTAATAATGACTGTAATGCAAACTGAATTCAAAGAAGAAGTTCCAAGTTATTATTTGTATTGTTATGCCTAGAGTTGATACAAACAAACATTTACCTTATTATAATATATATTGCAGCACACATTAATCAAGATCAATTAAATGGATAGTGTAAGTTGAGAACGCACATGTGAGATGCCAAAATAGGGAGGATGAGTAAGATGGTATTAAATTTCCCCACCTATGATTAATCACAGTTAATCTATCAGAGCTCAGCCAAAAATAAACTAAGAGTAAAAAAAGAAAAAAAAGAAAAAAAAGAAAAAAAAGAGAACCTCTGGGAAGGCACTTCTCTACAGGTTTTAGAAATACACTGTCAGCTGAACTGTAAAGCTTCACCAGTGGCACCACTTCTCCTCTAAGAAGATGTTAGAAAAATGAGTCACGCCCAGATGACATACAAAATCCTTAATGCATCTGTTTGAGGGACTTGCTGTGTTATTGTCCTCTTTGGACTTTGAGTTCTCCCTCAAGCCATAGTTTGTTGGAACTATATATTCAGCTCAGACTAATTGATGCAGTACGTTTGCAGTATTGTTTCCAAAATATTTCCACCAGCGCCTCAAATGTTTCAAAAATTAACAGTGGGGGTACTTAGCTATTGGAACAATTTAACAGGGGTTGTCATTGAATTTTTTTTTGCTATTGAGGTTGGATGTTCTTCCAGAAGTACACTCTAGTTCAGACAGAAATGAATTCAGGAAAGTTCTGCTGTCCTGAGTTATACAAGACAGAATAATGAATAAGTGAGTCCATCCTAGAGACCTAAACATCTCCAAATCTGCTTTGCAGTTCCTGTGGTGTTTAGGACAGCTTACCTTCTGCCCCTGCCCCTACTTGACCTCTAACTTACCACACCAGCATCTGAAAGGACAGCATCTCACAACCAGAAGTATCTGGTTTTGCTTACAGCCATTCTTCACCTTTCTAGTTTTAGGGGGTTTTGGGAGCAAGATGAATTAAATATTTTGTATTTATTTATTTATTTATTTATTTATTTCCAACAAACATTTCTTCCAGAAGTCAACACAACTCAACTTGTTTCCTAGCTATTCTGATGTTACAGAGATGTATTTTCAAGAACGTTCTTGTCTTCTAATCTATGGCTGCAGGACAAATAAGATTTGAATATTAATTTCCCTACTCTATGGAATGCACTGAAATTAGGGATCTTTTGAGTGCTTAGTTTATATCATCTGCTCCACAGCCAAAGCTCAATCGCCCCGTTTTGAATAGACAAAAATGATGGTATCATCAAAAACATAAAACAGCAATACAAAGTACGTGAAATATAAAGCATTTAAGTTAATCTCTACAGCAGAGATGAACATATTAGGAGAGAAACCAGCTCATTTTAATATGACAGATTTTGTTTTTACCTTGGGTCCACATTTGCTGTTGCTTCATCAATGATAAGAATACGATTTTTTTTTAGAACTGCTCTGGCAAGACACACCAGCTGTCTCTGACCAACACTAAAATTAGATCCAGATTCTGCCAGCTGTGTCTCCATTTTGTTGGGTAGATCTTCCACAACCTCCTTCAGTTGCACCTGTTGACATGTCAACATATTGTAGGATGAGTAACTCTCTTTTAAATCAGCTATTGTGCGTCTGATGACACAACAATAAGTATGCAAGGTTTGCCTTTTATATTCTGACACAAAATGAGTGAGTGCCAAGTTGGATTACAGTGTGTGTCAGTTATTAGAATTCTAAAAACATGTTGTTAAGAATCTATTAATGTTCATTAAAACCAAGATATGAATCAAACTATAACCAAGGCATCATCCCAAAGGATAATTTTTTCATAAAAGACTTATATAACAATATACACACCTGCACACACATGCACACACACATACACAAATGCACATATGATAGTCTTCCTTTTTCTGTCAACAGCTATACCTTTATCAAACCTGATGAAAACATCCAAAACCTAACACACACAAGCACCATAATGTTATTGTTATGTGGATTTTAAATACCAGATGTACACTATTAGATTTTGTAAGTCACCTCTTCCAAGGCGTTCCACAGCTCTTCATCAGTGTATTCATTGAAAGGATCTAAGTTTTTCCTCATGGTTCCAGTGAATAAAACAGGCTCCTGAAACCCAGCAAAATCAGCATTCCACTATAAATACAGGTTTTATAACGTAACAGGTAATTTAATGATAATCACAGCTAACCTACATCAACAATAGCACAGAAATATCCAACAACAAGCTATCAACTCTGAAATACAAAGGTGTACATTACAACTGCATGCTTAAGAGGGATGGGGGAGAGGCAAGTGTTCAACTACTATGTATGAAGATAATTTACCAAACAGGACAGGTCTGTTTGCAAATTGCTGTACACAGTTATGTCGGTACTTAAACGGGCATTTACATGCCACTGTTCTGATGCCACAAGCTACATATATATACTTATATGAAATCACTCCTATCCTCATGGTATTGTTAATGAAAACCAACAACTAGCACTGTCAATGAGCTCACACTCCTAAATCACTTTTGGGCAGTTTTGAAAACCTGGTTTTGAAGTACATAAACCAGAGAGGAATCAAAGAGCTTACAATGGCTTTTTGGTTTTCCTTCTGTGTTTGGCTGTGGGTTTTTTTTTTTTGGTTTTTTTTTTTTTTTTTGTTTGTTTGGGTTTTTTTTGGGGGTTGTTTTTTTTTGGTTTGGTTTTTTTTTTGGTTTTTTTTTTTTTTTGTTTTGTTTTTTGTTTTTTTGGGTTTTTTTTCATACCATAAAAGCCCTTCCATTTTACCATCAGGGCTAAGCAGGAACAGCTTTCACCATTTAAAACCTAAACACATCTATACTGCCACAACACCAAAGCAAACTTACTTAGAACTGGAGCACTGCTGGGCAAAGCTCTCACTCAAATTACACCAGGGAGTCAAATCAGTACCTTCTCCCATTCAGGTACCAATGTGGTTGAAGCAAGTTTTGTTCTACTTCAGTTCCCAGGCAGAGTAATAAAAGATAATTAATCAAACTGGCACAAATCAAATTACACTGAAACATGTAGTATTTAAGAATTGGGAGAGGACTTTTGGTTCAGAACTCCTTAAGCAACAGATCAGTACTCAGTAATGTGAGTTGCCAGACCTGAGAGTCATGCACTGACATGACTTTAGGGCTAAACTCATCTTAATACCACACATAAAGACAAAAACAAGCCAAAAGCTGTAACAGTGCTAATCCTAAATGGAGACCATTCATCATGTTGTCAGTCCTCTTTAAATTGGGGAAATTTTAGGCAAAAACGTGTTCTTTTTTTTTCCTTTCTTCTCTAGGAAATAAAATCTAACTTACACTGGGCAACTTCAGCTTACTCTGAGATTAACCTGTCATGACTTTCTCCCCATCTAACCCTAGTGATGCACAGCTCCAAAGTGCTGCAGCAAACCAGAAGAGAATTCAGACCTTAACTCTTTTATTGTCTTTGAATTTTGAAACCATCTGAGTGCTATAAAAGAATTTAAAGACAAAACATACTGTAAGTAATATGAAGGAAGATATACATTTCTTGATATAATATGCCAATTATTTGAAAGTATCTGCTGCAATAGCAATGTCATTAAAAATTTGCTGAATGAGCAGAAGGGTTTAACACAAAACATTTCCAGGCCAAAAAACAATTTTCTTCAAAAACACCTAGAAACTAATTTGTTTAACAACACACATTTTAGTACACCATTTAGTGTATTTTGAAGGTATTGTTAAACTTATTTTCCTTTTCAATCCATTTTTATAGGTTGGCAAAGAAGAGGCTGAACCTATAAAGTGTTCACAACTATTAAAGAAGTCCTAACAACAGACATGCACTGCAACAGAAGATAAGGATATTTTTTAATTACCATTTCTGACACAGATTATTATTTAAAACAGTCTGGTTTATGAGAGGAAAGCAATAAGACTAACCTGTAAATAATTGTTGTAAAAATGCTTGCAGTCAGAGAGGCAGACAACATTTGCATAGAAAAGATTTACAAACACAACCTTTACACAGCTCCATCCAAGCAAGCAATTAGAAGCCTAAGCACATTTTTATTTCTCCAGGTAGGTATTTAAACTCACACACAAGAAAACTTCAGTCTTGCCTCATCACTCTCTAGGAATGGCTCTGTTTAGCATGTTTTATGTTGCAATTCTAATAAGCATCTCTCTCTCTCTGGTTTTTCAACTGCCCACATAATTATGAAGATATTTACTGCAAAATAACTACCTGATGTTACATTGCTATTATTGACACTGCTATTAGCACAATGCAAGACAATGCCTATCATACAGTTACCAGAGCAGAAACCTGATTCCAAACCCTCCTTCCTCCTCTTCTTTGTACCACCACTTGATAGTTTTGCATATTTTTAGTTGAAACAGCCTTCCCTTACACAAAAAACAAAACCAAAAAGAAACAAACAAAAGCAAACAAACAAACAAACAAAAGAAAAACAACCAAAAAACCCCAAAAACAAAAAAAAAAACCCACAACGACCAAAAAAAACCAACCAAAAAACCCCAACCTGCTAGCCTTTGGACACTCAAAACTTTTGTGACTATGAGCAAACCTTATACAAATTTGACAAAAATCATAGAGGTCCAATGGATTAAAACAGTTTTAAAACTCTGTCAATAGACTTATGTATGAAAAAAACCTCACATGTACAATTGAATGCAGTGAATTTTGAGCATCTGTGTCATTCAACATGTAGAAACTCTATTTGACCTGCAGTTTTCCTGTATCAGTGTCCTATTTTGTTCAACTGGGCTGAACTCTTCAAAATGAAAAAAATCACCCAGAATAGCTATAGGCAAGGCTTTCAAAAAGCTGTAGACCTTGAATGAACTGATGATCATCTGCTTTCACGAGAAAGGAACGCTACACACAAACAAAAAAGTGGAATTTAAATCCATATAAAGTTCTCTTTACATACAAAAGATGACTAGTTCCAGTGAGTACTGCAATAACAAAGCCTGCAGCATGCAGAAACAAAAGACATCCTGCATTAGGCAACAATCCAATTGCTGGGGAAGTACCTATTTTTAAATTTATTTTTTTTAATAGCTTACCTGTTTCTTTTTGACTCCTATTCTTCGAGGAAAAAAAAAAGCTTCATTACCATTTGTATTAGATTCTCAACTTAAAGAAATTAATGCACTCTGACTGCCACCCTGCCAACAGACTAGCACACATTCAGACATAACCCTAAATACAGATTCTGTTATAACATAGAGAGATCTGAGAAATAATGCTAAACATGGCAAAAAAAAATTCCTCTGGTTTACAGTCTGCTCTTCACTCTACCTGCCAGATGAACTACTTTCCAAAATACGACTTCACATTTGCAGCATACGAGCTTTTCACTCTTCCTGCCTCTTCATTGGAGAGCAAATGCCCAGAGAAGAGATCAGAGCTCTCATGAAACTGTAACATGCACAGACTTTGCCTTCTAAGTTTTAAGGTTACACATAACCCTTCTCTGATACAATGTCTCATGAAAGTAAGACTCCAAGGGAAGTCCTGTGACCTACTGGATTTCTTTGAACAGCCTTTCTTGTACTCCAGCATGAGAGATGAGGCTATTTCCATCACTGCCTTATTGGGTTTCTTTCCTGTACTGCAGCCTTTCTTGCATTCAGCTTCTAAAATTCATCAAGTTTTATTTATTATGGGTTATAATGACCTACTCTTGAGCCTGTTCCCCTGGTCTTCTCCTGACCCACCTTCTCCAAATAAAGCAAAAGCTGATAGCTCACTTCTAGGTAGCCCATTTGCTCCTTCTAAATCTAGCACCACTCAGTTTGTACAGGGGTTACTAGAGAGGTGAAAGTTGTCTTGCCAAGTCCCTTACTAAGGAAGCATCAGGCAGGAATTGCTGCCAAAGGATCAAGTGACTTCAGAGGACTGCTGAAGATTGGTATACACTTATCAGATTGTCTCTGCTTTTCCACAGACTATGGGAGGACAGCATATAGCTAACACACAGATATTCCAAAGGAACAGACAGGGTATAAAAATGGAAAAAAAAATGCTCCAGCCCGCAAAACTGATTCTGTTTATCTTAAAATAATCAAGACCTTAATCAAGCAAGAATAGTTACAAGCTACAGTTGCTGTATCTACTGCATTCAGAGGTGCAAGGGGAACACATTCCAGCAGAGCACTTTAAACACTAAGGTATTATATTCAAAACATCCATGGCAAACCAAGTCACTCTCTTACTTGAGGTATAATTGAAATTTTCTTCCGCAAGTCATGGAGTCCCAGCTCTGATGTCAAGTACTTATCAATCCAAATCCTTCCTTCAGGTTCTGCCAAGCGAAAGAGGGCTGCTATCAGAGAGCTCTTCCCAGCTCCGGTTCTTCCCACTATTCCAACCTATGGAGCAAGCACACCTGTACAATTAAACTGTGAGCTTTTCAGGAGAAATTAGTATGTCAAGCAACATTTTTACAGCTTCACAGGATTTGCAGTAGAACATGCACCAAATAAAACTTCTTTGTAATTAACATTCTTCCAAGAGGAAAAATCCTCTCCCCTTAAATTTGTTTGGATTCAGGTGACATTTGTATACATGACAATTTCTTGGATCATATTGAAAGGTGAATGATTTCCCCTTAATGTGTGGTGTCTTATTGTGTAAATAAGATAAAGTGGCTCAATGCATACAGTAAAGTGATTCAAGGTTGTTAATTTTTATACTGAACCTGGTTTGCTGGGTGATGTTAGGCAAATCATTTCAGGCATGCATCTACTACTCAACCCCAGAAAGGACTCCCATAAAACCCTCTGGGAACAATGTACTCCCAATTTAAATAACTGAGACTGATTTTGGTTAGTTATGGTTAAGGTGAAGTACTTTAAAGTAGCATGATTATAAACTGTATCCATACTTCAGACATCTTCAGCAAGCATTGAAACTACAAGGCCATGACATCAAGGTGAAATTCCTTTTCAAACAAAAGAAACAGCAAATAATAAAATCACAGAGAGTCAGGGTTCTCTTTGTTCCCCAAGAAAAACTGGAAGACATACACAATGTGAAAAAAAAAGAAAGCTTTCAGAAAAAAAAGAGACCATGAAAAATATGGGATTGATAGCTTTAATGTCAAGGGGCTAAGATCAACAAATACTTCTTCTAATTTTTTTAATGTTCTATTTGGGTAAAGGGTTCTTAGAGAAAAAGAGTGTACAGTAATCAACTGCATCAGAGAAGATAATGGGTGTAACCCTCTACACAGATCTGATCTGGCAGAATTTGTTATTTCCTGCATTCTGTTCTAATCCCTACATTAAAAAAAAAATCAGAACACTGGAAAAAGTTCAGAACAGTGCAACACAAAATTAATATGGGTTGGAGATCCTGATTTGATGGGGAAGGATTTATGAGAATTAAACACATATAATATGGCTTGGTGAAATGATTGGTGTGCAGAAAGGAGGAAGAAAGATGAAAACACTCATGAGTGTACATACAGACACCAGAGGGCAATTACCTACTGCCTGAGACTCACCTGTATGCAGCAATGCCTGCTGAAATGAAATTCAGCACAGGAAACTGCACCAAAGTGCAAGGAGAAACTTTCAGTCAGAGACACTACGTTCAGACAGAACAGCAGTGCCCACATTTGATAAAAAGTACACAACACACTAAAAAAGTACATTTCAAGGAGCAACTTATGCTGCATAATCTAAAGATATTTTCTCCTTCTACATTCTGATTTAACAATTTCAGCCAACAATTCATTATTGTACAACTGTATATACACTAATTAACATTTCTACAATGCTTTTTATTGAACAGACTAATTTAAGCAAATCTGTTACAATAAATAATAAAATGTCTAGTACTCTAAATTGTATCAGCGAAACAACGGAAAAGTAGTTCTGAATAGATAAACTACAGCACAGAAAGAAAGTGCTGAATAGAGAACAGAGACAATCAGAGTTGTGAAAATGAAAGTTCAATTGTTCCTCTGCAAATGTCAATATAAAGTATTGTATCAAAGATATAAAGAAAAAGAAACATAAAAATACATTGATACTTAAAATAAAAATGCAGCTGCTCTGCATATTGTCAAAATCCCACTTTCAGTTTGGCATCAAATGAAAGGACTATGCTCTTCAACATTTAGAAGAATCTATTTGCATCTTCGGTCCAATTGACTACAGGCTGCTGAAAACTGACAGGAATTTGAAAGAGCTCTCAGTATACACATTATCCATTTTTTGAATACATTTTATTCTTCACAGGCCCACACTCACAGCCAGTGCATATACAGCACCAGTCTGCAAATGGAAGTGCCACCTATCAGGAATCCGACGGGCAGGACTGTGCTGCCTGCTACAAGCCCAGTGCACACACAGGAGTACACCTGCTACGCTGGGCTCATCATTACTCAAGTGTCACTTGTACTTCACAGCAGAGCTGCACAAAAAATGTGAGATTTACAGCATGTCAGCCACTCCACTGAAACTGCCCATGTCTTTGTTATCCCTCAGGCAACCTCCCTTTCGTCATGGGAGCACAGCTGCCATGCCATAAATCTACATGTGCACCTTCTCAACATTTTCATGTAGCCCGCAGATCCAGGAGCTGTCAGGAAAAGGTGCATTTAACAGTATGTTAGCTAATAAGCACTCATGAGCTCCCTGAAACAAAGAGGGTGTGTAAAAGCCAATACTACACATGCTAACCTTCCCCTGCTGCAGCTATAGTAGCAGAGGAGGTTAATCCCTGCCAGCTACTGGCACGGCAGTTTGTGTCTCCCTGCTCTGTTTCTGTCAGACCACACTACTTCAGCAAAGATGTTTAAAACACAGGGTCCTTCCCAGCCTCCTCTGACTCTAGGGAAATACTGAATGTCAAGACAAACAGATCAAAAGAGACCTTAACCCATGAGTGATTTGCTAGCAATCACCTCCCTCATTCTTACCATACCCACAGCTTCCCAAACTGGGCCCTGGGGTGGCTACAAGAACAAATACAAGCACAGCAGAAGCTTAAACTCATTCCTGCTGCCAGTGGCACTGCAGCCACCAGAAGCCTCTATAAGCCAGGGGCCTGAACAGGCATAAGAGCCTCTCAATGACAGCAGTATGGGCAGAATCCCCAACAGATCTGGAAACCTTGTTCTGAAGAAGATGCTGCTCCATAATTAAAACCAATATGAGGAGGAGAGATGCTTGGGAGATTTATTTTACACAGTGGCAGCCTACTGTAGTATTGTGCAAAACATCACAGAAAGCAAACACGAAGTTCTTGGCAATAGTTTCAAGCTGGACAAATTCAGGATGATGAAACCACAGCATAACTGCTCAGCAAAAATAATACCCTCAGTCATCCCTCCATCTCCTATCTCCACCAAGGACTGAGTCATGCATTGCTAGTATCTCTTCCTTCCATTTTTAGTTTTATTTCTGTCTCTCACTGAGAAATATAGGACTTCTTATCCATATTGGAGAGACTTGTAACAGCTAAGGAGACAACCCACATGGCTCTTCTTCTCAAAAAGAGAAGATTTTTAACCATTTTTGACTCATTCACAGCTAATTCCAGGAAATCACCTCAATGTAGCAAAGTCCAGTTGAATTTTTGCAACATGCATGTTATTAAAAGGTCCACGTGAGGAAATGAATGTGTTTGGAATTGAATGGAAAAATACATTGAAAAGGAGGCAGGGGCAAGGATTGTAGAGTTGAACCATCCTCCTAGGGAAGACCTAATCAAAAAAGTACACCTGCATTTGAAATGTAGCAAAGCACAAATTAACACTTCAGGGCTGCAATTTAATTTTGTCTGTGGGGGAGACCTTCCCTGCAGCACTCTTTCAACAAGGATAGTGTCAAAATTGGGGAGGAGGAGTCAAATTTGCAGAGGAGGAAGAGTTTTATTTCTATGTTTCTTTTGGCTACCAATCTAATTAATGACAAGAGTTAATTGGATTGGTAGCCAAAAGGAACAGAAACAAAATCCCAAATTCTGAAGTTATGCAACTGATTTGTATTTCTTTCTTCTATCTTGCATTTTGGGCTCAGTACAAGAGCATGTACATTCCTTATTTTCTATTGGTTTTGCTCACCTTGTCTGTTGATATACTCGATTCCAATTATGTTCCCTCTGTTGAATACACAATTTCCTAATGCAGCTCCATTTGGTTTGGATTTGAACAAACATTCTTGGCTTGTCTAGTATTTTCAATGTCTGCCACTTTCTGAAGAATCTCAGAATTTTTTAAGGAAATTATCGGGTATGTTTAATCCTTTGTTTTGACAGACTGAAGTATCATGTTCCCAGACAAATTTATGCAACACTTACAGGAAATAAATAGGCTATAACTTCTGCTTTTAAATATAACTAAAGCATATTTTTCAAAAGAACACTTACTATTTTCCTAACATCCATGTATTTTATAATGCATTTTTAGCACGCAGCTTGTTGTCAACTCATCATCTTTGCTTAATTTCTGTGAATATCCAAAGACAGCCATATACATACCTTTTCTTTTGGCTTAATTAAAACAGACAAATGTCTTAAAACCAATGGTCCATCTAGACTGTAAGTGAAGTTAACATTCTCAAATGCTATCATTCCTTGGTTAGGCCATTCTGGTGGTGGATGTTTGTTGGTCTCCCAAGGAGCTTCTTTTTCAAGTTCTGTGTACTCCATCACTCTTTCTACTGATATCATCTAAGGGGAGGAAAGAAGACATGCACACATGAGCTTCATCCTATGGCATACACTGCAAATACTGCCTGCATATAAATATGTGTGTGTGTTTTTACCAAAGAGATTCAATGCAAATTACTCCACGGTTTGTTTTTTTTTTAAACACAGGTAAGTATTTGGCGCCATTCTAGGCTTTATACAACTGGAAAAGTCGAAGGAATGCATCTCATGTCCTACTACAGATCCAGATCTATCATGATACATAAAGCCATTCATAAGCATTTCTCATCAGTAGGATTAATTACAAACCTAAATACGCGCATAAGTTTAAAGAAAATTAAGCTAAGCGAGTTGTCTCTCAGTCTTGACTAAAATGACACCAATCCACTGTGTGTTAGAAAGATAAAGCTAGAAATGAAACTGCCAAATGAACTCCAGGCAGACACATGAATGAGTTTGACTCCTTGCCCTGCATAGGACAACCCCAAAAAAATCACACCATGTGCCTGAGAACATTGTCCAAATGCTTCTTGAACTCTGGCAGACTTGATGCCATGCCCACTTCCCTGGGGAGCCTGCTTCAATGCTCAGGTGTAGTTAACTTTTAATAACAAGGGATTTTTGGTGGATCTCCAGCAACTAAAGAAGTTGATGCTAATCATACTTCCATAAAATAATCACCATTTCACACCAAAGCCAGGTTAGTGAATGGCCTTTCTCTTCCAAGGTATTTCTCAGTCACAGCTTCCAAGAAAGCCACTCAGCACATGTGACACTCCCACAGACACTTCCAAAACATCCCAAAAGGTATGAAAAAACCTGAAAAATTTCTTCCCATTTCTCAGAAAATGTCACCATCAGTATACTGGTGTGTGAAAAATGCACTGAAAAAGCAATGTGGTAGTAAAAAAATCTAACTTTGTTATTATTATTAATTAATTAAGTATGGCTTTGTAACTTCTACAAAAGGACTACACACCTTTCCTAGACTATGTACAGCAAACTATAATTACAAGTAACTTCAGTTGTCAACACAACAAAAAAAAATCCCCGGTTTATGTTTAGCATGTTTTCTTTACAATGTATTTTTCTTATGTATTATCTTAAGAAAGTAGACAGGCAAATTCTAGTAAATACTGTGAATTGGTCAAAGGTGTTTTATATTCTATATTTTGGAAAACACACAACCTTGTCAGCTGAATATAAACAAATACTTTCACATTTGTGTTAACTTAGAATGAATTAAAAAGTTATAAGCCTTTGCAATGGAATAACAGGACTCTAAAAATGCCGTGAGGGATATAAATAAAATTTTAAAATGCAATAATAAATAACAATAAATTATAAATACCAAATATAAACACATAATTTAAAATCTTCCTTATAGAAAGGGATTAATTTATTGCAACTTTAGCAAGTTGCAATGCAATTGTCTACACTGTAACTAGACTGTCTCCTTTCTTCTGTAAAGGGAGATTGTAAAACCTCCCTTAATATGAATGCAGGACAATCCCCAGTCACAGTTCATCTTAATAAACATTCAAAATCAGTCAGACTAATCATAACCTAAAAGAAGTAATTTTTCTTTATGACTGCAGAGTGGTGCCTCAATTACTTGCTAAGGTATTAATACCCTAAATTAATTAAGAAGAATCTCATCCTTAAGGCTTCATGTCACAATCACGAAAGGAAACAAGAGGGGGAAAGGAAGAAATAAACATTACCAGGTTTTCAACTTCAGCACTTTGTCTAACACCCCACTGGAACGTTCCCATGAGGGTGATTGCATAGGAGAGCGCCAAACCAACCTGCCCCGCATTCAGACCTGCAGAAGAAAGGAAAACGAGACTCAAATAGGTACATTGTAATTACACAAAATCTCAGTTAAGTTCTCTTTCATGAGGTTACCTACATGATGGAAGCATCACAGCCAGAATTTTATTTGGTTATGCGCTGCTTGCTATCTGTGCAATGAGTAACTCCAGGCAGAACAGCTGCTTGCTGCATTTTTGGGGTACGTTTTGGACACATTCTGACAAGATAAGCCAAACTCTCCTTGGCCTAGTGTTCATCTAAAAACTGAGGTTCATTCTCAAGACCAAACCTACAGAGATTTTTAGGGTCATCCCTCTCTGGCTGAGCATTAGTTAACGTTTCAATTTTTTTCTATGCAAATCAGATAAGGCCCTAAACCTAAGCAGAAAGTTTGCGTAAAATTATTTCACAATTAGTTATGAAATTTACATCAACTTTGTACTCTGACAACCAATCAGATAAAGTAACAGGACAGAATATTTCTTCCCCTGTTTATAAAAGCATTTACTGTGTTCAGTGGGTCTATTCTCACAAAATAAATGTATTCTGTCTACCCCAATATTAAGCATGATTGTCCTCTGACTTACTTGAACTTTATCCTTACATAGTCCTACTGACTTAGAGAGCAATACTCTATCCAGAGGCAAGGCAAGATTCAGGACCATTGTTTTGACTTGTCTTTTTGCATGCTAGTAACATCAAACCTAGCTGAAAATTTGGAGTTGTGCAGCACAGAGTGTTCAAATTTTAAAATAACACGTGCACATACAAAACTTACCCAAAGAAAAAAGAAAAGAAACAAAACCAGCAAATTAGCACTAATTTTCATGTCCAAGATAATTACTTCTTCCTTCATGTTTTAGATGACTATCTCATTCTAGCACATCTAACCCAATTACATCCTGGATGATGCATACACTAATGACAGTTCCTGAGTGACAGTGAACATAAAATGTATTATTATGAGGCAATTTTCTTTCTGGAACTGACCTATCCCACTGATCCAAGATACGAGAAGAGTATCCCTAGGAACTTTACCTTGCCTTTTGACCTACTGTGCCACGTGCAGAAAGGAAAAACATTGTTAAGAGGCAACTCTGTGGGTGTTTCAGTATAAAAAGCAAAGCCCTGTAGGCCCAAAAGAGAAAGACAAAGGTAGGGAAAAAGAAGATTTATTTCTTGTTATTGCTCTGAAAGCCAGAATCTCAGAAGTGAAGACTAGAGAAGAACACGTTTGTTTGCACACTTGGGGATGATGACAGATGTATGCCTTAGCCTGGAAGATGTCTGAACTGCCTCCAGGATTTGCAGGGAAGCAGATACAGCCCCAATGCCCTAGACTAAGGAAGAGATCATGATCTAAAAAGAAACATTTAACTTAATTACAGCCTTTAAATAATTAGAAACAGCAACATATGAAAAAGAATTAGGCATTACTATACATGGTAATTACTGGGTGAACTTTTTCTAACATCTGTACTTACTGTTGGCAAGAAGCAAGGAACCAAAAGCAACCACTATAACAAAAATGGCACAGATGGCATCCAGACGCACAGCAAACCACCTTGAGGTTGTCAAGAAGAGAAACCAGGCCTCTAAAGTGTATTTTAAAAAGACATAAAACCAGTGGATTATTAGAAATGAAGCTGTATAATTATTACTAAATTTATTCATGTTAATAACACAAATTGTCAAAAAACCCCAACCATGCCATCTTCAAGTGCGTGTCTGCATGGGCTGATGATGATCAGGCTACTGACCAGTTTTCCTGAAATTGTCTAATTTAGTTTTCACACCAGTAGCAACCACAATAGGAAGAGAACGAAAAACAGTCAAGGCTCGAAGCATGGTCCACTTATTCACAATGGAAACCTCTTCTCAACTTGAGTGAACTCAAGAGTCTTATACAAAAAGCAGAAGTACAACTGGATTTGCTGCAGCTGGACTAGAGTCTACAGGCCTTTAGCTAGAACATATCACAACACAACTGTCAGAGCCAAGTTTTTTAGGAGGCAGCTGCAGCTGGTTAAGCTCCTGTAGGAGCTACTCAGTGTAGCTACACAGAGGTATTCAGATGATTAGATGCACAATTTTACTTTTGGGGAAGCTCACAGGTGGACATCTCCACTCAACAATTTGGTGCTAAGTTCCATCCCACGTAGATATGCTACAGTACAAAGTAAGAGAGCACAAAAAGACACTGCAATAGAGAAGGCAAAGTATTTGAATCCAGGGCCAAAATCAGAAGCAAAGTGGCCATAATACAGTGTAGCACTATTTGTTGCTTAGGTTGCACTCAGAGGAATTGTTCCAGCTGCTACCAGTCACAGCAGAAAGTTACCATTCCAACCCCTTCTGCCTTGCTTGCCATTACTCCCTGCTAAAGATCACTGCAGTTTCAACTGTTCAATGCTCCTTAGCCCAGTGCTGGGAAAAATTCAGACTAAAAAATTCTCCCTTCTGTAACATAGAGAGGAGGTAAAGTGTGGTTTTAAGCCTGATCATCAATAGTCAGATTATGGAGCTTTTGCTGCATTGATCCTAATTGTCCACGGAGGTGTGTTACATTGCCACCTTGAGATGGGTCATTTTGCAACCTCTCTATGCAATAGGGGTCACATAAAGAAAGGAATCTGACAGTCACAGGAACTAATAAAGAATCATCGTGGTCTGACAAGTCATGGGCTTGCTTATACAGATGGGCACTGGCAGGAAGGAAACTTGGGTTTGGTCAAATGTCAGCATGCCTTTTAGATGTTTTTTTATCTAAAATTTATTTAATACTCTATTCATAGGCATCCTTCAAAGGGGTTCAAAGCAGGTGTCCTGAGTCCTAGGCTTAGGCCTAAATAAGAGAGGAAGATACTACTCCAGTTAAAAGTGCTAAATAAAACCATCACTGGTTGGGAGAGCCTTTGGCAATGCAGGAAAGAATTTAAGACTCTTCAGGAGACTTAAAAACCCAGGACTCCAACTTGGTGAGATGTTATGAAAGGTATTCTCTCACATCAGCTACTGCTTGCTCACATTTACTATCAAAGAACTATTCAGGGTGAAAACAACTTCAAGAAATCTCTAGCTCAGCCTCCTCCTCAAGCACAGTCAGGTCAGAGGTCAGACCATGCTGCTTTATGCAGTTTGAGTCTTGAAAATCTATACAGATGAAGCCTGCACCTCTGGGCAATCCTTGCCTCTGCTTGACTGTGCTCACAGTGAAAGAGTTCTTCCTTGAATTCAGGTTAAAAATCTCTTGTTACAACTTACATCCAAGTCGGTGCTCCTACCACTATGTACCATGGTGAGGAACCTGTATTTATGGCAACATCCTTGCAGGTACTGGAAGGCAGCTATTAAATCCTCTGTATTCTGTGACCTGAACAAGCCCAGTATCTCCCCAAAAAGGAAATCTCTCCTGTTAATACCCTTACTATCTTCATGGCCCCTCCAGAGAGCTCACTCCAGTTTGTTATAATGTTTCGCGGAGCTGGAGGTCCACAACTGGATGCAGCACTCCCAGTGGGGGCTAACAAGTGTGGAGGGGGACCATCACTTCCCTCCTTTCCATGCTGCTATTAATTCAAAGGTCTTGGCCTCCTTTGCTGTCCAGGCACATATTCCCTGTGTGGACCAAAAACCACACACACTTCAAGCCAGCTGGTGTACCCCAAAGGCTTGCGTGGGAAAGACAGCAAGATGAAGTCTGCAGGTATACAGAAGAGTGTGACTATAAGAACTGAAGTTTGACCTCAAAAACAGGTTCATGATCTGCCCATGAGGGGTATTATTGACAGTTTTGTTAGGGAGATGTACGAAACTGACTGAAAAATGGTTTTTGTCCCCTGGATATCCAACCTTAAAATACAGAAAAATATTTCTCTTATATGTCATGGTCCTCTTTGTACAGTTAATTGCCTAAAGATGTCTTTTAATATAAAACTAAACCACAACTTTGTCTTCCCTCACTATCAGGTATTGTAGTGTTGATTTGGTCAGATAACTAGCAACTATAAAATATTAAGAAATGAGAAATTCAAAGCTAGAGGTGCCTCCTTGGAAGATGCCCTACACCAGCCACAAGTCACCGGGCTCAACATGGTCAGTGTGTATGATGCTACAACCTGTGATAAACTGTACTTCAGAAAGGATCAGCTGGTCTTGTCTGAAACCTTGTAAACCTATAAACTACAAAACAGCAATCGAATATACTTGTATGAGTTACAACAGAGGAAAGTCAAAATTTTACCTAACAAACACAAAACTTGCATTCTGCTATATCTTGAAGAACATTGTAATAGAGAGCATTTAAATAGCAGAAGTCAAAGAATCACAGTGCAGACCTGAATTATATTACTTATCCTTGCAGAACACTGATATTTCACACCTTCCAATTACATTAATTTCATATTTTAGATTTAAGCCCTGAAAGCTGCTCAAAGTAAAAAATAGTTAGATTTATGAAAGTTCCGAGATTATTTATACTAATGATATCTGCCCATTCCTAGTGTCAAATGTTTCATTATATTGCTTGTTCCCATCACATCGCTCTCTGCTCTCCCCCCACCTTTCCTTTTCTTAAAGATGGAATCCAAGAAAACATTAAAAATTATTCTTTAAGTATTCTTATCAGGCATACTTTCAAATGTTTATCTTACACATTATTAAAACATATGCATGGGTATTCTAAATTATATTACAGCCTAAAGTAAACTCTCTAAATCTAGACAGATAATGTTTTTGTTCTAATACAGGACTTTTACCCTAAAGAGACAAATGCACAGCTCCTACTGATTTTAATGCACATTATATACATGTCGCTGAGGGCATAAGATATTTCCCTCCTACCGTGCAAAGTATTTGATTTTTCACATCAATTCATCACAAACCTGAGTGGAGGTCTTGGTGTGCATCAAATAGTTTTTGAAATCTTTCCTCTGCTTTCAAAGCCCGAATAGTCCAAAGTCCCTGGAGGGATGACGACAAGTGGGAGAACACCGGACTTCGAGCTACAAAGGGAAATGAGAGTTGAGTTAACTTAACAATAGATGAAGGACAACATTTAATTCTTTTTGTACCACACTAATCTTTAATCCTACCACTTTATATTTAACCATACAAACTAGTCTACTGCATCTTTTAAAATAAATATGCAATATCTTTAACTAATGTTCTCTTACTCAAGTAGAATGAGTCAGACGCCAGGCAGATTAATTTATACAAAAATGTCTTACAATTTTAACAGTAGCTGCCACCGTAGAAATTCTTTGGGCTTTATTAATGACATTAGGCACCCATGTTTGTTATTCATAATGCTTAATATTCCATATCATAGTCAAGCTAAAGTAAGGCATAGGAGTCAGATAAGGTCAGAAATACCATTAGTATATGCATGCAAGGTCCCAAAGACCAGCAGCTTAGCATATTCTTAACTAGCTTTATTTACAGATAGTTAACTGATATACCCTAGGTTTATCATTATGCAAAACAGGAGTTAAGCATATAATTCACTAGTTGAGAACCAAGGCAATAAGGAAGTTATTTGCATAGCAAAAGAAAAAAAAATCTTTGATGGACTGTCTATAAAATACTAGCATTTCACATAATAATAAGTAGGGTCAAACTAACATTAAGTCCCACCAAACTACATACTTGTGGCTTCTAGACGTTTAATATCTCTTGAAGTGTCTAAAAAATATCGTCGAAGAAAAATGAAAAGAATAAATAGTGGAATTAAGGGGATGAGCATCCAAGGAATCACTGCCACAGCCACAGCCACCACACCACAAATCTGTAGGAGAGTCTGGAGCACAATAGAAACAAAATAAAAAACTCTTTGCCAGAAGAATTTAATTTAGAACAAGTATAAAACTATTTAACACTATTGAAACACTTAAATATTTAAACATAACTACTACATTTAAGAGCGGATGCATTGTATAACACATGAGCAACATCTATTTTTAAGCAACGTGGAAAATTTACAGTAATATCTAAATTGACTATTTTTCCAGTTTATGGTTTTCTTCCACATTATTTGCTCCTTAAAATAAGTCTTTACAAAACTGGTTGACTGAAAATTGTCTTTCTTGGTAGACTATTTTGTGACTCCTGTAATAAAGTAATAAATGATCAATGTAATGAACAACTAATCTTTAATGAATCCTAGTTATTTGGTGAATCCTAGTTATTTGGTGAATCAAGGACATGTTTTTTCACTCCTGCTAAGAAGAAACTGGTGAAAAACTGGCTTTCAACTTGAGTTGAAAGACTTGACACTTGGAAGAGAGACTTTCAAAATAGGCTTGCAATGTTTTCCTAAACACAACATTGTCCCATTTGGAAAGAAAACCCAGGACAGGAGAAAGTGGGCTTCCTCTTCTCAAAGGATTACATTGTGAAATATTACAAATAACAAGAAAATGTTACACACTGCAAGAAATGTGATAAAAGGCTTGTTTCACCAGGTTTACTACAGTGCAATGTAACAGGTGAGGTAAACCTGACTTTACTCTTTGAAAACCAGATATAATGAGGAAAACTCTCCTGCTTAGGATCCTGGCCCAACTTTCTAAATTAAATCCTCCATTTCCTTCAAACCCCTTCATGTCTTTCATCAAACTTTCAGTTTGAATAGACAGTCAAAACCATCATCTGTACACAAACTTCTTTCAGAACCCAGCTGTGCATGAATGAATGTATGGTAGGAGTCCTGATATACTATAATTAGGATGTGCCCACTTGTTCCTTAAAAAGGGGGGAAAAATCCAATCCATACAGTACCAAAACCAGACAACCGAAATCCTAGCTCAAGATTAAACTCCTGTATTATTCTCATTAACATATTCCTTAGAAATAACAATATTTTCTGAAGATTTTTCATTTTATGGACTGTACAGCAGCCGCCTTCTTCATCACCTCATGCAACACAGAAGTGGATTCCAGCTAAATATTGTGGCTGCCTGATTTTTAGATTCCAAAAATGCATTAGCGACCACCGGGTGCCAGAAATGCATGTCTTGCAGCAAAAATGCTTCCAGTCCCTTCAAGTTTTCCAATTTGGTGCTCATATAACCAACACATTAGCTAAGGTAGGTACCAGAGAGCTACCTTTCAAACACTTTCAGTGGAAGTGTCTATGACACATTGCATTTCCTGCTGCACTTCTGGTAGCGCACTGAGGCCAAAAACAAGTACAACCTTTACCCCTAAATTTGCTTTTTTCCCTTCAGGCTTCTCCGACTTTACCCTAATTTGACCTGACCAAAGAGCAAACCCCACACACCCTACATATTACGACTGCATGAGTCACCTCTAGGCTTAGAGGTCTTAGCTCATGAAAGAAAATTTATCAGTGATAAATCAGATGAAAAGAAGATTTTTACACCCCCCCATCTCATAGATCCTGAAAGCACATTTTAGGGTCTCATAACCCTATTAAGAAAAATTGCTAAAGGTAGACATAGGAAAGGAGCTCTGGAGGAAGTTGCATTACCACTACACTGCTCATCTGTGGGTTAAGGTGTTGATAGCATCATGTTGTTTGACCTTATAGATACAGATCCCAAATGTCTACCTCGATTTCATCAGGAGGAGGCAAGGTGGCAATGAGAGTGCACAGTGTTTCACCTGGATCAATTATGCACATGGCTGTGTCAGCACAAAGCAAAACAAAGTACCCTGGGCTCCTCACCAGCACTGCCACCAGCCCTTCTCTACCTTCTACTTCTCTGGCATTCTTTAGAGCTCTGTAAACGTATTTCCTTTTTATCATGGGGTGAGGAGAAAGGACAAAAAATTCCTGACCTCCTACAAATTTTCTCCTGTTCTAGATCTCCACTCTCCTCAGTAATGCTCATTATCTCTGCCAAGCCTGCCAGCCATCCATATGCTGGCGAGTTTCTAAAGGCTCCTTCACCTCCATCCTTATCAGCAGAGACTGAAGTCCAGTCCTTCCTTCCTGTTCCAAACTCACTCCTGAATCTGCTCGATACATCTGCTGCCTTCTCCCTCCGTCACTTCCTAGTCTCAGAAAAGCTGCTTCTGAATTACATTGTAGTCTCCTCATAACATCAGCCACAAACCTGAAGTCAAATGTTGTGGAGAGCTACTTCAAGGAAAAGAATTCTGAGGAAAACAAATGCTTCTTAACAAAAAACAAAGAAGCCAAACTGAAGTTTAGTGATGATAATCTACAATATATTGCAAAGTGCCAGTGGGGCTGGGAGTGGGAGTAAAACTATTAAGATCCAGCTCATGTAAACAAAGCCTTGCTATGGCAGAAATACAGGGAAGGAAAAGATGGTTAGGATGACTAAAGTAAAAATCTGACACCGCCTTTGGAAGGAATTTTAGATGAGCCTGCACCACCTTATCATTATAAAAATTTATGATAGGGTGGATCAGTCATGTGTGTTCTTTTTTTTGAAAACCAAACTTGCATATAAATTAACTCCTAATGAAGTAGTCTGAAAGGCAGACACAACCATTTGCAGACTGTAATCATGTAGTCACTGCGTGAGGTAAGGCAAAGGTTCTAGCTCCTGAATTTCACAAGAGACAACCAACCTTTGCAGCTGGAGACTGCCCCAACTTCTACCAGCTTCACTGCATGCAAGCTGCAGGAACCAAGATAATCAGCAGGCTGACAGTAAAGGTAACATGAGTGTCTGGTTTGTCTCTCCCCTCTGGAGACAAACAGCAAGAAATGCTAAGGACTGGGTATCTAGACTTCTAATTGAAGAATCAGCTTACAATGGAAAGTTGCATCGAAAGTCCAAGGTTTTCCTACATAAAAGAAATATGGTCTACAAACCCAGAACCTTTTAATGTATTTCTTAATTTTAGCATTCAAAATGTAATGACTGTGTAGAAAGTAACAGTGAAACTGAAAAAAAAGAAAGAAAAAAGCAACTAAAACAAAAACACAGGAGCTGATTAATTACATTTACAGCTATCTGCACAGTATTTGAAACAAGGCCATCTTGAACAAAATACAACAGATGTACTGGTTACCAAGACCCAAAAGACCTGCAGAGTTTCAGGAAAAGACTATTGTTTCCAAATGGAGACATAGTGACCAATGTCCACCCTCAAACTTGCTTCCATTTCCCTGGAGAAAGATGAATCTCCCACACAGCCAGCACACAGTCTATCCCTAGAGTACAGAAAAGCACATGTTGTTTCTGTTGGGAGTTATCCTCTTGCTTATAAGAGTCCTGAGAGATTTCCCTCATGATTTGGGCAGTCACTCCATTTACTGTGGCTTTTATTTTTCCTTAAAAATCTCCTCTTTTACTGCAGCAGGCATACCCAACTATAACCCTCTGGGGAAACGAACGCCCTGATCAGCAACGTTCACTTGTGAAACTTGCTTTCCCTTCACCATCTGATGACCTACTTCTCCATTATTCTTACAGGTGCTGAGAGTGGTATTCTGCAGTTTCTATCTCAAACAGGTCTTGATCTAGGAGTAACAGGTACTTCTGTGCCACAACCACAGAGCAGAAAAACATGGTACAGGACCTACTACCATAGGAACCACACTATTCTGGACTTGCAGTTGTTGACCTGGTAAGATTTCTCATCAATGAGAGGAGCCCAGGGGATAGGATTCAAGACTTGGAAACCTCATTGAGGGAATCCAGATGTGGCCTACATAGTAAAACTCCTGTCCTAGTTTAACAGTTTAGAAGTGATGAATAGAATAGTAAAGTTGTTTAGATCAGAAAAGACACTAAGATCATAGAGTCCAGGCCTTAATACAGCACTGCCAAGTCCACCACTACTCCATGTCCTTAAGCACGGTCTGTGTGCATCTTTTAAACATGTCCAAGGATGGTAGTAACTTCATCTAACTTTTAAGAGCATATCTAATGAACCTAAGTGGTTTAGTATTTTGCTACAATCCACCAACTGTATTTACTTGATGCCCTGTGACTACAGCAAAGTAAACACCTAAAGCCCATCAAGGCTAAATTTTGATGACTGAATCTACAGTCAAATCCCACGCAAGAACTGCAGCATTCCAGGATTGGTTTTACCAATACTTTAGCAGATGCCAAGTACACCTACTCAGCCCCAATTCCCAAATGCTGCTCCCTGGGCCCCAATATACACTCCTGAGGATTATATTAGCCCACGAAACTGCCACAAAGCCATACTAATTTAATAATAGCAAAGGCACATGTCCTCGACTTTAGTTTGAACCTTCACTGCATTAACTTTAGGCACTCTCAGTCAGGTGTGCTGTCTGAAGTAAAGCCATGTCAAGAAACTACAAAACCCCACTCTGTTCATACTTGCTTGGCATCACCCTTCCTCCTTCTTCTCCCCTACCCCTGACAGAAATTATTTCCTTGTTGACTCTGCCAAATAACTGCATGTACAATCAATCCTTAATCCAGTTCTGACATTTTCTTTATCCTTGAATGCCTTTTTTTCCCCCTTCAAAGAGACTTTTTCAAACCAGACTGTCTGGACTGACTGACCTGCACCTCTGTTAAAGAAAAACTGCACAGGTGGCTGGTTACACTGGGACACTAGAAGAGAAGTCTCCCTGGGAAGATGACATTACAATGAGAAGATCAGAGTGACAAAGACGCTACTCAAGCCAGCTCCACCCAGAACCACAGTGTAGATTTTCTGAATTTTTCCCCTTTATTACAAAAAGCCACAGGAAACATCCAAAGAGAAACTAGCGCCTAAACAATTCTATTCATTTTGCTCACTTAAAGGAGCTGAGTTGAGGTGAGCAGTCTTGTCTTCAAACTACTTTTTAAATAAAATTTATGGGTTTTCTTTTGGAACAGGTTAAAAATAAGCATATATGGTTGTTTATACTATTGCTTGCATCAAACTGCCAGGAACACATTCGTCTTCAGCAAAAATGCAATGAAGATTTATGAGTACAGGAGAACACATGGGATATACAATATTTAAGTGGCATCTCTGACAATGTCCTTTTCTGAAGCAACCAAGGACAGCAATATTTGACAGGAATGACAGCTCTCAATCAGTCTTAATTCAGCTATGGAAAATGTGCATCCACAAGAAAATATGGAATTTAAAGGCAATGACAACCAATGCACTGAAAGGAGAAAAAAAAGACACAGCAGGAGAAGAAACAAAAAATATAATTTCAGATAAATTGAATGAAGAAAGTAAGAAATAAATACTGCCAGCTCTAAAAGCTTCAAAAAGACCAAGTTCATCTTATCTCTTGCAAAATGCTCTCATCTCCTCTCAATCCTGCTATTTGCAATTAGTTGACAAGAGGTTATCTAACTAAATCAATATGTCACTGCAAATGGGCTGAATACATCTGCCAGAAATGTATTTAAAATTTCCAATCACATCCTTAATGCTAGCACCTCCTATTTGTTTTTGTCTCTACAAGACAGTCCTTCTGGATCACTGTTTTTCCAAGTGAACAAGCATATACTGAGCTCCTCAGGGCAAATGTTTTCTGTGCCACCAACATGCTCATTCATTTGACTTGGCATGCATTTTGTCATTAAGTGAGAAGCCTTAATATTTGTTTGAGGTCACAGCAAACTGTGTGCAATTGTTCTTTAACAAGTGACCTTACAATAAAAAGGGTGTTTTCTTTAATACATTGGCACCACCACCACTCTCATATTCAAACAGTAATCCTATCATCAGTAATCTCTTACCCTACAAGAAGGGACAGACATAGGTTCTCTGGGCACCCTGGGCCAGGAGGCTTAACTGTCTCCTGCAGAACTTGACTGTAACAGAAGCTTTCAAAAATCACAGTCTGTACGTTGTCTGAGACTTCCAGATATGATGCTTGAGAAACAAACACATAACCAAGCTCTGGACTTGGTGATTCTGACAGACACTTGGAACACTCATTGCTTAGAACTCTGCACTACAGTCCTACAACACACAGAGGTTATCTTCTTTCTAAGAATAAACTATCTTCACTCATGTAAGAAGTTTTTTTGCCAGGGCTCTTTGCCCATGGTAGTAAGTTACTTCCAGCCAATACAGGTTTTCCATGGAAAAAAAAAAGCTTTTATCAGAGCCAAAGCTACAGCCTCTATTTAGGCATGCAGCTCCTGCTCATAACCAGTGTACATGGAAACTAATATACAAAATGACAGTGCCAACAGCCATTCTTATAAATGGCTGTGGACAATATATTTTTGTATCTATAAGCAGCAGAATATTGAACAGGATCTCCGATTTTCTGAAGCGCTCCTCGTTTATTGCACCTTATGCCCCCTAAGCACATCTGCACAGAAGTGTTCTCAATGATTTGGGCAGCAAGTCACAACTTTGCAATGAGGATCTATAGAAAAGTGAGAGGTCTTCCTGAAGTCACAGGAGTTAGTTATGACTTTACTGTGATTTCCCCATATGAAAAATATAAAGAGCTATTATGGTTTTGCTGTTCAACAATGCTGTTTGTCACTTCTCCTGTGAATAGGCCTTGGCTACATTATATTGCTCTTTTCCCAAGGGACAAAAAGTGCACACACAAGAACTATTCACACAAACTACAGTGGTCTTTGTACCATGAAAAATACATTTTATCTTCCTGTGAAACACCTCAGATGCCGAGCACAACTTTACATGGTAGATTGAGGAAACAGCATTAATCAGTGAGTGTAGAACATGCACACATACATGCTTTGCTTTCTTGACAGCTCTTGCCAGAACCTGCCTGAAACACTACAGAAAAATGTCTGGCATCACCCAACATTCCCCGAGTTACTCCTCAGGTAGCAGAAAGCATCTCTTCTCCATCATACTTATTTAGGGGGGTTGTGTCTCCAACATTCACCACCATTGTCAAGTGTGGTTGCTTTGCTGGCTGTTGCACTTGCTTCAATATTCCCAGAAAAATGCATTTTTGTATCTCCTCTGTCAGTCCTTGCTGATGAGTAACAGATATTTTTATAGGAAAATGAAAATGGCTTGACAATTTTTGCTCCCCTCCTACCTCTCAGAAGTACTTTCCATGATGTTTCCTCAGCTATATAAGCCCAAGACAGCCCCACTGAGTACAGAGCCTTATGAAATCAAAACATTTGATTCAACAATGGATATTTTACTCCTTAGTACTGCTACAGGTGTATTTCCCATTTTGTCGTTTACTCATATGTTTAGCACTTTACCAGCAGAGGCTGATTCACTGATCTTTGTCTCAGTTTTATCCCATTTAAAAAACCATTTTGAAAGCAGATGTTATTTCAGTGATAATTAGGGAGAACATATACACAGAATGAGAACAAAAAAAGAACCCCAAAAAAATCTCACTGTTTTAAGGCTATTAGGATGCAGGAGGCAGATCTTACAGGCAAATACAAAATGATGCAAAAAATGCATTGTAAAAGGAATGGGAAAAGTTAGGCCTTTTAACTCCATGAGTACGAAACTGTGAGTGCTGGGGTACTAAACAGGGAAAGGATCACAGAAAGCAGCTCATGCCCTCTACAAACAGCATCTCCTATTGTCACTGCCGGGGAAAAAACACTGACCTAGACAGACCACTGATGGCATTAGTTCACGTTCTTACGGTCTGGTCCATTAATTTACTTGCTGAAATACTGTCCTCTCTTCCTGTGAGGAATTCCTCTGAGCTAATGATGATGTTATCACATTTTCACCCATACTATGCACCTTCAAAATCGTACTTCCCACAGACACTGCCGCCCCACGTGTCACAATTTTACAAACTTTGTCTTTGAGCCCTGTACTTTCCTGCCTTGTGTCCCTTGTCCCTCATGGCCATAATGCCAGAGCAGCTGTGCACCCTCCTCAAGAATACATCATTTTCAACTGCATGACCTTTTCTGCTCAGCCAAGTCCAACTTTCACCAGAAGTTAATTCTGGGTCTTTCAACAACTTTAAAAGCTTTCTGCTACATTTGAACTGTGGGCTTTTCTGTTAAAGAGAGTATCAATTCCTCAGTAACACAGCTCTTCTGCCTTACAGCAACTACAAGCTTTTAAGCATTTTATTGTTGTTCTTACTGTTTAGAAATACACTATTCATGTATTTATTTTTAGGTGGAATGAAGAACTACTCATATTTCTGTAATCTATTTCTGTAATACCACAACAGCCTCTCTGCCCCAGTTAAATGAAAACTATGAAAAATATTAAGGACTACAGCATCAGCTATCCTAAGAAATAAAACTACATTCTTTTTCCTTCAGGTCACACTCTTTCACAGGAGATATGCAAAAAATGCTTTCTAACCTGTCCCTGACATTTTCCCCCTTAACTTCCTCAGAACTTTGCCACTTTGATAGGGCTATAAAATACTACTTTCCTATTCAAAATAAATCCCTGACTCATAATTTCTCAGTACTACATGATATCTATGATCACTCACCTCCAAAAAGCTGAATAGTGGTCTGATGCTTTCAGCATATTTAAAATAATCAGCACCAGCCTCATTCCACCACCAGCAGGTTTCACCCAGTTCAGCTGCTCTGTGCATGTCCAGAACCCAGTGAGTAAAGAGAAAATTCCTCAGCAGAGAATAAAAATCATTTAGTCTTGTAAGTGCATGCTCATTCTTTATGTGTTACAAATCATCAAGAAGATTTTTCAGAAGCTTTATTTATCACAAACCATCAACAAGGGCACACTTACAAAACTAACTAATAGTTAGTTTGATCTGATCCCAAAATCCAGACTATTAGTGAGAAAATTGAAAAATTGTTTTTTGAAGTGTTATGTTGAATTTGACAGAAGGATGGACAACTGAATCAACGATCAAACCACCATTTTTATAAGAAGATCTAAGCCCTTTATTTTAGCATTCGACTGACATATATAGCAAGAGAGCTCTGTTTATTTAATCATTAGACTGATTTTAAACACTATTAAGAAAATTATTTAGGGATGTGATTGTGAAAGAAAATGAAATAGCTCAGCATTCTATTCTTCCACTGTGCAGGAATAGATATTATTAAGCCCTTGAAAGAGCCTAAATACACAGACTTCTGTATTTCAGGAGTACAATCTAAACGACTCAATCTCTTTTAAACAGTACAAAAATGTCCTTTAATGTAGATGTAATAAAAAGACATAATAAAAAGACATATGACATTCAATTACCACCTGAGCTCTCATCTTCTGTCATACAGAACTGCCCCCACTGCATCTCCTCTACCTTTTGACAAACAAGCTTGTCTGGAATTTTCAAAGCTGCACAGTTCACCAAGTAGCCACAGTATTCAGCAAGAAAAAAGTTCTTATATTGTGCAGGTGCACACATAACCCTGGCAGAACATTTCTGTGAGATGAAGTCTTTATTTTTGCTAAAGATTAATTCCTTGTGTCACATTTGTTTTGGGCATAAATACGCATAATGATTTAACACAGACACATGTCAGCTACATGGCTTAGTAATTCAAATTACCTCCAAGTTTCTCCTTCCTTCGTGAATCAAAAGAGAAATCTCCAATCCTTTTGCCAAACAGTGAAATCCTAATTTGTTTGTAAGCAGTCATTGTCCTATCTATAGTATATCAGTAGTTAAAGGCAATCTAGAAGATTTATACTTATCACCATTTGGAACAGTATTGTTGCACTCTGTGACTGACAGCAGAATTAAAGTATTTCTAGCTACTGTAAAGTGTTAGAAATGTTAATGATTTTCAGAAGTCATAAGACTAATCACCAGTCTGAGACACAGATATGAAAGGTTGTGATAATGCTTACAAAGTCAGGGAAATACCAATAAACCTATAAAAACCTATAAGCTATAAAATACCGATGAAATACCTATAAAATAATGATAAAAATTTCCACTCTAGCACTAAAACCAGCAGTAGTATATACACAAAGAAAGAGCAAAAAAAAAAGGAGAAAACTACAAAAAATAAGTTCACTTGCATACATAAATACACTTTGATAATATTTCTTTGCCTTCTTTCACACAAAGAAAAGCAAACGAGAAAATACCTTCCAAAAGGCATGAACCAAATGAATAGAATCTTTCTGGAATTTTTACAAATTCCACCTTAACTAAAGTGGGGAAATTTCCAAACCACAAAAAACAGGGTCAACATCACTGGACTTCCATAAAACTATCCTGCTTTCTATTATCTGAAAATATATTGAAAGTAATCTGATAAAGAAAACAGAGAAGCCCATTTGGAGAAGAGATTATTTACACCTGACTGTAATTTTGTATTTACATGTTCCAACTATCAAAATATTGCAAGAACAACTACCATTAAACCTCAATCTGCTCAAATGTTAGGGAAAGTAGGATAAAGACTGCACCTCACAATGCTCTAGAAAAAGACAGAATTCCACTAATTGAAAACTAGCTTTATTTTTCAGAGCACTATATTCAAACCACCTGTATTCCACAAATAAGAAAATGAAAGGAGCCCAGTACAAAACTATTACCTACTTTTACCACATAAATGCAGAAGTGCAAAAACTAAAAGGAAATGGGTTAAGAAAAACAAGAAAAGTAGTAGAGGAGGCAAGAGGACAAGAAGGTAATGACACCGTATTTTCAGTATTATTTTACCTTTTTTCCCATGTCAGATAAAGTGTTGAATCTTCAAATTTTATTAATACCTAGTAAATAAATACCCTAAAATATTAAAGCATTTACATTACCTTCTTACACAAATTAGTTTTGTTACAGCAGTGATCTCTGCTGCCTTGACACTAACATGTGGACAACTGCATGCATACCTATTCTTAAAAAAATTCTACAAATGAACATAAATTTAAAAAAAAAGGGGGGTGAGGCAAAGGCTTAGGCTGGGGATACACAGACACTATAGTGAGAATAGAACACAGCCTTCCCTGGAAAACTGAGGTCCATATATAAACAGGAATTCACCCATTAGCAGTGACTCCAGACTTTACACATTTTATCCTGTGCACACACTACCAATCTGAGTAAATATTCAGTCTGTAGGACGCTCACCCTTCCATTCAAAGGAATGTGATGACAGGTACAAAATAAAGAACAGCAATAGCTTAGGCATAGATTATCTCCCACTGCTGGTCACCATCAACAAGACTAATTGGCTACTGAGATTTAACAACCAAGACATTCAAGGACAGAGAAGAAAAGGTCAATAAAAAACTGCATTATTTAGACAAGTGTCTGTGCTAAACTCACAGCTTCTGCATGTTAGTCTTGGAGACACAAATGCAACCCAAGCCTCCTCTTCCTCCACTACTTCCCACCCCTTTTATTTGTTTGCTTGTTTGTTTTTAACAAGACAGCGGGGTTAATAAAAAATTACCGAAACTAAAAGCACATGCAAATACTGCATGATCACAGCAAAAATTAGGATCTTATTGCAATGATAATTTAAACCTTTTCTGAAACTAGAGCTCAAAAGTTACCAATGAAAAAATATATACCCCTATTAAAGTTTTAACTTGTCTTTCATTGTGCAATAGTCATATGCCCTTAACATGGCTCTTGGGAAGGTACAGCAAGAAAAAGTCCCATAAAGTTTCAGTTGTCAAGTGTTACCAGGCAACTGTTTTGTGGTTCTTTCATTTATTTATTTTTCATTTAAACCTCAGCACAGCAAAACTACCATGATCCAGCAGAAGGGAAGCTAAAAGGTATCCCAGGTCTCCAAGGCACAGGTCTGCACTAGGCACCAGGCTCAACAGAGTATACTGACATTTAACAGAGATCCCACTACTGGTTATTTTCTTACAATACACCGCTGATCATATTTTGAATACACACATGCAAACACACAGAAAGAATTATTCTTTAATGAATAAAAATGCCTCTCAAAACTCACACATGCATACAGACTAAACTCAGCTAAACTGGAAAAAACAACGCAACGAACTCCTCAGGAATCCCACCTCTCACAGAAAGCACAAAATAACAATGTCATTGTTAAACTAAAAGATCCTCAAATTCCTTCTACACACTTTCCCTGACATCCTCACACAATAAAATGCAGGGGTCAGTGGTACTGAAACAAGGAACGGCAGTTCCACTCTTGTGCACATACGAAAGCAAGTGACCCAAGCTATTATTCCAGTCTGAGGCACTTTTTGTTCCTAATATCCAGATGCAGCAGCTTTTTTTTTCCCCTTTCTCTTTTTTTTCTTTAAGAAATGACTGTGGACACCTCCTTCACATTTTCCTTTTCTTCACTATTTTCACTCCATAAAGCTGCAGTCAATGTGTTTTGTGTGTAGTGAGAAGGGAATGGCACATTCAGTGGTGGTCTCAGCCACAGCCTACATTGGTGGCTCAAGTAGTCTCAGGATTAGGTCTTTGTGTGTGATGAAAGGATATGAAAAGTCAGTTATTTAAACTCAGTCAAGCTGTTGATTTTGGGGAGGAAAAAGGTTTTGCAATTCAGTTTTCCTCAATAAATCACTGCCCTTTTTCAAGGGCAGCTGCAGATAGTTCACATGTTCACAGTGTTCTCCAGAAACAAAACAGATTGTGATTTTTTACCCCTCCCCTCAATCTAACATAGGGTAAGAAATCAAAATGAAGGGCCCATCACATTAATTACTCAAATTCACTTGAAACTAAAGCAGAAAATCAACTCTGTTAACAAATAATAAGATCACTGAAAAATTACAAGGGCAAGAAACTACAGAGAAAATCTTCCCTTTAAAATTTACCAGAATAATTTACAAAACCAACACAAAGTCTGAAATATTTCACTGTCCTATGTATTCAATCAGTTTACAGATATAATTTCCAAGCAGTAGTTTGTCAGTTTGGGTACTCATCTGGCAAAGTCTGAGATCCGAGTTTAAAGATGTTAAGCCTCTGCAGATTTATCTTGAGACAGAATATGATTCAGCCTTTTATGAGGTCTCAAAACTACAGCATCCAAAATACTGGCCACTTAGGAATATCTGGGCTAATGTGCATAAACCACTATTAAATATATTGGATTCTTAATTCCTAATAACCCCTCATTAATTTCAATTCCTAATACCCCCTCAAAATTTTATTCTATTTCTTGGCTGACCTTTTCCCCAATTGTGTTTTATTAAAACATTGCCAAGAGAAGCTGTGGATGCCCCATCCTTGGAAGTGTTCAAGGCCAGGTTGGATGAGCCTTTGATCAACGAGGTCTAGTGAAAGATGTCCCTGTCCCTGGCAGGGGTTTGGAACTAGTGGTCTTTAAGGTCCTTTCCAACCCAAAGCATGCTGTGAGCCTATGGTTTTACACTACAGACCCCACACCTACCAGTGAATCCACATCAACAGAACCTTATACTCACACAGAGCTTAAGGCCAGACATTTATATCTAAATAAAATAGGTGTTTAAATCCTCTTAGAAAGTTTTAAAGCACTGTAATGGCCATCACACAAATTCTCCTTTAGCTGGTGAGACTGTAACTTAGCTGTAGAACAGTTGCCAAAACCAAGTAACTCCAGTTAAGAAAAAGAGAACGAGATGCAGACAGAGGCCAAGGAGGTCAACAATAATTAAAACTATGCAAACTCACAAGAAAAAAGCCAAAACCCCACCATCTTTGCCAAACAAATTAATTCAGCTTTTTGACTATCTTAGTCAACCTACAAACATTGATTACTACCCGATTCTATGAACAAATGTAATGCCAATTTAGTAGAAATAACAAGTGTCATACTGAACATAACATTGCTTTTTAGTTTACTTTCTTAGGAGAACTCGTACAGAACCTTACAGTCAGCCAGAATTCATTACAGAAGATAAGACTCAGGCGTAGACTGCAGATTTTGAAGGGTTTTTTTAACTTAAATGAGCTTCAAACAGAACTTTAAACATACCATTAAAGATATCTTAGCTGAAACACCTAAATTAACCTTTGGTTTCTTCTCAATTTTTCTACTTCACATCTACCCACAGCATTCTGTTCCAGCCATGTAGTCAAACATAGCCATAAACATGTTCTCATAAAAGAGACTTATTTTTAATTCATAAACCTTGTGGATACAGCAGTAATTTCCACAAAACACAGTCAGCTGCAGTGAGATGCCTCATATGCTGTTAAAATTCATAAGGAGAAAAAAATTACTGCCTTCCAGTGAGGACTGCTTCTCTTGCCTTCAAACTCTCAAGACAGGTGTGTTATATTTTGGTGCACTTCAAACCAAAGAATGAAAAGATGGCAGAAAACTTTAAATGCAATGCAAGCAGCTACTTTGGGAGATATTGCAAAGCCATGGTTTTGTAAAATCTAACCAGATTTTCAAAAGAAAACACAAGGTTCATGATGTATTTTTGTGCTTGCCACATACCTTTCATCTCTGCGTTAACCAGAAAGTGCACAGAGACTATCCACTGTCTTGAAGAGAGTCTTTATTTTCCTTAACTCAATGGAAGATCTAAAAAATTAAACTCTTTCTGTTCAAAGAATTAATTTTCATCCAGTTTACCTGTCTAGACTAATAATGCTCATTATGGCTGTAGTGCAGTATATAAATATTAATACTTACTCCAAAAAGAATATGATCATTTTTTAGCATTGCTTAAAAATCTGTATTTTGTATAGTTACAAAATACAGGAAACTAGAAGGTGGCATTTAAATATTTATTTATCAGTATTTAAATTGGCTCATACTGTAGCTTTTAGGTGTCCAATCACATTGTATTTATTTGTGCTGAAATTACACACTCACTTGCCAATACAGTAAAAGGGTGGAATGCTCCACAATGATGCTAGCAATAACTCTGAAAAACGACCACTTCTTCAATGCAAATCTTCTCAAGAAAAGCTTCTACACACAAAGTAAGATGAACCAGTTACTGCATTGTTTATTAAGTTTCACTTGATTCCTCCTGACAACCATTTAAACAATGAATGTTGGGAAATGTCTCTCAAAGAGTCAACAATAATGGCTGGGATCAGGGCTTTTATATCCAGCTAATACTGTTTTTAGAAAGGAGAAAATATTTCTTCCTGAAGGGATTATAAGAAGTGTTATAAAAGACACCTGCAAACAAAACAAGTGACAAAAGATCTCTATCATAATTGATAACAGTTATCCTTTGTAAAGATCTCTGTTTCATCAGAAATAAATATATATTTGCTCTTGAATTGCAAAAGCATTCACTAAGCAAGAAGCCTGCTGATCAATAAGAGTAAATTTTAGAAAACCTGCCAAGAAGAAAGTGATTTTTTTCTCGTGGAAAGCAGTGCATTAATAATCAACAGTAAAATCCTACATTTTCTTTTCTGATGCCAAATAGAGCAGGCAAGCTTTGAAACACACTGTCTTTTTAATATTGTACTGGACTTGTAAAATCTACTTTGTTTTTTGGAAAGCAATAACTTTTCACTTAAAAAACAAACTCAAGAATTTGACAAATAATACAATAGCGAATTAAAAAAAAACCCCACAAATTAATCAAGATGAAGGAAAATGTTTACCAAATGTGGTTTACAGCAGGAGCTTGAAAGAAGAAAACAATCACATCTATAGAAGCAGCTTTCACTCTTCCATTCCAGACCAGTTCAGTTCCGGAAAGCACACACTGCCTAAAGGATCTATACCCTGGCCACTGACTAGGTTTTCCAATGTGCTGGTAGATGATGCTCTCTGTACACTCGGTGCCATGTGCCATGCACACAGCGTAGACACTCTCTCAGCCTCCTTTTGAAGCAGATAAGTTTGTTCTGTCAAAAGTAAGATAGTGCAATTCTCAAGGCAGTTTGCTTCAGGGTCTGCTCCCAAAAGGAAGTATGGACAAGATCACACCAATTGTGGCTCCCTCTGCTTTTGCAGACTTCTGTATCATTTTCTCAGCAAATTCTGCATCCTCAGACAACCCCACATGCCTTTAAACCACATGCCAGGGCATGCAAAACACCCACTCAGTTTCTTGCTATAAACCACTATGCTGTCTTGCAACACAACCCTCACATTATTATTGTAAATATACAGAACTAAAAGAAATGGCTAATCATTTTATCTCAGGATCACAGGACCCAGAGGATGCTCTGGCCATGAGCAGTACCTAGTGTGAACACACACAGTGCAGTCTGCTGTAAAGGGCAGACTGAGGCACATATAAACCCTCTGGCCCAATGGACAAGCAGCACACTGTGCAGGACAGATGGGTTTGACTTTGTGGATGCAAACTGTATGATAAGAGAACAGGATAAGGACTGCAGGACAAACTGAACTTCCAGTCAACAAGAAAGGCACATATGTATAGTCTCAAGACAGCTGAAATAAAGATATTCTGACCAATAAGACAGTTAACGAGACTGAAGAAGACTTGGAATCTGCACAAACAGTAAAAAATGAATTGTTTTTATAGAAAAATCATATTGCACTTTCAAGAAGAACTTAAATTAATTAAAATGAAATTAAGTGACCATGTATTAAAAATCCTAATATTCTCTGTAAGCAAGTCCCTAACTCATAAAAAAACCCAACTGCTGTAATTGATAGGTACAATACACTATGTTTCCTTTTTCCCCAAAATGACACTTTAAAATGGCACTGTAAAAATCTTTTTGATTTTGAAAATTGAAAAACAAAACATACACCTCAATTTCAGCTACTTCACTGAACTACAAAAAACACTTTATCTTAGGCATTTTTACTCCTTGCAATAATTTTTTCCTTATTTTCAAGAGTTCAGCAAGAACAACATGACTAAACTGCCCAACCTGAAATGTCTTTGGTTTATTTTTAAGTAAGTCAAAACATGGTTTAGATCCTAAGTTATCTTTAAGAGACGAAGCAAAGCTAGTAATAGCACCTTTAAAACATTTCTGACCTCAGCATGACAGGTGTGATCCACTAAGTGGATCCAGATAACCCACTAAGTCTTTTTTTATCTAGCATCCACAATTCTGTATATTCTGTGATTCATGTTATTTTCATACAGTACAATCATTCTTTTTCAGATTTATCCTCCTGCAATTTTTTACAAGAAAGATTAATAGCAACTGCAACAGAAAAACCACCTTGATGTCACGTATAATCCTTTATCATTTCATCACTATCAAAATCTCAACGCTTTGTCCATCTTTCTTTTCTGCAGCAACTTATTTCACTTGTTCCTATTAAGGCTATTATATTCAGCCTATTACTACTAATCTTTTCTTTGTAAATAGCCACACCTATTTTAATCCGAAATGGTGTGGTAAGCATTTGATTCTTTGTGGAAGTAGACATGTAATTAGGTTAATCTGTGCTATCTTTTCATGTGAGCTGATTGTTTCTTTACTATGGACATATTTCTTATAACAGCAATAAGCTTGCCAGATTGCTTGGAGGCAAATCAGGAGCAATTTACCAAGCATGTAGCTGCTATGAGCTGAAATCTTGACATAATAGCAAGCTGTGTATAGCCACTCCTACCTACCAGTTATTACTCATGTTAGCTTTTCACTGACACGTTAAATTTCAACCGCACCTTTCTTTCACAAACAAGTACTTTCCTTCAACTCAGCTACATCTGTGACAAATAGCTGATCTTCAGCAAAGCATACAGGAATCTAAATGCAGAACACAGTGAAGAAGTCTCTGACAGCAGCAACTGAATTACCTGCACGAAGTCCAAGAAGGTCAGTGGAAGCAAGTCATCCAAGTGGCCAATATCTTTGGAGAAACGATTTAAGATTCTTCCTATAGAAACAGGGTTGAGAAGAAAAACAAAAGGGAAGTAAATATAATTCCTGAAAAGATCCATGTTTTACTACTCAAAAACAATTAAAAGGAAACAGCTGGACTTAAAAAATAAAAAACAATTTTGGAAACCCTCATGAGGGGAGTGAGTCTCCTACTACCACTGCAATATATTTTGAAGAATAATTTTTTTACAAATGCTTTCTACCCAAATATAAACCCTTTACATAGACAGCTAGAAAAAAATTTAAATGGGCTTTGAAGATAAAATTTCAACAGAATTTAACAGGTGAAACACACATGCTTTGTATGCTTAACATGGGCAGGTAAAGGTTTACAGGTCAGACAACTTAATGCAAGTTTCATCAAGCAACATCAGCTGGAATCTGCTCCTATCCTTGACTGAAACTCACTAGTGCATGCATGTCTCAGATAGATCATAGCTGATCTAACTGATCTTTTTTAGCATTTCTGTTCTCACCCCTCAACATTATACATGGATCCAAATTGCAGGCGTTTCAAAAATAAAATCTGAGATAGATTGGCATTCATGCAGCTCTCCATTTATACTTATTGAAAACCTTGACAATACTGATCTTTATTAAAGCTAATAAAACGATTTTTAATCTGCTGTCAGTGAAGCATTTACATTTCTCTATTTTCCCAAGTTCTACTTGAGTGAAAAAAGGCAGTTATATCAAGACTTCTTTCATAATTAAAGTCACAGCGCTGCCACCCATAAGTGGATTAGTATCTTTCTCTATTAATCAGTATCTCTACTAACCAGGAAAGAAACTAAACCAGGGGTGGGAATCTGGCCATTTCTAAGGTGTGTGATGCCCATACATGCATTCACATTGCTTTGTTATCTGCATATATCTTGATTCAATTATACTTTTAACTGGTACAAACATATTCACTGCGCTGGCAACAAAAGACTTTTTTTTTTCCTTTCAAAGGAACTCATTAAACTGAAAGCAAGTTTAAAGTTTCCACACAGTGCACTGGCAACGTAATTTAGAGATAAGAGATACTGAAGTAACTTCTGTAGCAGCCATCATGCTAGTTCTCTGCTCACAGCTCTTTTTAATTCATTTCTTTTTTCAGGGAATTTCTGTTGCACACCAAACAATACAGAAAACATCCTCTCCTCATGTCTGGGACATGACTCCGAGGAGACTGGTGGCAAAGAGCTTGTTCTGCAGTACTTCACTACCCAAGGCAGTTACTTCAGGCAGCCAACAGCTGAATTCATCCTGGTTTTACGCTTTGCACACAGAGAAGAAGGGTGTACAGCAGCACAAGACTCAGAAAAATCTCTTTCATCTTTTTCTACTAGGAATAGCATGTGGGGATGTTCCCTTTTATCAGGGTAGATACATCAGAAGAAAGTCCAAGACAATTTTTTTAAAAAACTTTCTTTTTCCCATGATTTTCTTTCATGGAGAGTGGTCCCAGAAGAGTGATCAAGCACATGCTGTATACATGCTGTCACTAATATCCTTAAATATCACATTCTAGGTTGTTTTCAAATGAACCAAGACTTCACTGGCAAAAAGAAAATAATTTGAAGAGGTTAAATGCTTCCTGTTGATAGAGGTTTCCTTACCAGCATGTCCAGGTAGGGCAGATAAGGAAAACTAGGTGGAATAACAGATTGGGCTCAGGGTATTAGAAATCTGTTCACAGCTTTGTCACTTGTCTTCTGAGTGACTTCACTTTATTTTACAGAGCAAGGAGCACAGCAAGGAGAGGTGATGGTGCTAAGGCCCTCCATGAAAAGCTGTGAGACCCACCAATGAGGAGCTGCACACAAGGGCAAAGGATTATTCCCATAGCAAGAAAACCCCACCTTAATCCAGCCTAAGAATCACCTTTTTGCCTTTTAACCCCAAGTAAGTTTTATTTGTAGTGGTTTCAGACTTACATAAGAAGCCATTGCGCAAAGGCCACCCCACGTGACACTGCCAGGAGGCAGCAAGGTCACTCAGGCTGGCTCCTCTTCCATGGCCACAGCAAGGTCAGCCCCACGCTGGCACCTCCAGCCATGGAGCAATGCCTGCACATGGAGAGTGACTGTGGCCCTCCTCCTCTTCCCGTGAAGTTCTCTGAGCAACGTGGTCACAACAGAAAACTTAGCTCAGCCAGGCTGTCCCCAGCAATCCCTGGTTTCACTGTCTCTGCCATGTTACCACCAACCACTCCAGCTCCCAGAGGTAATCACGCTGCTAATTGCCAAAACTGCATTTTTTTTGCAACTGCCTTATGGAATTGTAAAGTATAACAATGTTTCTATAGCCTCTGTTTTGACAGTTCTGTGAGCTGCCACTAGGAAAGTAGAAATTAATCTGATGTTATCAATAAAACATGAAAACATCTTTTAATCTGCCTAATCCTCTTTAAAATGTAAATACAGTAATTCTGTAAAATGACGCTGACTAAAATTTGAGTGAGCAAAAGAAATGGTATATGAAAAAGACAAACATTGAAAACTGGAACCTTTCACAGTCCACCTAATACAATTAAACAGTGGCAAGATGAATCAGTTGATTCCCAAATAAACATTAAAGCGATTTTCTGATAGCAGAGCTGCACTGTTTTTGAATTTTCAAATTACTGAAAATTAGGTCTATTTAGTGTTTGCACATAGAAATCCTGGAAAATGACACCTGAAGTCATTAAGACCAGGAAAATATTTTGCTTACTGCTAAGAGGTCTGTATCTCCTTCCTGTACTGTTTATCTGGTGACCATTAATGCTTTTCTACAGCTAAAGGCAAGAAACAAACTCTTAGCTTTATTTTTGTCATTGCTGTTTTTCAATTCTATTACCCCAGAGAAAGTAGAAGAGAAAATAGAAGACTAGAGATGCATTTCAGATCCTGTTCATACGCATGTAACTGAACTGGCATTTTATACAGCATGTCCTATGCAGAAGGAAGGTACAGTAACTCAATGAAGCAAGTTCCTTCACCACATGGCAGGGACAGCAATGCAACTTTCAAGCAGAAGTGTTATGCTTTGGAAATATCCACAAGATGCCCCACAGCCATTACAGTATTGCGTTCAAAGCAATTGCTTCATTTATAAGGATGTCTACAAGTACAAGAGGTCTATTTCACAAGGTATGAAGAAACAACTATTTCCACTTACTGGAAGCACAGTAAATCAGTGACTTGCTTATGCATAATTAAGTATGCAAGAAAAAACATTCCAGATTTAAAAATTAAAATACCTATTTGGAGTCAGGACTCAAAATGCTTAAAGTTATGACTACAGATTCTTCCAGAATGGGCAAACCTAACTTTTGAGAATGCTTCTTCAGACTATGGAAACTGTTGCACCTGCTATTCAAGAAGGGCAGGAGCTGCACAACTTACCTGTCCCCTCATCCTGAAAATTATGTTTTTTCTCCAAAACCTCTACATCCTTCTGTCCTAAACTTACAGACTATCAACATAACATGCCACCATAGTTGATATTTTCATAACTCCTTAAGCAAGCATCTCTGACATACACATACATGCCAAGAAGCAATAATTCTTAGATCAGTCCAGTATATCCAATTCACAAAAAAATTTAAGCTCCCTTAATACCTACATCCTTTACTTATCCCAGTGAGGGGCTACAAAAGCAAAAAGAAAAAATACTGCATCTAAAACTTGTAAGTCAAATTTCACCAAACCATAAACAAAAAAAGTCTTTTAAAAAGTCAAAGATTAAGTATGCCAATGTTACAACAGCATCCAACCTGGTGAACAGTATCTGCTATTTCAATCACTCAGGCTTCCATGCAGTGTGTAGTTTTGGTAGCAAGCTGCAAAAGGGAACGTGCTCCCTTCAGCAGTCTTATGTTTGTTTTTACATCAAATAACTTAATCAGAACACACACTGTTGTTAGATTTCTTCTGAAGTAATTAAATAACTATTCAATGCCAATTAATCACTGTTAAATAAGGGTCTGTCACCAAAGTGCTATATACACATTTCAGACTATTTAATGGTCAAATACTTGGCAGTATCAAAGTTAAACAATGATTCATTAAAACTCCTCCCCTACACAATAGCTAGGCTAAACTTGAAGTGAAAGAATCAAAACTCTTTTGTCCTCTGTGAAAAAGACAACAAACCTCAGTATGTGATATTCTTTTCTTCCTTGCTCTGTAAACTGCTTTAATTGCACGAATGAGAATGTGTTCAGGTGCTACAAACCCACTTTTGCTTCTGCAGGTGCCTACTGATACTTTGGAATAGATGTTCAAACCTATCATACAAATAATGAAAACACTTGACTGTGCCACACCTTTTTAAAATGTTTATACATACTTCATCATGAAAGAAATACAATCCAAACTGAATCAACACTCAAGATGTAAACACCAGAAATGGATTTTTTTTTTTAAACAAGAAAGGAGGATCCTCCACTAGAATAGCCAAATGCCATCCACAGTATTCAATGTTGTGCAACCTAAATTCCAACGACCCTAAGAGCAAGAGTACATTATTTCTAAATGTATTTGGCACTTCTAGTATACTTTGTTGGCCAGGGCATTCACTGAAATACTTCTGTGTAATACAATAGAGTAGGCACAATGATTTTCTATACCTTGCAATGAGTTTACAAAACCTTTATACCCACTTGCTTCATCACACATTGCAGAAATTCTTTGTCACTACTTCTCTACTTCAGTGACTCGCCTCTTTGAAAAAGGAGAAGGGTTTAAGAAAAGGGCCCTCTACAGACAGAAAGATTTTGCCACTTGTGTGTGCATAGGTGCACAGTCTTGGAATGTTTTTCCCCTCAGAGATCAGGCTAATCCTCAGTGCAGGCAATTTTAATTGCATCAGACTTTTTATTTCAATATGCAAATGTTATTAATAAATACTGCTTTGCATAGTAACCTAAACTCCTCCATTGCAATTGGCCTAAATATCCCTATCCATGTACTGCATTCACTAGGGGGAAAAAAAATATTCAAAATCTCTTCAGCTACTCTGAAGCCAGAACACCTTCACTGCTCAGCCTCCATGGAGAAAAAATTACACTCTCCTCTAATTCTTGCAGAAACCTGTCTAAAGGCAACCTGTAGTGCTAAGAATAGATTCAAGACGGTACTTAGTCATTTACGTGTAACTAAACCTAAACAGCCCCAGCTAGGATTGCATCTTGCTTGAAGGTATGTCAAGCCAAGGAGGTGCTTGCAAAGAGACGATCTTTGGATGGATCCATGTCAGACAACCCCAAAGCACACACTGTGCAGCCATTGACTTTGCTGAATGAGCAGAAGCCCCCGTGTCCCCCAGCCCCCTGACAGCGTGGCACCAGGGTGGCTGGGTGCCCCCACTGCAACATCCATGGTGCAGCGTGGGCTTCCGACCCCAAAGAGAAGGATCCTGCACTCCAGCAGTCCCAGTTACAGCTTGGAACACCAAAGCCCTTTCAAATGGACACCTGGTAGCAAAATAATGCTCAAGCGTACGTGTGGCAATAAAGGCACACTCAAAAAGTACAAATATAAGAAACAGCTGTACAGAACTGGGTACATATAAACACCGTTCACTGAACTGCATTGAACATGCTTCCCATTCTGTCCATGGTACAAACTGGCAGCTCCCCACAGATCTTGCTGTTAAAGCTGTGGCATTCAGAAACTGATAAGCCTTTACCCATGCTCAGTTCACACACACACCCCGAAAAAAAAAAAAAGTACTGCAACTACAAGCAGCCTGCCGTTTCATCAAAGCAATGACAAAGTGGATTGTCCGTATCAAATGTTGGCAGGAAGCAGACATTACATCAACCTTGTAAAATACAACTATGAAATCAACAAAATAATTAAAGATGGATTACCGACGTTGAAAGGAATTGTAAGTTTGTGAAATATTTCTTCAGAAAGAAATCTGGAAATGCATCTCCTGCATAACTGTCAATTACTGATCTACTCTGGCTTTTCTTCCATATTTCTACAAAGAAACGTCAAAAGGTCTGTTATCTTTTTTTAATATATGTTTAGCACCACATGTCCACACAAACTGCCATATACAGAATTGCTGTCTTCCCCACAGGCATCCTATAAATATAAATAAGAAATTCTACCCCATTTTTTTTTTCTTTAGCAGTCTGAAACTGATAGGAATATTATCACTTTCTTAGACATTTGCAAATAGGCACAGTGGTGCTGGGCCGAAATATGCTGAGACCATAATATCCATTTATCTAAACTGCCAGCATGTAATGAATTCAGGTGGCAAGCCTTCTATCCAAATTAATTTACTACTTGAAACGGACTTTTTACACAAATGCTGTCAAACAAGAAAACAGTTAGGAAATGAGAAGAAAACGCGAACACTGTGTTTGATCTTGGTTTTAAGTGTAGGATTTAAAGGAAGAAGAATAACTATGATAAAGATAAGAATGGAAAACAGGCTTCTTTGGAAATGAATTTTTATTTTTACTGCTGATGGAGACATCTACATTACCTAGTATGAATACACTGAACCTAACTGTACAGCTGTTTCTGGAGCTTTCTAGTCCATCATACCATTGATTAGAATTACCGTGCTGTGGCAAACCAAAATAGGTCAATGCTCTGTACAATTTTTAAAATATTTTTGGTAATTTATGTGGTACAGTTGATTTGTCCTTTTTGCTGGGTGTACTCACAATAGCACATGTACTAACATCTGTTATCACCAGCCAAAGCCTCCTCACATAAGATACAATGCAGAAATTACATCTATAGTCTCCACTAAAAACAGAAGCACACAAAGGAAAAACCTCTTGATTGTGTGGAGGAAGAGGGGGAAGTGCAACTTTCCTTCTGTCTGAAATTGCTTTCTTGGCAAATCTCAACATACCTTCTGCACCCTAACTGCCTTTCTGATTGTATCTCCTTACCCACTAACTAAGTTGGTTACAATTCCAGATGTAACAGCATTTATAGAAGAGAATTTAACTTTGGTGCTGTATTATACTTGCTAACAAAGTGATCTTGTTTAAAAAAGTATGCTAGAGCTGGGATAATATATTCATCAGCAATTTTCTAATTATTGATCCCTGCAATCATACCCTGTAATTGATTATGAAAGGAAGATTCAAAATAATTTAAAAGTACAAACTTCTGGCAATATATAAAAGTCTTATGCTAGAACCTGAGTACAAAACTACATCTCTGCTTCATAATTAAAATGACAATGGAAGCAGACACCTGCAACCCCTGAATCCCTGGAGTAATATCAAACTTCTAATATGTAATCCTCTGATGTGATGTGATGCAGCTTGCCAGAACAAAGTTCTAACCATTCTAGAAGTTAAGCTCTGGATATCCTCTCTGTTTCATTTTAAACTCGTCCACTGAAGCTGTTTTAAGTTATCCTCAGTTTAATGAAAAAATTCTACATTTAAACATACTGAAACAAAAAAACTCACAACCTAAAATGACACCACCAAATCTAATGAACTGCCAAAATACACCAGAACTTAATTTCTGCTGTATGCTTCAACATAAGCAGCGTGACTTTTAAGTCCCATTTTTAAGGGACACAGTCCAACTGAACAAAAAACAAACAAACAGAAAAAAAAAGCCCCAAACAAACACACAACAAAAACCTGTAGCCATTTGCAACTTATTATCAACTGGCCTTTAAAAAGTAGTCAAGTTATACACTACTGATGAAGTTCTCCGTTGCTTTACACCATCTTCTTTTCCATATATTGTTACCTACACTTCAACTTCTCAGCACAATGCAAAGCATCTGTACAACAGAAACCCAAAACATTACCTACAAAATGTAGTCTTATAATGACTTTCTACTGGCACAATTATGAATTTAATTCTTGGCTAAAATATTTAACCACAAATGTGCACACTTATAAAAGAGCACTTGTGCAGCCTAGTTCTTTCTGCTACAAAGCAAATTTGGGCTGAAAATATGTCCCCAGTGCTGTTTTGCTGGAAAAGGGACTTAGAACATATAAACAGAATACTACAAACAGGATGAAGTATCTAAAGAGTATTTTGTTACTGGAATACTTACATGAGAGGAGGTTACATTCTTTCCTTTCCTCAGTGCATTCAAACACCCAAAGGACCTTATGCTATTAGAACCATTTTTTTTTTTATATTTGGGAGCTATATATATATAAATATATATCAATGCAAGAATTAAAATAAAAATGGAAATATATGTCACCTTCCTGATAAGGTTTTTCCAACAACAAAAAGGAGTTTCCTATGTTATTTATACTATTAAGACATGATTCAGAATAAGCTTTAAATACCGCATATAAATTAATTTTCTTTATTTCAGAAAATATTGATTTGGACTTCACATAGCTCTTGCAAATCTGCTCGTATTTGTTGCTTTTCCCATTCTATCTCCTAAACATAATTTTTATAATAAGAATCTTAATTTCCAATGTTCCAATGTTTTTCTCTTCCCCCTCTCTTTTTTTAATTGGTGTTGGAGCTAGAGGGGCTCAATCATCAATCCAGTCTAAAATAACAATGGAGAAATAGGACATTACTGAATATAAAATATTTGACTCCTGAAATCTTAGCTGAAACTGCTGTCTGGTTATCACTGCTATATGGTTATCATTCCAAAACCAAGTAATATGCCACGTTTTATCAATCTTGTATATTCAGATTCCCATTCATCTTCTTCCTTTTTTCAGAACCATGAAAGAAAATTCTATAGGAACTGTTTCTTCTGTTTAGAAGTCTATAGAGAGGGAATTTTTTAGAGGCTGTCTTGGGACAGCCAAGACTTCTGGCCTCTACCTAGCCCACCCATTCTGAGGATAAAGCCTCTGGACAGGCCAAACAGCAGAGGCATTTCACATCTTCATCTGACTGTAAACTGTTCTCTTTTGCTTGGCATGCTCCTTCAGCTTGATCATTCATTTTTCTTTAGCTTCAGTTCCTTTTTCTTTCTCTCTTCTTCTGGAATATGTGATTGTTTGGAAAGGAGGGATTCTCTCTAAAGGTCATTCATTATATAACCATGTAATGATTCCTGAAACACATTTTCCTTTTTAACTATTCCTACAATAAAAAAAAGCCACTGGGCATTTAAAAAAAAATTTATTAAAAAACACATGGGTTTGGCTATCCAGAATGCTCAATGGATGACACTGGATAATTTTCAATGGATTTTTTCCTGCCTCACATGGAAGGTCATTACTACAAAACTCAAGAGACATTCTGGTACAGCTGTCAGAAAGCTCACTTAGTCTGGTGTGCAAATAATCAAAGCATTCCCTTGGAAAATTTACTCTGTGTTAAAGAAGACACACCCCACACCCTCATGCCCCATGAAAATAAATATTTTGCTTCAATTTGGGACTTCACCTACTCGTTTTTGTGACTGGCACCAAATTCCACTTGCAAATCTTGCCTGAGAAACAACCAAAAATCTTTTGTCTCAGAAAAGCTGAAGGCAATCACAACCCAAGAGTTTTATTCCAGAAGTGATGTCCAAGAGAATATACATATAGTCTAACAATGCATTTCCTTGGGCAATTGGCTTCTGGGGAAAAAAAAAATTCACTATAACGTAAATTTCTTTACAGACTAAACTATAATTAACTTAAATGAAATCAAATCAGAAAAAAATCCAAATATGACCTCTGCTCTTATTCATTATATCTTATTCAGTATATCTTATTAATTTCATTAAAAGAAAGACATTTCAATAATTACATTATTAAATAATAAGCATTTTGAAAAGCTATACTGCACTGCCTTTGACTCTACTGTACTCCTCTACTGGGCAACTATTAGAAAGCTTCATCTAAGAAACAAAAAAGAAAAATATACTAGAAATAAGCAGCTACAAATGAGAAATAGCTGCTGACCACACTAAAACATTAGTCGTGCATATATCAAAACCAAAGAACCTTTAATGTTTATGTATAAATATAACTTAAATATTACATATTTATTACACCTTACATATGTGTTGCTTAAAATTAAAGAAAAAATCCTATAATTTCTGCTTTTTCATGGCTTTTAAATAAGACACTTAAAATTTCTTAATTCTAAGAAACTTAGGATGATAAATATGTTAACAGCAACATTTTTTCACTTCTCTATGAACACAGAAAAAAGTTCACACACATCAAGGAGGAAAAAAAATACTTGACTGAGCCATCATTCAAGCAGAAGTGAATACAATTTACAAACCCTTTTGGTTTTGTTCAGATCAGAGACAGACTTCACTGTGAAGCTCTGATTTACAGCTGTCCAGCAGTACAAATTCCTAAATAAATAAACAGGCTAAAGCAGAAGAGTGCTGCTCGAAACAAGGGACTCCTGAGAATGCTGCCATTTGTTGTTTGCATGTCCGAAACAGCCAGAAGAGGATTAATGCATCTGGGGCAGGAGGCAGAGCCTCACTGGGATGCAGGCTGGACCATCACGTAGCCAGCAGCGTGCCCTGCCCTTAAGAGTTTGTTGTGCCAGTTAAGAGAAGCAAGCAAAATTGACTACAGGAGGAATAAGGAGCTAGGGGAAGATGGAGCAGTAAGCTGGAACAGAAAGTTGCAGGACGAGATGTGTTTTGAAGTACAGGAACACAAAGGGGTCATGGAATTAATGAGTTTTCCCCACCCATATGTTTAACTGCTGTCAGTGTACTGCGGTTACAATGCTCCTGGTGCATCTTCAGAGATGATTTTAAGATGAAAAAGTGCCAGCTTGTGGATGAACTTTAGTGCACAGTGAGCAGGAAGTTACAAAGATGTAAGCATGAAAGAGAAACAAGCAAAATTATGAGGGAGGTAATTAAAAACACTGGAATGTGCCAACTTCTCCATTTACCAGGTGCAGAAATAGTAAAAGCTTTGCATGGGGGGAAGGCTAACGTGCAAACCAAGTCATAGTCCTCTCTAAAATTCCTGTTAGACTCCCTCACAGTATAAGATGGCTGTAAGATTAAGGAAAGGTCTTCCCTCCATCCAGCCCTGGGGAGCAGCTGCAAGACAGAATTGTGAAGAGACAAACTGGCAGTCACAATCACAGACCTCACCAAGCCTGGGCTGTTTGGATATTGAGAGAGTTTTGTGTACATACTGACTTGAATTTCTGCCCTGCTTGCATGTGTCCTCTGCTTCACCCTCAGCTTCATACACTGAATACCCACTCCCCATTCCCTCTTCTCTCTCTTCCTTCAACATTGGTTCTTCCATTCTCCTTCACTACGACATGGCACAAGCTCTAAGTACCAATGCCATCCCACACACACAACCAAGGCACAAAGCCCAGCACAGCGAGACACAGGCTAGGAAATGCAGAAGAGTTGGGAACACAGCAACTGAGAACAGAAGGTGAACACAAGGTGACTGCAACACCTAAAACCAGTGAAGTGCCTAAACTGATGTTTTGGAAATGCAGTGTGACAAAAAGAGCCAGATAGGGAAATAACACATAAGCCATAAAGGCAACAGAAAGGGTGCTTTATGCAGAAAAACAGGGGAAATGCAGCAATGGAGAGATCATGTTCTGAAATGGTTCCCAAACTAGAACTGTGGAGGTCAAAAAGCCAGTGTCACCTGAAGGAAGAGGGCAAAGTGCATCCAGGACATACTGCATAACCATAGGCACTGCACACATACAGACTATTCACAAGGTTATACTCTGACAGAAGAGGGAAGACTTATATCTATTGAAAGAGATGTCTTTAGAAAACAATTCAGAGGATTTTAGTTACTTCTTGCTTTAAACTGCTCTTACGGGAGCATATTTCACTCTGCTAACTACAGAACTGCAGGGGAAACAGATGGTTGTGTCTCATTAGCCTTTAGAGTACACTCTGATTAGTTTGCTTAATTTCATTCACAAAGGGTCTTAAGACTTCACAAGGCCAATTAAGATTTCAGGTAAAGGAATTATCAGCAAGAGTTTTCTTTCTTCCATCAAAACATGTCTGTCATTGGATTTTAACAGTTCACTTACACATTGATTTTGTTTTCCCAACATCCATTTTCACCACAATTTGGTTTTGTAACTTTTTTAAACCAGCAGCTTTTCTGCTGAAAATACATCAGACACATTAAGATGAAACAAGTTCCAGAACTGTAACAAACAGGACAACTAGAGGAGTCATGTAAAGACTATGACAATCTATATCTAATACATAAACCACTATTAAATCCTCTCATGGACCTGAAGCACAAGTTGCATCTTGTAGTATGCATAAAAATGTTTGCAAATAATCACTGATCATAATATGACCCCAGACATTTTGAGAAAGGTTCTTTTAAAACAACAGCTTTGCCATTATTCTGCATTGAAAAAGACACCAAATTTCTGATAAGGCATAAATACAGTGGAAAACCACACATATAACAATGAAAGGAAAATGACAGAAAAATATCTTGTGTTTTTGTTTCCCTCTTGCAGAACAGCATGAGCACAGAACTTGATTGGAGATCAATTTGTGGATACATTGTTAAAACATATGAAACAAAACTATACCTCCAAGCAAAAAAACCACAAAAGACAAAATTGTGTTAATAAACCAACCACTATTAAAATTACAGAGTATCATTAGCAACAACTTAGCACTGTAGTTTATTTTAATTAGAATATTTGGAGAACTAATGTTGGCTCTGATAGTTTTCAAAATGTAGCTCAACTTTAGAATACATATGAAAAGCATTCAATGAACCTTTCATCACAGCTGAACAGTATTTACAACACTTCTTAATTTTCTGAATGTTTACTTTGTCCTTGCCCGACTCTAGAGAAGAACTCCTCAAACAGCAGTTCACATATGAATATAATATGAAACTAATATGAACATTAAATTCCTAAACTTTTTAGTGGTCAACTACACAATGGTCATGCCTTCAGGAAGGGGTCACAAACAAGTTTAAGTCTTTGGATGACTCTAAAACCTTTAGGACCTTCTGGACAATTGAAGGTTTGTTTCTTTGCTTCTTTTGGTTTTCTGAGATTTGAAATTAAAAATGCCTCTTGACATCAAGTTTTTGTAACCTTTCATAATCCAGTGTTTTTCTGGAAAACTGTCATATTACAGATATACAAAATGCTGGGCTTATGAAACAGAAGTCTCTAGCACAGCACATGGTCTATTCTACATTCCAGAAAGTTCCTTACTTCAACAGGTACCACGCTTATAACTGCAGAAGTTTGTCCACAATAGACCACTTGGCATGATTAGGACCTAAATTAAGTCAAGACATCACCAGTTACCTGAACTAGAAATCTAAATAAATTTGAAAAAAATTGAAGTATGTTGTAAAACATATCTCTCAAGTGTTACCACTCGCATGGGTTACATTCTTTGCTCCTCAGTGCATTCAAACACCCAAAGGACCATTATGTTCAAAAAAGAGATCCTAGAAGAACTGAAAAGTTCTGACATCAGACAATTTGAACTAGCTGTGAATCCCCTTGAGGAGGTATGAATCATCTCTGAGGTTTAAATTAGATTATCAACCAAGTGAAGCAGCACAGTAAATCTACAATAAAAGATGAATGCCTACAGGAAAATAATTTTTGCCCCTAGTGGCAGATGCTTGAACTTTAAAGGATCTGAGACTAAGCTCTTTGTCTAAGCCTCCCTGACAGAAAACAACTGAAATAATATTTTTGGTTGGTCCAACTTTGCTCCACATGCCACATGAAAACAGTATCTAAACCCTGTAAATGAAAGTATATTGTCACTTCTAAACCAATTGAGGATCAAACAATTTAGAGAAACCAAGACTTATTTTGCTGACAATTAAGCTCTATCACCAAGACTCGAGATTCAATGAAATTTGACAATTGTGAAGAAAAAGGCTTTTGTCTGACTAAGTCTGAAGCATTTGGAAGAATCAACAGAAAATCAGAAGACCAAATTAGATCAAAAAGCCTTTGAGGATAAAATTCACTAATTAATATAACTGCCTTCCTTGCTCTGTTTCTTCTCTGAATTGCTTTGGTATCACAGCAGAAAGGCATACAGGAAAAGGAAAAATTGGTCTAAGGAGTAAATGTTACACCCATCACACTTCCTCTTGCACCAACAGCACTCTCTGCCCATCCTGCTGCTCAAGCTCCACTACAAAGAACCACAGTCCCTTTTAAGATTAGATGAAAGTACAAATCTCTGCTTTGCACCAAATTTGAGAGGTATAAAAGCCTTCTTCTTCCATGCTGAAACTTTTTTCCCATCACCTTTACTTTGCGGTAATTCAGATACAACCCAAAGCTACCAAAGTGCTGCAGGTCACTAGCTGGAAGAGTATTTTTGCATCTCCTTCTCAGCGAGTCTAAGAATGAATGTAACCTTCTGTTTTTCTAAGACACATAAAATCCAAGAAACAAAGAATGGGGCCTGGGTTGGAAGGAACCTTAAAGGCCACCTAGTTCCAGCCCCCCTTCAGTGGGCAGTGACACCTTCCACACGACCAGGCTGCTCAGAATCCCATCCAACATGGCTTGAACACTTCCAAGGATAAGGCATGGACAGGCTTGTCTGGACAACCTGTGCTAGTGCCTCACTACCCTCACAGCAAAGAATTTTCTCTTAATATCTAATATAAATGGACTGTCTTTCAGTTCTACTAACTTGCTCCCTTTCTGCCCATTTAATTGAACAATACGTAAGATTTCTATTCAAAACACTTCCATGCCCATTTAAAAATTAATAACAAGTACTCAACAAGCATTTTAACATCTTGCATCTCATGAGAAGCACAAACAACACAGGAAGAGCAGGAAGGTATTAACAAATTAAGCAGTGCTCACAGCACTACATTTTAAGCTAAAAACACCTCATATAATTTCAGAAACCTGGGATTTTGCATTCCACTAAACATTTGTGTCTCTATTAAAAAGTACATAATAATATTGCTTTAGTACGTGGCTAAGAAGGGACAACAATTAATTAAATCCTATTTTTCCACAGGAATGTTTCTATTTTTTCAAGCAAACAAATACTTCTGCAAAGCGTCAGATTGGACATTTCCACTCTTGAACACTCAGCAGGTGAACAAAATCATCTGTATAAGCCCTCATAATCTTAGAGAAACACTTATTTTTGAACAATCACTTCTAAACATTGTCCTTAAGCCTTCAGTAGTAGCTGAGCAACATTGGTTATTAAATTGAAGTGCAGCAGAGTTTATTTTTTCTTATCTGAATTTAAAAAAATATGTTGGGATTGTTTTTTCCATTTTTTCTCTTGGGGATTTTTGGGGGTTTAAATATAAGCAGCATTCAGTGAATTGCTTTGAATTCAATATTAGATCATACTTGTAGCTTAATTATAAAAGAAGATCATTGTCACTATGTATTTGGAATATTAGAACTTGTCAGTTTCATAAAAACCTCAAGGCACTTTTTTCTCTCAAATTTGGCTTTATTTTGAAAGCACTCCTTAGATAAGATTTCTTAATATTAGAATAAGTCTAGAATAACTAGTTTTCTGTCAAAAATACTGATGAAAAAAATTCTCTCTATATTGTTAGTTTAATAGGAAGAAAAAAAAAAGATGACACTTCTAAAGCTAAAACCATCTATATTTCACAGTTCGGAGGCTTTAAATTTGCAGAGGTTTCTGCAGGCATCTTTTGTCTCAAAGGAGCACCAAACCATTGGATTTTTTTCCCCAATGGTAAGGGAATATCAGGTGACTAAAGGTTAAGAACTACTAACTCTTCCTTAAAGCATTTCAACATTTTTTATTCAGGGAATACCAGAAATATTGTGGAAAGCTAACTGTAATTGTTTACTTTTGGCTGGTTGTTCAGACAAGAGAGAGGAGAACTGTTCTCCTAAAAGGAAACTGGGGAATTAATGAAGGGAGAAAGGGAAGAAGTATTGTACTAATGTCAAGGAAAGCAAATGGGGCTTTACATAAACATATTTTTTTAAAAATAAATATTAAAAATATGGTTAATTTCTAATTGGCACTTTCCAAATCCTAGATACCCATCCTTAAGCACAGGGACTTAACTTTCTAAGTTAAGACAGACACAATCTCTTCTCTACAGATAAGCATGACAGATTCTAAACAAAAAAAGTAAGTGCTCTAGAAGAAGAGAGGAACAGGATACTGTAATGTTTACAGCTTTAAATATTCACATTGAAAAGGAGAGAGTGTGGAAAAAACCCAACACTGAGCAAATGCCCCTGGCATCCAATCACTTAACTGTCCTCCTAGCATGTCCTAGAAAGGAAAGGGCAGGGACAGTATTCCTGCATGAGAAGTTAATCATGACATCTTAAGAACAGATGTAGGAATTTTGCCTAAAATGTAGACTAAACTCTTTATTTCAGGTTGTGAACATTCAAACTCATGAACATGAAATTATGCTGAGAAATGAATACACACGGGGACAAAGAAGCATGTATTCCCACTGAAGGGAAGTTTACCACAAAGAAGAGTGTTTTTTCTTGCCTATACATGAATTAGCAATATTCTGCATTGCATCATTTACATATTAAACAGACAGTAACTTCATTGAGAAAAAAGAAGTTTACCACACACACAGAAATCTCATCACATCTGATAAAAAGAAAACTGAGGAAGAGTTCTTCCATCTATTATTCCTTGTAATTGCTAGCAAGGATGTCCAAGTTCCAAATCTTCACCTTCTCAGATTTCCAAACATCTTCAGATTATTCTGCACTCTCTGACCCAACATTAAATCAACCTAGTGAAGACTTATGCTTGAAAGAGGGCAGGAAAAGTAGCATTCCTGGACAAAACAGAGGGTGAATTCAGAACACAGTGGATGAAAACTGATGAGAACCATGTTAGTAGACACAGAAACCATGACCTTATGAAAAGTTGAACTCTAAACTTCCTTTGAATTTCCAAATGCCATAAATGTTGCACAAGTAGCAAATGATAAAAGCTCAAGTTTGAGAAATATTAGTGACCTTTATGCTCTTTTTATACTGGTAAATGAAGGGATCCTCCAACTAGAAGACAAACAGGTCAAAAGTCATTTGTAAGTCTTTTACAACAGTCTTTTACGAACACAAGACCAAAACCACCTCCTGAGCACAAAAGGTACTCTACTCTGAATCAAACAGCTGAGAATGAAGATTCTGCCACCTTTCTGCCATTCAGCAGCTTGCTTTGCCTGCTGGCTCTGTGAATACAACTTCCTACCCATCATTAGGTGAGTAATAGTTAAGGCAGCCCCAGCCTATACAGGCTTCTCAGAAAACTCCTCAATCTACAACCTCCCTTTGGGACCACCACAACTAAATATTCTGCTCAAGTCAAAATCAAAAGCTATGGCAACTAAGTATGCAAATAAGAATCACCTAAGAAAACATTCAACAGGAGCCCAAATTTAAATGAACATTAAAACAAATTTAAATGAACATTAAAACAAACCCCAAACAAAACTGAACGTGCAGTTTCCAGTTTCAAGCTACCTGCCTCAAGGTCGATATAGCCACAAGCAATAATTAATGTCCATTACATACTACCACTCTAATTACAGGACTATTGTCCACTAACTAATAAAACAAACAAACAAAAAAATGTTCTTCATACACCTTATGCTATTTTAGAACACTTTGAAAAGCTCTCTAAAGGCTGGTATCTATCAACATATACAGCTTGTAATAATGTTGCCCGCTCCAAATGTAACATTATCTTCCATAAAATGACATAAAAAATCAAAACCTGAAGGAGGTTCTGCAAATGTGTTCATCTGAATACACAACAAAAAGCCCCAGACAAAGTACCTAATGGTTTTGATGAAGGAAAAAAAAATTATCTGGGGAAGACAGGGTGGAAGACAGCAAGCAATGCTGTATTCTACTATTTGTAAATACCTTTCAGTTTGTATTTTTTAAACCAAACACACTGAAGTCAAGTTTGATTCAATACTTCTGCTTCTGCTGTTATTTCTATTCTTCAGGCTTTACTCTGGATTGCCAAAACAGGCAGATTCACACACAACAGCCATTCTTTTCTACACTAAAATTTTAATTTTGGATCGAGAAGTGCCTTTTGTTTCCAAACACTCTACAAGATCACCACAGGCACAAACTAATCTTCACTTGTTGCATAATCTGCAAGATGCTGGCAATCTGAAAAAAAGGAAAAAAAGAAAGAAACCTCAACTAATTAATTCACCCAGATGCTGCAGTGCAGATTACCTAGGACCGTCTGGGAGAAAGAATTCTGTGCAGCATAAAGCAGAACAGTGCTAATGAAATGAGTTTGCACTGTGATAGTGTTTGTTTCATTTTAATTTCCAGCTACTCAAGATTAAACAAAAAAAACCCCAAAACACCCCATCAAAGCAGGCTAGTTTTTCTGGAAACACCACAGTGGTCCAACTGTGTCTGTGGTCCATAGGGGACAGCAGTGGAAGGTTATGGCACAGCCAAGAGTCAGATGTGCATGGCTGTCACCCAGAGTGGGGGATCCACACGTTCAAAGCTCACACTGAACCCGAGGGGGAGAAGAGCTGGACTGCCTTTCCTACATTCCATATACATGGTCTCACCACCTGGCTATTCATTATCCCTGCCCAGCTTTTCTCCAAAGTAATTTATTTTTGGAAATGCTTATGCCTTGTTCCAAGGCTGAATGAAGTGAGTTTTGGTAAGTTTTTCCTCATTTCCCAGAGAGGATCATTTCCCATCCAAAAGAGACATCCATGAACAGCAAGAGAGGATATTCTATCCATGTGGTACCTCCAGTTCCCACTATCCACAGCAGTCGTAGCAGCATTCCACAATTTATAAACAAATTAAAAATAGCAAAGAAAGGTACATATTTAAAATAGTTATTATCAAAACAAACAAAAATTTTCTCCATTTTGGATTATCTCTAAAAGCTTATTTGTAGCTATATCACCTCAGTTGGGCCCTCTTTTTAAGCCCCTTGCAGTTTTTCATCAATATTACAGCAGTCTCTCCCTCTGTTTTCAAGTGTCTCCAACCAACACTTAGTTCCCCATTGCCACAAATCTCCCCAAAACAGCATGCCAACTGTGCAAGACTAAAACAAAATTTTGTTTTTATTTTCCAGCTACACTTGCAGGAAAGGGATGTCTCTGAACAGCTTCTGTGCAGTCTTCTAAAGCCAGTATTTTTAATTAGGCTTCCCTGTCTTGCTCGACATTCCATGCCTCCTTTTTGCTCGGCTGAGGTGGGGCGAGAGCAGCTCTCTCTGTAGCTGCTTCAGTAAATGAAAACACTAGACTTTGCAGTATCTGGGCAGGTCAGCATACGGTCAGAAATGAGTTTCACAGCAGGCTGTTTTCCCCACCAGGGAATCTTAATGTGAAGAAGATCGAAAATCCCTATGAAGGGACGCGGAATCTTGTGCCAGGGAAGCAAGAGGCTGCGCTTGGAAGTGGCTGTCAGTGCAAGCTTCATCCTATTTCCCTATCAAATAATGTCTCATCCCCTCCTACAAACAGCTTTTCTGTAAAGCTTTTAATTTTATCTCCCATATTAGGCATAAATGGGGTGAGCTCTGACTCGGTGAACTGAAAATGTAATGGGCTTGTCTCATCGGTTTATGGCCAAGTTTCATTCAATTATTACTGCAGAAAAGAACAGGACAGAGTTGAACTGAGTTACGCTAATAGATAATGAATGTAAACATAACTCCAGAGTGCAATTTACTGACTTTACAGACTACTTCTATAGCAATCAGCTTCGTACGGCTCTTGACAGAATCATAATGGTGATAAAACACATGGAAGCACAAGACTATTTAAACTCTTAACAAAGCCATGATAATACTAACAGTAAATGAGCAACTCCCATAAAATATCATTTAATAATCACGCCCTGATAAGATTTAAAGTACATATCGCCATTGTTATATGAAAAAAACATTAAAGGGTTTTTTCTTTAACACATGTAGCAACCTAACAGGTTTTAATTACCACACCTACTTCAGTGACGAGCTGTTCCACTCAAACACCCAAACATAATATTTACAATGTTGTGTGGTTGTTAAGGATCTTGATGATTGATGGAACCCATTGTGCTGCCATCTTAATAACAACAAATGCAAGTGATTACCAATACGGAAGAGAGAATCTGTGTTTTTATTTTACAACAAAAGGCTGTCCTATAGGGACTTCTTTTTCAACGTAAACTAACAAACCTGTGCACATGTGAATGCCCTTTAGAGCTTGGCACAGAGAGTCAAAAACAAAGCCTTTACTGCTTTAAGGACAATGTATTTTTTTGTATTAGCTTAAGAGAACATGAAAGCTGTCAAAAGAGCTGCTACAGTTTTTCACAACCCTGCAGAATTCATCTTGACCACAAGGATATATCTGAAAACTGCATCAGAAAGATAGGACAGATCTCGTTTCCAAAAAAAAAAAAAGAAAAAAAGAAAGCAATTGAGTCATTGAGTCAAAGAGGAATACAATACATTTCCTGGCATTACTACTGAATATTTATATCACTGACGAATGAGACTACAAACGAAGTATCTTAACATGAAGCTCTGCCTTGTTAACTGCATGATATGCCAAAACACCACCTACTGTAAATCACACCGTTTAAGACCAGTATTTCTTGTTTAAACATGCTACTTGTTCAGCAGATTCACTTGTGTGAACAAGCATACATTAATGTACACTAACTAGAGCAGTTTCACTATCCATCTGATAAAGTATAATTTAACAACCTCATTATCAGCATTGTAATTTTCAGACTGCTGAAATATCATATTCGTTGCAAATATTATATGGTTGAAACACTGTAACAACATTGCCCATTTGACACTTCTGTCAGATAAAATGCAGATAGTCGTTTGTGCATTGATGAACATGCTTTTAATCCTATAAAGAAACTTTCTCTGTCAAATTATAAGCATTTCAGCAGTTGACTTATGAACACCATAATTAAAATCCTTATGCCTTAAAGAAAAACAAACTTCATTATAACAACTGCTTTCTTTCACATTTTAATCTTTTTATATTTGGAGTTTGCTTTCATGTGCTGCTATTAGCTATCAGTTCAGTGTGTCATTTCTGGCTGCCAAAACCAAAAAAGAGTATTTCTCTCTATAACCTGTCAAATCTCAAAGTCTAGATAAGTACCCAAATGGATCAATATTTATTCAATGCTTCCACAAAGCATTTGTGGGTGAAGAAAAAATCTGTTAATTTAACAGGTCAAGGACAAACATCATACAATTCAGTGCCTCTCATTTCTAAGAAGGCCAGAAATGCTGCAAAGTCTGCCAAAATATTTCTTTTCCTCCTGTAATTCAGAACCAAGAGTTTGGGGAGATACAATTTGGGGGGAAAAAAAAAGCTGTACTTCTGTAGTGATTCTGGTTCAATTTAAATTTCAGGCAGATTCTCTAGAAGGGGAAGAGATTTCTATTTTAGCTGAACAAATTAATGTATATCATCCATTCCTTCTTACCCATCAGCAGAGCAGCAGCAGATTTCAGCTTCCTAAATTCAATGCAATTCAAAATTACACAGAATTTACACTAGAACCACCATAAGTGAAAATTATGCAGTTACACATTAAAATCACTTCTCTAATCTCTGTCCATAAATCCCAGAAAGGAACAATTCATTTACAAGATTGAATCAAATCCTGAAGCCTGTCAAAAGTAGGATCATCTGAACTATTCACTAAGAAACTAATTTCAAAAGAGGCAAGTCCCAAATCAAGTCTTTGCTGCTGAAGTCCAGGTTCCTTTCACATAGCTTTATAACCAATCTGTTTTGAAATGTTACAAACATCTTGAAAAAGAAATTAAAAGGAATAATGGCTGAAGAAGGTCTCCCTGATGGGAGCCTTCTGACTCTAGAGGGTTATCTGAATTTTTTGCCACTATTTCCAAAATGAAAAAAGTTCCTGAACTCAGCACTACATGAAGCTGAAAAGCTTATTGTGTAAAAGATCAGGAGAAAATACTATTCTTGCAGATAATTAAGACAACTGAATGGAACCACAGTACTATTGCTCAGCGGAGAAGCTGAAAATTCAGTCTTCAAATATCATCTCTAAAAACACAACAGATGAAATTTGTTATCCTTCTAAGAAGCCTCTGTAATACTCGACTGGGATAAAACAGATCATGCTGCCCTCTTGTGCTAGACATGCAGAGAAATCAACCCCTTTTTATTCCTGCAAGTGACATGTGAAGAGCAATATATAAAGCTTTCACTATGAAATAGAAAACCCCCACATCTTCCTACTTTACAGATACTCTGACATTCATGTCATTCTCTTACTGAGATATGGGTAGAAGAGCAAAGGAAGTTTCCAGAGAGCCAAATTCTACACTCAAAAAAAGACCACATTTATGAACAAATGCAGACAAGTCAGATGTAATGAAACCCAAAATACTAAACACTTCAACTAACCATCAAGCTTTCACAACAGCTGTGTAAGTGATGCAGTAGATAGCTGCTGCTAGATTTGAATTTCAGTCATAAATAAATGGCAATTTTTTCTGCATGCTGGGTAAGACAATGCTCTTTGGTCACTTAGAACTACCAGCTCAGTAGGGTTAGGCTAAACACTTAAGAAGGAAAGAGAGGGACAGTCATTTATTAATAAGGTTCTTCCAGCGCAAAATATGCAGTAATGTTTAATTCTTTTTAGACCTATACTGAATTGAAAGGTGAAATCTGTGTACAAATATTTTTTTGGCTGGAAAGGGAGACGGGAGAGGGGTCCTTTTATTCCTTTTCTCTCTCTCTGCTATGCAATCCAGGTTCCAAAAATACATTGACATTCTTCTATCATCTGGATAAAATGCTAGTTACTATTCCCCTTACAACCTACTCCTCCCTATATATATTGCTAATGCAATCTGTAAAGAGAGGTCTTGGGCTTATGCCTAAACTGATTCACAAAGCACAGTTTTTTTAGAAATAAGTCATCTCATTTATTCACCAAGACTGATTGGATCTACACTGTTGGGAGCTGACAGACATGTCATGATTCACCAAGCATTTCCATTTCCTAATGTCGACTCCCTGATGCTCCTCGTTACTCTGCTTCCCCAATAAGAACTACCAAGAGCTTGGGATGTCTGTTTATTTAAGTTACCTTACTCAACTCCGGAACACAGATCACCATGTGTTAAAAATACTAGCCGTGGCATTTTTTAATTACTGATTATTTTTTGATAAATGAAACAGCAAAATTCAGTTCAGCAACTGCTTCTGCAGTTCTTAGCGACCTCACACTAATACTGAGAACATGCTGGATGCTTAAGTGACAGATCTGACATTGCAATACTAGCTTTGCTAATATGCGATATGATAACTAATAGTTTGGCTTAGCTATCACAATCACAGGCTAGAAAAAAGCACATTTAATAACTTAAATTTCTTTTTAGTATGTCTTTCATAGGCATATTTAAAAAAAGGCAGGGAAAAAAATCCCACCTCAGTGCAAGAAACAGCATGTGAAGTTCTAAAAGATAAATAAACAGTAAAAAAAACCCATGTAAATCAGACAATGAAATACAGATATTACAAACATATTTCAGAACTACTAAATGCTGCAATTCTGAAAGAGAACATTGTCTCATGTGTCATCTTTTTTCTTCCCTTTTTTACTTCTTCAAAGAATGCATAGATCAGAACAGCAGAACTTTTGCATGCCACCCTGACCAAAAGAAAGATGAAGAGAAAGAAATATATGCATCCTGAAGTTAATCCTCTATTATAAAATATCTGTTGATTAACAGAAACACACATCTAGGTCACAACAGTGTGTGAATACCAGCGACAGGCAGATTTAAAGAATGTCAGTTTTACAATGCACTGCTAATTAGAGCTTCACAGTGTTACAAATCAAACTGGTGTTACTCTGCATTGTTGCTGATGTTTTCTCTCTAGTTCTCAGTTTGTTATTATGAGCCACATTTATGGGCATTCTTACAAGATCACTATGTATTCCCTCAAAAATGAAGTTACTGCGTTTGCTCATTGTGCACACACACACGAGAGAGAAGAGGAAAACCCCTGACACATCAGCACTAGGACTTCTTCTCATGCACGTGCTCTCACTAGCACCCATTTCCTGAGCTTGCCTTCTAAACCTTTGCAGTGGCCTTGAATTTGCATTTCCACACACTCACAGTATAAGCAGGCCATGTAACACAGCCCTAACTTTCTGCTGTTGTAGGGGCGTTCTTTAAGATTAAATTGTACACATTTCATTCATCATATTATGGGCGTGAACCTTTTCTCCACATAAGTATCTATTTCCTGGAAATATGACTACTTTCTCTGAAACAATAAAGCCATCCCTATAGATCCTTAAAATTAAATGTCTCCTGGTGCTATGAAAACAAGTCCATTTTTTTCCAAGGGAGTGAAGACCATCAGGTTTCTGGCTCTCATGTAAAAGAGAAACCTTTGGCTAGTCAATCAGTGCCACCCACTTTCCCACTCTCTTCACTCTGCTCCAGCTTCTCTCTCCTTTCTCCTGAAAAACAGAAGGATCTGGATCACAGTTTTACAAAACCAATTCATGCACATTCAGCACACAGGAGACTCCCTGTAAAACTGCACTGGAACAACAGTGCAAATGCAGGTCCAGGTACAACACCAAAGCTACAGCTAATTCATTGTTCTGTAAGCTGCATTTAAAAACAGTAAGATGAACCATCAATAAGCAGTCTGAGTTTGAAACTGAAAAGAACTACACTGTAAAATTTGAAGTGTTTAAGTAAAAATTTAGATTTAGAAAGTCTAAGTAATAGAAGCAAAAGATCCCAACAAAAGTGCAAAAATATAATCAAATTGTAATTGTCCAAAAATGGTACAATTTGTGCAATCAAGGAGATACATTAAATATTGAGGGGTTTGGGTGGTTTTTACAATAAACTTACCTATAGGATTTCTGTCAAAAAACAACACAGGGGCTTTCAAAATGGATTGAAACATTTTGTTGTGCAAATTCTGACCAGAATTGACAAGAACTTGAAACACCAGAAGACTTCTTAATATGCCAAATAGTGTTGTAGCCACTGTTAAACCTGAAAACAAACAAACAAACAAAAAAAATCCCAAAACGTGAATAGAGCCTCCAAAAAGACATGGATTTTTCAGAAGAAAAAGAAATTAAAAATAAAATTGCACTAAAACCAAATTTTCTGGATTCTGCATATAGCAAGAATCCAAACTTAAGCCTAGGGGCACTCACACTGAGTGCAAAACACAGATACATTTGTCACTAGCTTCAGTTACTATCACAGAATCAATTTAATCCATTTCTCTTTTTCTGTTTGAAAGAACTGGTACTTCATAGAAATGTAGGAAATGTCTGTTAACCCATGAGATAAATGTGTATTGAAACTTTCTGCATAACAGCGTTACTAAAAAATTCATTTCGCAGTGCCATGTGTAATTGTGGCTTGCACAGGTCACTGTGAAGATTCAACACTTGCCAGCAGGTATTAAACAAGTAATATATACATGGCTATTTAGACACAACCTTGAGTTACTCCCAATCAGCCCAAACCATTCATCCCATTCTACTGCTTGTAAAACACACCAAATCATTTAAATTATGTGTCTTTCAGACTATGTAAGATGCACTTCTTATGCTACGTGAAGAAACAGTCCTTCTAGGGAACTGGTGGGCAGACTCTCTGTTTCTCTTTTGGACACAACTCTGCTTACAAGACAAGGGTGCTACAGGGCAAAAAACTGAAATAAATAATGAGATTGCTGTTGCTCTGTTTGCTGTGCATAATCTCCAATGTGGCTGCTCAAATTCCCTGTCAATAAGAGTGAACAGTGAAGGTCTAAACCTTACATTTAGCAGAGCTTTCAGACTCCACGAGTTCTGCTTCAGGAAATCAGCACAGCTACCTCAGGTCTTGAGGACATGCTGAAGTTAGACTCCAACTATCAGCAGAAAACCTTGCCTATTCTCAGGGCAGGTTAAATTCATACACAATTCAGGAACAGCAATAGTAACAGTGGGAAAGAGGGAGGTTTTAAATTATGTGACATGGTTAAGCTATCTCACCCTGCTTCCTTCTGTATCCTCCCAGGGAGTAAATAAAGGTATCATCACTATTTCATTTGGCTTCTTGCAGTTTATTGCTCACATTTTGTGCTGTTTTTAAGAAAAAAGATGGTGGCTGGGATGAGAGGTTTTTTGCCTTGTCCCAGCTGCTGTATTCCAGGCCAGGTAGGAGAAGACAAGTTTCCCAAGAATACCTGCACATACCCAAACAGGAAAGCTGGGTCATGCAAAAACGGAGCAGGAGAGGCACAGCCCATTCCTAACAGCAGTCTATGGGAGCGACAGAGGAGAGGGACAACACGCTGGAAACCCCATATTTTCTGTACAGCTGTACTCAGGCCTGGAAGCAGCTGGAACGACCTCCCGGAACAAAACACCTGAACTGACCTGATGGCTCAGGAGAAGGAGAAACAAGACATGCTTCCAAGTCCTTCTCTTGCTCTGTCTCTTTGCTTTCCCTGTTCATGAGCTCAGAACCTCAGTATGAGAGAGACAAGGGCTCTTTGCATGCTTGCCTTATAGAAGAGGTGTGGAATTGGTACCTCAGTTCTGGCCAGCAGTGTTCCCTATATACAGCAATTTTACTCTTAAAAATCTTTGTTTCACAGAAGCAACAAGGACTAAGAAGGAACTACTACAGTGGGTTTGTTTTTTCAAACATTGAGAATCAGAAATAAAAATGACAAATTGTTTTATGCTGTTTAAGAGATTATACAAAAAGGTAAGTTGGATTATGACGTATTTCACGTAAAATGTACTACCTTTTTATAACTTTGTCAACTTCAGTTTTGTGTAGGTAAGTCAACACTGTCTGTTCAACCATTGCAAATATCTCACTAAGTCATCTAACGTTTCAATATAAAGGTAGCTTTTGTTGTTCTGCTATCTAGAGCAAAATATTCCTTAATGGATAAAATTTTCACTAATGCTTTAGGCTATCTGGTCAGAGAAAGTGAAATTTGCCATATTTAATCATACTGTGCACTCCACTGGAACTCTTCATGAAGTAAGACATTACACAGAGAAAATAAGAGCCAAGTTCATCTGGCTCCTAAATTGTTGCTTTCCAGGCCAAACACAATGTTTTCTGTCAGCCACTTAGATCAGGATTCCAGAAAACAAACTAAACAAAAAATCCTGCACCTATTCTCTCAGCCATGGAGATGTTTCTGAATACATTCAATGCATATTCTTCTGGCATTCCACCTGTTTTCTCACACCAATCATTTACATCTCCATGAAGAAATTACCATGCCATACAAAACCGTACATCACTAGGAGTGTTAAATAGCAGAATCTGAGAGCGTGCACATGATTCTTCTGTGGCAATTTTTACTACATCTCAGAGCAGTTTTTCAAGATGTTTGGATGCCTGAATGCAAGGATCAACGCCCTTTTCTGAATATTCAGAAGCATAATGCTACCTATTGAAATATATTGAAATGTTTTTTAACAACCTGCTTTGCATACCGATCTAGGATGCCTTTTAAAAGCTTGTTCTTTTGCTATGGCACTTCCCAAGAAATGTAGCCATGCCAAGTTTTAGAACAGCACAGAACAAAGATCCATTCCTAATCCCTCTTGCCATCCATATAATGACTGAAGATTTAGCTCAATGACTTATTAATATATAGACAATAACCACAACGTTAATGTGACTGACTTTTCAGATAGTCAATTCCTGATTTATTTCCCAAAATCCAGTCAAAGCAATGAAAGATTCTGCATTCAACCTATTTCTTCTGTTTAGATTTATTTTATTTATTGCAATCTATTTAATCAGAAAGCAAGACTCAGGCTTCTAATCTGTTAAGACATTGCTCAGTTACTGCTTGAAATCACATTTCCCCACGTATTGCTTTGCACCTCTCAAAAATCTCTCTCAGATAATAAATAGTTCTTAGCCAGACACACACACACACGTGCATGTGCAATTACCTGCATAAATTCCCAAATAGAAGTTAAGGTCTAGATGATCAGCCTTATTTGTTCCATTATTTCCATTTGTTGTGAGATTCAACTTTTCTTGATGATTTGCCCTGTGGAAATGCACACAGAAGATAACCATCATCAAATAAGTGCATTGAGCTGTTTCCAGATTCAACTCCTTAGTTGAAATCTTTCGTTCAAAAGACCTCATGTATCGATGCTGTCATGCATCACAACATGAATAGATGCAATTACAGTCTACACTTAGCATGTTTTAAATTTTTCCCCCACCAAAAAGAAGTGGAAATCAGAGGAAGATCTGAACTATCTAGAACAGATTCCATTTATTTTCAACTAAACAAACAGCACTTGACTGAAAAGGCAGAAACAACCAGCCACTTATTATCACCAACTTACCAGTAAGAAAGCCACCAGTCCTGGAGCACATAGGCCACCTTAAGCAAAAGAAGCAAATACAAGAATCATCTCACAAAATTAAAAATAAAATTAGAAAATTAAATTTCCTTGCTATTCTTTCAAGCTCTCTGGGAAAACATCACATATTCAGAAAAGTATGCCATCCAGTCTTTCAAGACCAGCAGCAATTTGCCAAGCACATTAGAAGGTGCTCTACAAAGAAAGAAGTTACCTTAAATTACCTTACATGTTAGCAAACTAAAGGAAAGCAATACACTTTAGCAAACAAAATATAGTAGCTCTTCCTAATGTATGTTAATTGAACATTAAAGAACCCATTTTCTCAGTTCCTAAATTTGCTACAAGAGATATTCCAAAATGCTTTTTGATTAACAAACTTTCTGATGTTACTGGTCCAGAAATTTGTGTTTACAGGAGATAATTACCAGAAACAGGGTTGAAGGAGGATGAGAGAGGAGAGGGAGGGAAAAACTACTTCTGCCACCTTCCTTCCATGACAAAAGGTGACTACAAACATGTAACTGGGTTATTATCTCAAAATACACTTCTGTTCATGTCAATTTGAAGTTGTGGGCAGTCTACTAGAGGGATCTGATCTTGCTTAGCTATCTTTCCAACAGACTCAATTCAAGGACAAGCAAGATGTAAGATGTTAAAATATATAGACTATATTTTTAGAGCCAAGAAAAATAATTTCCATGAAATTAATTTGAGCTTTCTCAGCAAGAAACAGAGAAAACGGCAATAAGAAATCCTCACTCCACTTCCTCAGTTCACCACTGCTTCCAGTAAGTTTGTAAATAACTTTCCTTTTATAAAAAGTCTTTTACATACCTGCTACAGTCTGCATCACACAAAATACTTGCCTATGCTCTTCCTCACTTTCTCATTCTGCTAAACAGTGACCCTCCTTCTAAAATTTCACATAACCTGCACTAACCAACAGGTGAGCTGTTCTCTGAACACTTCTGTCAGGCTCTGTCCTCCCACACCCAGTACATCTCTTTACCCTCCTCAACTGGAAACATTCTGACTGTTTTGGTTTGTTAAATACCCTTTTTTAAACCTTGTGATTTTTTTTCTTTTTCTAAATAAAAGTATACTGGCTTATAATTTTTGTGTCATGTTATCAAAATAATTATTTTAGTGAAGTACTAAAATTGTTGAAATAAGGATCAGTGCAAGACCTCTTAATGCTGTACCAAAAATTCCATGCTGATACTTGGGTACACTACAAAATTATTAAAAAACACCCAAACATTTTAGATTAAACATTACAGCAACAAATATGCACTGTATTAAAAGAAAAAAAAAAAAAAAGAGGGCGGGGAAACCTCACAACCCCAAAATACATTCAATATTATTTGTGGCTTCCAACAACTTACCTGTGCCAAAATATTCAATAATATGAGTATAAAAATCACAAAGTAGTTTGCTCCTGCAGAGAAATACTTTCTGTAAACTTTAAAGTTTATTTTTCCCTCATGGCGACTCTCCTCCGGCACTGTAGCCAGTGCATTTTCTCCCTGAAAGAAAAAGTCCATAGAATAAACCCCATCAACCTTGTAGTTACAGATTTAGACTAAGCCACTTGAAAGTCATGGTTCAGAATTAGCAAACAATTAAACAAGAAGATAAAGTGATTAAGGATATAAAATCTTTAAATATTGAACTATAGCTATGACAAAAATAATTAGTCTCAGTGCACTAATACTGAAAAATCTACTCTGCAAAGCAACACTTCAAGGATTTTATTTGGCATTGCATCACCAAATATAACACAACTTCATATATAGCCAGAAATATTTACCCTGACCACTATCTGGGTTCTTCTTTTCCTATATACTACATTCACTCATTACAGCTCCAGAAATTAAGGCCTTTACTTGGGGAAGATTCTGTTTTCAGAATGCAAATGTGAGCAACCTTTCCTTCCCAGAAAAGCATTTAAATTAAACACTCTTCTACCAGTATGTACCATAATCAACCAACATATACCCAAGACTTACAAATTATCCATTTTTTTACAGTATATGCAGTATAAAAACTAGTGTCAGTTCAGAGGACATGTAACAGTTGATTTTGTTGCCACAGGACATGGCTGTACAAGAGCAGTGGAATCAAGAGACCTGACAGACGTGAAAAGACAAATCCAACCTACTCATCCACAGTAGGATTGATGCACTGTTTGATGTGAATGCAAACACACCACAGAAGGCAACCTCTGCTACAGAAAGTTTAGGGTTGCTTTTGCATTGGGCAGGCCAAGAGATAAGGAGGCACCTGGAAGTCACACCGGCACCACAGAAAGCCTTCTGTTTTCACCAACAAAAGGGCTGCAGAGAGCCAGGCAGCAGTGTCCCAGGATTACCCCCGCAGGGCCAGCTCAAGATCATGTGGGTATGTTTATGGGTATGTTGATGCCAACCATGCAAACACAGACTTTGCATAAAGCCACAGCTTCTACATGCACTTCCCAGAGCTCAAGGACTTCAGGGGAAGTGTTCATTTTGGTTCAACACTGCACAAACACAGTGAAGCCACCCAACACAGTGGGACTGGCCCTTTACAGCAGTGCTGTCAGGACAGGTTGAAAGAAGCACTGTGGAGGCTATGGACTCATACAAGGAATGCTCCCAGCCCTCAGGAGAGCTGATGCTGAGCTGCACAGACTGACTCTGCTGGGTCTGAGCAGCACCACGCTGAGTGTGAGCTGCCAGCCAAGCCAGCAGGTCCTCCACAGGCGAGCTCTCACCCGACAATGCAATTCAGTAATCCCTGAAATCCCAATGCAGCAGGGAAAGCCCATAAAGCCCATATCAAAGTTAAAAACCAGCCAGACAAGAATGGAGACACTTCTCTCCTCTGAGCACTCACAGGTGGTTGTTCCACAGCTCCATCTTTCTGTGAGTGGACGGACGAATCCTGGGACAAGACAGAGGACTCCGAGAAGGTTCGGTTCCGGGCAGACTTCAGGTTGGGGGTTCCTGGAACTGACAGCTGCTCTACCACCTCCTCATCTTTTTTCAAAAGGGAAGCAAAGTCGATGCCAGATCTCAGGAACTCTGCATAGGTACCTTTCCCCACCATTTTACCCTACAATCAATATAAACTTTTAGTACCTTCATTATATACTTTCCATAAAGGACAATTTTTCTTACCTGTCCTTGCTACCTCTGGGGTTCTGCAGTTGCTGGGCACACTTCCCACTGCAGTAACTGAGCTGAAGCCTCTATGAGCTCCTCACTCAGAGGAGCAGAAACAAGCTCTTTAAGCTCTGACCAGTCACCTTGTAGAAGCTAACAGGGCCAACAAATAAACAGGATGAGAACAGCCCCAGCTACAGCCAGGGGAGAATCACTTCCCTGGAGAAGCTGTGGGACATCCCAAGCCATGCAGCTTTAGGACAACCTGCTAAACCACATACTCAACCATCAGTCTTTTTATATTGCTCCATCCCAGGGGTAAACACCATCTCCATTTTCTGATCCTCACAGAACCTTACAAGGAGCAACACTGACCATGTCCACGTTTCTTTCAGCTCAACCACAAATTCATTTCTCAAGAACTACTGAAACTTTTAAAGCAATCTGAATGGAAAGAAAAAGAGGGACCGTGCCCTTTTTTGCACCATTGTGATGTATCAAAAGTAATTTCAAATTTTTCACTACCTAGCCTAAAAAAAAAAAAAAAACAGAAAAAAAGCCCCAACTGCAGTTCTTGCATTTCCCCTCTGCCTCTCAGCATCTGGTACAATGAAGATGGGAAGGAACCAGCTGTACTGAAGGCATGCTCATTCTCAAAGGCATCTGAGACTATTTCTCAGCCTTAATTTAAAAATTGATTTGTTGCAAAATTAACACAGTTCTTAATTCACACAGAAGTGTAAGAAACAAGAACAATAGCAAAACATTAACACAGTCTCGGACTATATTAAATTTGAAGAAAGGGAAGGCTATAACTTTTATTTCAAAACCAGACAGTGTTTGAAGAAATAAGTATTATTAATGCAAGATTATTTTCATGCATGATAAAATTCAGAAACAGATTTTTCAGGGAAGATATTCCAAGAAAAATCAACTTATTAATAACTGTAAAACTGAAAAACCATATGTAGTCATAAGTAGATGGAAAATATATTTACAAACTAACAATTAAAAGCTGATTTTTTTCCCATTCTTATATTAAGAAGGATAATAAAAAAGTGTAAGTATAGACACTAAATCACTTACATCCTTTAAAATTAGAATCTGATTTGCAGCACGTAGATATTGCAACTGGTGAGTGACCAAAACAGAAATCTTCTGATTTAAGGCCTGACAAATACATCTGCAAAGAGATTGAAAGATTAATTAAAATTAAATGTCCTAAAAGATTTTATTTATTTCTGGAAAACCTCTTCTATTCAATTACTCATTTTTTAAAATAAGAAGATGACCATGCTTACTATATTTACAAAAACTATACAAAACCTTAACAAACATATTCCTTATTTAACTTCTTAAGTTTTTAAGGTATGGAAAAGAAATATAATTATTTCTGGTCTGAAAAAAAAAAAAGAGGAGGCAATAAGACATTTCATTAAAGCTGTCTTAAACATTCTTGTCACAAATGTACATATCATAAACTAGATTGCAAAGACAGTATTTAAAAAAAGTTATACTAAAGGAAAGAGAAAGAAGGGCAAGATACTGTGGAAAATTAAGGAGAAATACAGCCAGTAAAAGTAATTTCCATGAGAGAAGCTTTCAGACCAGCCGTAACACTGAGCCACAGAAATTTCTGGAGAATTAAACAGTATTACTGATTTAAGAAAAAAAACCCCCAAAACATTCCAAAATAGTCCATGTTTATTTTTCCAACTGGTTCACTAAGGCTTAGTTTCATCATCCATGTACTTTTAGAAGTACTGCTCTGTATAACTGAAGAACAACAGCCAGGTGAAAAGCCCAATTCTAAGTGAATCACGATCTGACAGCGTGTCCCTTTCTCACTGATGGTACAGAGAACCCAGGGAAAGCCTTCTCAGCAGGGCAGGTAACTGGTCCAAGAGTTCAGACATCTGCTGGGGCCAGCCCAGCACTGCCACAACCTTTTTCCCTGCCTTTTACAACCCAGATAGCTCACCTTCCCTGGGACTGTCTGCTACTCTTAAGAGGCAGATTTTGTTAGACTGTGAAGCACACTTCAGGCATGGCAACAGGACAAACTGCTGCACAAACTGCAGTCATCACTGTCACATTTATTACATGCACAAGCACACGCACAAGTGTGCACACAGTCACACGAGATCCAGACAGAGGACACCCAAATGTTCTTCAGCCTTTCTTGAGTACAGAAAAAAGTGAGATGAAGGGACTGTGAAAGTTGCATCCTCTTCCCCAACTAGGAATCAATTTAAACGTAAAAATGTTCCTGGCAGAAGTTAAATGGGTTCTTCTCCATGTTTAAGCTAAACAGAAATTTCAACACCCTTGAAAATGTATTCCAGGGACAAGCTACCCTTGCCATTATAATTTTTTTTCTCTGAAGTTCAAGTCCTTTGGTGCAATTTCAATCCATTACATCCCCAAGGGCCCCTAGACCAGTTCATTCCTGTGTACAAGGTCCCTCCATACTTGAAGTCCTTCTCCTCCAGACATGAAAGAAAAACAAATAAAAGTAATAAAGAAGTCTCCCAAATAGACTTTTCTTTTAAGTTGCAGATAGCTTTCTTTTTTGCCTCCCTGCCCTGAACACCTGAATGTTCCTGACCACCTACACTGGAGTATGAAGCTGGTCTATACATTTTTTGAAGGGCACAAAATTGAACATTATTTCAGCTGAGACTTATATGTGCAAAACTTAACAGGAGTATTATTTTACTTATACTGCCACACAGTACTAGTCATAAATCCCAGAGTGCCATTTCCTTACGAAGACCCTGACATTACTGATTCATAACTGGGTTTGTCATCTACAACACTCTACACCTCCTTTTCCATTAACCACCACACTACTGATCCCTGCTCATTGTACCTTCAATGACTCAACACTTTGCACTTTTCCCTGCTGCATGCACCTACTAATTCACGTCCCATAGACAAAACTTCACAAACATCTGTTTCCAGAACTGCCTTTAGCATTGCCTGGTTTTCCATCACCTAAAAATGTACCATCAATGACCTTCATACATCATCAGAAATACCAGAATCAGAACAGACCACTCTAGAAAACTACACCCTTCTGACTGAACAGAAATAAGCAAAGAGTATTTCAAGTTAACAAACTTAAGTAACAGGATACTATAATCCATTTGAAAAACCCACTACACTTTGACAGCAAACTACTACACAATTAAAAAATAATTAGCTTGAGCTTTCATAGTGCAGACCGTGAAGCAGGAGACACTGAGAAAGGGGCCTACAACAACACAGTGCTCTCCTACGCAAAGGCAGAGTCTCAGCACTTCATGCATACAAATCCTCATTTGCTCTTCCTTCCCTATCAGGTCTGCTTTTCTTTGAGACAAGTTTTTCTTCAATCTTTTTTAAGTTTTTATCTCCAAGAACCAGCTTTCTTTCACCTCTGCAAAATGTCTCTTCTTTAATGATTCCACTTTCCTCCTTACCATTCTTTCTCCCTCTCCTTTTTGGAACTTCACATGCAAGTTTAACTTTACTCTAGTTAATACTTATATTCATTTCAATGAAAATAACCACTGAAATGAAATTAAAGCACATGCAGAAGTGCTCACAGGCATAAACCCTTTGTTACATTAATTTACTTCCTATATTTGTTTTCCTCTCTCTTCCATTTAAATTTAAGCAGTTTAGGGAGAACAATCCCCCATTAGTTTTGCACATTTCAAAATTTACAAAATTTTTTTAAAAGTGTGCTATAAGTATGCTATGCTTGCCAGAGACAAAAAACCCACACACCTTACATATTCTACTCTGCTGTCTCTTTTTCTACTCTGCTGCTTCTGCTTCTATGCCTACCCTGATAATCATTTATCTCCATCTCATGACAAGTCCTGGTCACAAATAAATAAGACTGGTCCACAAAAACCACCGACCTTTCCAGGCACCAGGTAGCACTGGATGGCTGGAGAAAGTACACAGGGAGATGCTTCTTCTGGCATACATTTCCAGCTTCCAGAGTCCATATATTAGGAACTTTCTGAGCCAGAGATCCTGGTGTTTGTGAACTTTTTCTATGCTAATTCTGTCTGATACTAGGAATGATGTGTATACCACTCCCAACAATCATCACAACTTTAGGTCTTATTTTAAAAGATTCCTAAACTGTCCTGCAACTATGTCTACTCTTACAAGCACAGAGGAGAAAGAGAAAGAAATCAGGCTGATCATCAACTGAGACTGGCACACAGCTCCTGTCACTGGAAAAGACACACAGAAAGTAACAATACCTAGAGAAAGGCATGCCACAACAGACTGATGGAATACAAATCTCAGTCTTAAATACATGACTTTTGAGTCAATACCACTGGTGGGACACAATTTTATCTCTATCTAAAGGTGATCTGAAACCATATAATCTATAGCAATATATAGATAAAAAGGGAGAGTAGAAAATTCCTTGAGATCCAAGTGCAATTAATGATTTTCTTAGAAATCCTCATCTACTCCAAACTTCACCATACAAAGAAATGTGCTACTGGATCTCTGATGGCTGTGCCTTGTTTTGAAACTAGAGGTCTCAAAATATTGGATTTCTTAAAAGTGAATTAAAGCTATTTTAATTTAAATAAATATAAAACAAAAGCAGCTTTTCTATCCAAATACAAATACATAAAAAAACATATAACTTTACTGGCAACCCCCCCACCGGAAAACAGCTGAAGCATGCCTACTATTAACTATCAAGGACTCACAGGAAAAAAGGCAACAAATAACACAAAAATAGGAAATCTTCAGTTTATACCTTCCAAGGAATCTGACCAGGAAAGAGGAATTAATTGAAAAATTGCCTTTATCTACTCCATCATCCACAGAACAACTTGTCTGTATCAGGAAGAAATTCATAAGAGCTAAAGTCCTTCATTAATAATATCATGGTCTGTTTTCCCACTGGAGCTGTGCTACTTGCATTCTTTCTCATTTGAAAAGTATTTATATGTTTTAAACTACTTACTACAGTAGCCAAATAGAACATAGAAAAGCAGCAAACATAATGAACAGCCATCCACATGCCATAGCTTTGGGGAATTACTAGGACCATACCTATCTTTGTAAACACATAGACTAGACACTTGTAGAAAAAATAAACTTTAACATAAAATTGCAAGAAAAAAAAAGAGCGAGTGAACTGAACAATATCCACTTCAGATTCTCATTAAAAAATCCCCTGTTTCTTCCATCTCATCCATTGTTTTAAGCCTCGTGGTTTGGACTCCTGGGGGAGCAGCCTGCATGAAGTGGTGTTTTGGACATTCCTCAGCACCATCTTCTAAGAAATCATTCTTGCCCAAGAGCTCTCTGTCTTCTCCACATTTCTTGCACTACTCAGGAAGCACTAAAGTACATGCCTTGCCTTGTTTCTCAAAGCAACTTACTGAACATAATGCTCTCCCCACTACCCCCAGTACCTTTACAGATTCCATGAAGCACTCAGAAAACAACTTCTGTTTGTAAAAAACCTCCCCTAAAGTCTTGTGTAGGGAGGCATTGCTCGGTTTTCCTTCTTAGTACTACTCCACCCAGCCAATTTTCTAAAAAATGCTTTTATTCTACTTCTCTGGGTTTTGCTTAATCTGATCTGGAGTTGCAGAAAGAAAATGAAAGTACAGGAACAACCCCCGTTACTTGTCTGAGTTTCAAATTCTCTGAGATAACCTCCTTATTCCTCCTCATCCTCACATGCTTATCAGCAAAACACAGTGCAATGGCTTCTACCTCCTTTATGGTTTTGTACATGCAAATATCCACGCTTCCAGGTTTGCAGTAGAATGCAGATGCTGCCAGTGTCACAGCTCACATGAAAAGTAGAGTCAGCTGAAGAGGCAGCCTGACCCCCTTCACAAGGCACCAGGTACTTTCTCGTCTCCCTCTTCATGGAGAGACCTTAAGACATCAGGGAGAGACAGGTTAACAGCTCAGGTGGGTGCACTTTCAGAACTCAGGCACTGATACAGTCAGATGCTAGAATTGCAGAAAGATCTTGTGCAGAAACAGAAAAGCAGGAGCTGAAGCCTAGAAAGCTTCAACAGGCATTAAAGGAATTTGATAGTGCAAAAGAACCACAGAGGTGACGAACTCCATCTATCAGTCATGGCAGCTGAAAAATCAACATATAGCCCGTGCATCATAAAACTCTTACTCCATACTAGCCTACAGAAACAAACAATACCCTTTTGAAAACATCAGTAAAATAAAGCAAAATGTTAAAGGGGTTTCAGAGGGTCGAGATTTGAAACTGCAAACATCAACAGGATGTACAACTTTCAAATTTAGATACTAAAAGCTTCCTTGCATGGGGAAAAAAGAACATTCATTCCACTGCTACTCAGTGCAACTTCTATGACCATTTCTGCAATATTTCTTCAAGTTTTTATGATTATCTAGGGGAGGACAGGAGAGAACAATAGTAAAACCAAATTAATTCATGTATTTGGAGCATGGAATTCAAAGGATGCAAGTATGTTAAACAAAACACATTTACTGAAGGCCTCAACCAAAGACCACTGAATTTCCTCAACACAAGCTTTTCCTTCTAGTAAATTCCAGATTATGCCTTTTAACATAGAGAGTTGCAAGCAGTGAAGAAGTAAGGACAAAACACTGGCTAGGACTAACCAAATTATTCTGATACTCACATATGTACCTTAAATTAGACAGTTTCAGAGGGTGCAGAAGAAGAAACTCACTGAAAAGGGAACCTGACTTTTAATGAACACTCTCCTGTTTCTTTGGAAATGGGGGAAGGTCCAGTATCCCTCTCTTACACAGTAAATGTGTACATTCTCTTTCCTTCTATTTCTGCTCTCTGCTGTCTACTCTGCAGGCTATATGCCCTGTTTCACCTACCCAAGAGAAATTTCAAGAATCAAAATTAAAAATTATTCAACAGTCTAAGACAGTTCTGTCCTCTCCTTTAGCCAGTTGAATTAAGTGCTTATTACTAGCAAATAAAGTTGTAGCAAACTAAGAAGAGATTTAAAATCCCACCCCATTTTATTCTTCATTCAGTACTAATATTCATAAACCCCATTATTCACAAACCCCAATACTCATGTATGAAACTCGATATTTCCCAAAGAAAATGGCACATATTTCCTTAAGAATATTTATCATATCTTCAAAACAGGGCTTTCAAAAATAAAGAACAAAGTCAACCAAAAATAGAGGGGAAGAAAATACCCTGTATCCTCCAATTACATAAAATAGGGGAAAAACAAATCAGAAAGTGAATGTACAAAGTTTTGTGAAGAAATCCATCTCCTCAGAAATGCCTTCTCAGGTTTTTTGATAAGGAATTACAATATAACAGTTGCATTTTATATTAAAATAAAGCACTAACATACTTTTCAAACAAATGTCTTCCAACTTCAGCATCTACTGCACTCAGTGGATCATCCAAAAGATAGATGTCTGCATCTTGATATACGGCTCTAAAAGGTTTAAAGAAATGTCAGTATCACAAAGTCTTACATTAGTTTACTTTAGTCACTGGAATCTGTTAATTTATAAATTTTAGAAACAGCAAAACCACTAGCCTGGCCAGATTTACACGGGCCTTCTGTCCCCCACTCAGAGTAGCTCCACGATCTCCTATTACTGTTAGGTCACCATTGGCCAGTAATTCCAAGTCCTGCAAACGTGAAAGAACAGATAAAAATATTTTTTAAATAATTTTAACTTCAAAGACTGACAAAGCTGTTTCAACGTAACATTTCTTATTTGAAAAGTATTAACATAACACATTAAAATATAAGGTTTCATACTAAATGTAATATCTGCAGTTACTTTATGACTCTATACTTTCAGCAAAAGGTAATTGAGAAAGCAGAAAAAATAGATGAGATCCTAAAGTTCACTTTTTCTGCAGCTGTGCCAGAGGAAAGTGCATTACTATCCTTAGTCTTGCAATGAATATTTATTGGTGATTCAAAAAATCAAATAAAATACTAAAAAGTGTAACAGTAAATTTACTAGTTTTTATTTGAAAAAAATTAGCTGTCACAAAAAATAAAAATTGCACTAGTTATTATCGGTAAATTATCTTGTCAACATCCTTAAAAACCGCATTGTTTTTATTCTTACTGCAATGTATTCAGGAAAAATATCTACAACATTCATCACACAGATTTGGCTAATTTGGGACTTCAGGACTGTGGATAAGACAACAAAATTACAGCGTTCCATGTCATATTATCGTATTTCCTATTCAGGAAATACAGAAGTTTTACATTAAGGTACAAAACATATTCTTCACAGCTTTTTTAAGACACATACATTTGCAAGAAAACTATGAAAGCAAATCTACCATCAATATGAAGTGGGGATTTTTTAAATGCTGTTTGCTGTCTTTTAAAGTCATTAAAGCCTTAAGTTTAGACAACAGCATGACTGAATATCAGCAGGAGACACTAAAACTCTATCTGCCAAGTGCAAAAATCTCGCAAAAAACGTTCACTACAGTAACCATCTGCTTTTCACCTGTGTCGCTGCTGACAGAAATATCATAACATGCTGCACAAAACCTTTTTAGCTGCCAAGCAAAATGTCTGTTTCTTGACAAATCTGGCTTAATCCTCTTCTATATCTCATGTCAAAACTCCTTTGCACACAAACCTTTCAAATATATTTTTTCATAAAACTACTTGGGTTCAGCAAGTTCTCCAGTACATAGCCCTAAGGTTCTTTTGATAGCTGTTTGCAATGCATAATATACAGGAAACACAACATTTATTTCAAAGGAAAGCATAAAGGATATTTATGAAACCAAAGTCACAAAGCGTGTTAGCTTGATCATTTGTTTTCTGCCTCTTACTGCATTTGCACACACCCCTACCATAATATGCATGAAAAGGGCTAAAATGCAATTATGAAAAAAAATAATAGGGAACAGCTTTTCCCAAATTTGTCAGTGTTTCACACATGCTATACCTCCCCCTAGTGTAAGTTTTGGGAATTAGAAGAGGATGCCTTACACAAGGATAGCAAAAAATAATTACACATTTCTGATGAGCAACGGGAGTTATTTCACATGCTCCTTATAACAATCGATTCCATATATTGTACATTGCAGCCTGTACCACAGGCCTGAAAGAACACTAAAATAAAAATAACAATGGAAAGAAAATACGCAAAGAGAAAGCCTTACCTTTTTAAGAGCACAGACTTTTAAAACATTTTCGTATTTTTCTTTCTCATATTCCTTGTCAAACAGTATATTACTTCTTACAGTGCCAGAAAACACCCAAGGCTGCTGTGAAACATAGGCAATTCTTCCAGTAACATTTATTGAACCCTTGTCTTTAGGCAGCTCACCAAGCACAGCACTTAAGAGCGAAGACTGGAAAAGATTAAAAAAAAATTAAGTAAAAATTAAAAGTTTGGTTGCATTAAAGACATCACAGAGACTGGGCAGTGTTTACTACCACAATGGCCTATTTCACCTTGTGTCTCAAACTACTGCTAACAGTAGAAAAGCACTAGTACCCTTTTCATGCAGTCATGAAGCAACACAGAAAACACTGTTAAGCTCCACATCACCTCCTCACCACCCAGAAGGACACTGGCCTATCTTGAATGCCAGTATCCTGATGCAGAATGTGTGTATTTTCTGTATATTTTCAGGTTTCTAGTTTTCACATTTGATAGACTCAAAAGCCTCATGAAATGGTGTAAATATTAAGACTTACTTTTCCAGCTCCTACAGGACCAATCACAGCCAGTAACTCCCCTCGTCTGACAGTACATGAAATCTGTTGAAGTGTTGGAGTTTCTAAACTCTGGGGATTTGAGAAAAAGTCAGGATTTCTCAGTAATGAAATATCAAACATCAAAATTAGTATTTAGAAACAGAAAACAATGTGCATACATCATTATAAACTACTGGTCCATATGCCCACCATATTTTCAGGCATATGATTTTTGACTCTTCAGCAATTCACAAACACTTTTGAAAGACTCTCATCCTTCACCATGAACATGCAACACAGCTAAAACAGCATTCGAGGAATAAAGAGGCCAAAGGCAGCAGAAGCAGGGCTTCCACACAGCCCACATACGTGGGTGGCAGCCTCAGGAACACGAGCTCTGTGCTGGCCACCACACCGGCACTCCCAGCCCCAGCACAACACACTCAGCAACTGAGCACACAGACAAATGGAGAGCTGAGGCTCTCAGAGCCTCAGGAAAGCCAGGGCTGTGTTTGCTCTAGTCCAGGCTCTATCCGAAGTAAAACCATATAAATGCCATTTGATTTTACACAACCATCTTGCATACTGGATATTCATTTGTACTACCCTAGGAGTGTCTGTTTAATATACATACTTTCTAGTATGCCTATCCTTTACGATATGGATGAGCTCATTTCCCAATATATGTTGCACCTCTCCTATCAAGGTTTCAAAAATGCCTACTTGTGGAAAGAAAGGATGCTCAGGTCTTTAACAGCTATGCTAAACAGCAATTTCTAAGGACCTGGTGCAGGTCCCTCTCATTAAAGCAAAACGGCTTTGTAACATAATCTGCCTTCACTGGCATCTTTGCCCACACTAGGCATGACTGACACTAAAATGCAAACAGTAAAATATATGCATTAAAAAAAACCCCAAAAGTACTTTGATTAAAGGACTAAACAAAAACCCAGCCTTAATCTCCAAAAACAGAAGAGCAAGGTTAAGAATACCTTAACATTTCCAGTCACCTTTTGAAGTTCAAGGGGCTGAAAAGGCCACCATCATAACTCCACACAAAAGATGACACAAGAAAAAAACATTCAGGGATTGCGAAGGAGGAAGCCTGCAATTCATTTGCAATTATTTAGGAAAAAACAGAAATCCAGTATCCGTCCACATCTATGATGGCTGGGATAGCACACATGTGCCAGGAGAAAGCCCTGGCAGGCAGCCCTGCTGCCAGAGCTCTGGGACACACTGTAGGGCTCGCAGAAGTGCTCAGGCTGCCAGAAGCTGAACTCGGGCTCCTTGTGCAGCTCTGCTGAACCACTTTTGCTGCCACTGTACATTTCCACAAGGTGGCACCAACGGGATTTTTTTCTTTTCCTCTGCACAGCCCCACCGCCCCCACAAGCAGCACCTGACCTCGCAGCTGATTCTTCTGCCCAGAGTACACAGCTCAGGGGCTCGCCCAAGTGCTAAGGTCAGGAGAACTCTACAAATTCATGACTGCCAAAGATTTTCTTTTTTTAACACAGAGTTTGTAGGAATAGAAAATATCTCTTCCTAAATCAATGTCTACATAGAAAAAATAAATAAGCTTTCAGACACACAGGCCCTTCTTCAGACCTCTTGAGGTTGTGCTTCTGTATTTACAGAAGTACAAAGACATTTCCGCCCACATCAAAAACTTCAAAAAATATAATGTAAGAGGCAAAAAACATTACAGAAAGATTTTTTAAAAGTTTCTAAACTATTACTGCCATACTATACATTAAAGTAGTACTGGAAGTTATCATAGAGCCTACACAAAAGTAGTAATTCAAGCAAACAGCACAGCCACACACACCTAAGAAACATGATATTTTTCAAAAATAGCATTCCTTATAATTAAAGACAATTTGTCCTGAATTCACCACACCTATTTTTAGGCATTAAACTGAGGCACTTAAATTAGAGCACGGACTAATACTGCAGCTAAGTGCACCTGACAGTTCATTATCAGAAACGTCCCAGCTCTCCTGTGCCCCTAACTTTCCTCCTTCTGCCTAACCTTGCAGGCGTTGTTTATGGGACTCAGCTATCAGAAAACTGATCTCATTAAAAGTGATTCATTCTCTATTGCTTTATCCCTCCAAGCTGCTTCACCACAAGGTCATACAAACCAGCATTAACAACCAGCATAAGGGAGGCAACAGACAGAAAATGCAAGGACAAGAGGACACAGGAATGACCCCTTCAGGGGAGCAACTCCTTAGGTGAGCTTGGGCAGACCTTACACATCCTACATACAAGAAAATGAAATAGTTCTGCCCACCTAAGGAAACACAGAGATCATATATTGCATAAAAGTACCATACTACTTAGGCTTCTCATGTAAGGACTAAAATTACAAGGGATAAATTTGGCCTCTGCTCAAATGCTGAGATTTTAAATCTGAAGTTGCTCAGTTGAGCAGGCAGACTGTTCTGTAAATTCAAGCAGCATCAGTAAAAAGCTGTACTGAAGAATCCCATGCTGGTACTCAGATAATACTTGCCTAAGTAAAACAAGAGTATGACCAGGAATTACTTGGTTTTGTTTATCTTTTGAGAAACTGTAATACACCGTATTAGGATGTTTTCCTAGAAGTGTAGCTAATAATCCCTTTTTTAACATCAAGTGATTTCGGATTCATGGGTTGCTTCTTGGTTAGTGTTTCTAGTATTGCTTTTGGCACACAATCTCTAAAAAATAAAAAAAAAAAAAATATCATCCTGCTGTAGAGTGTCTGCACAGACATCCAAAGTGTCTCGAGAAACTTTGTCAGGGTAGCAAGCTAAGCCTACTGATTAACAAAGGATATATATTTATATTACTCCTTTCACAACTTGTTTCTATGAGAACTTGGCACTTTTTGTCAGTGAGCAAGTCTATACAATTATTTTTCATAATTTTAAGAGTATATAGTAGAAACTTTCTAAGCAGATCTTAACAGTTCTGAGAGAAATGTTCTTCTCCCATGTAAACTGCAATTAACTATCAAAATGGAAGTTACATTAACAGTTTTGTGGATGGCTTGGTTTGGGTTTTGGTTTTAATTGAAAGGAAACCAGTAATTCCAGTCATGCTACCCTGCTTTATGCAATATAAACAACTAATGAAAAAAAGTGTTTTATGGGCACTTTATGCAACCATTTCCTGTAAATTGTTAATGGTGGTACCGAAGTCAGTTTGAGAAGAAAACAAAGATTAAGCAATACACTGCATTTTGCATTAGAATGTATTCACAATCAACTCTTTCATATCTATTAATTTTTGAAAGCTTGGTCAATGCCTCAGAAATACTGATGCCACAGAGAAGTCTGAGAAAGTAAAGCAGAATAAAATAGCAATTTTCTTTTGCAGCTACGTAGCTACAAGTAGGTAGATTCCCACATATGTTTTCACACCTGATCTTCCTTGGGACACAGCACAGGTAGAGGAACAGGGCTTAGAAAGGGAAATATGCAATGTCTTATTTGCATTACATATAGATGCAAAAGTCATCTTTAGAGCTTCCAGCACTTGTCATGGAGACTGAAGTCTGTTTTGTGTGAGGATACTGCCAGGCTGCAATAGCACCAACAATTCCTCACAAACTGCTGCTTAAGATCGCAATTAAAGTTTTAAAACAGAAACAGTCAACCCTTGCCTTTACTACATAGAAGAGATATATAATAAATTTATCACATATTTATTGTCCCTTTTTCTAGCCATTTTGGTGAGTTTGGTGCATTTTAAGCAGAAAAAATGCGCAGCTGAACAGCCTCAAAATACAGAGGAACAAATATGTGCTGACTCGTCTCTAAAGCTTTCAAAGCTGTTGTGAGAAGTATAATATTGTACTGGTTCTAGACTAATGGACTGATCAAGCATTCAGTTCACAGAAAAAAAACCCTCATGATAAGGCTGACCTTGCTGTGCTGTCTGTCCTCAATTCCAATTTAAGTACCTCAGCCACAATACAGTGCTGCTTAATAAAAAGAGATTTTCCCTGAGAAATGCAAAGTTTTTCATTTAGTATAGTATTGAGAAATAGCTGCTTTTAAGATGCTATTGAAGGCACTTGATAGTGTCTTCAGTACTATTCCACAGAGTTAGCTCAACATACTGAAAGGACTGTCAAACACAAAGGATGGAATACAAAGTATCAGCACACCATACATACACAAACTGCATTTTAGACTTCAAATGCCAACAGCACCAATGCACTTAATATGCAAGTAAACTTACCTTATCCCAAGAGCAAGTCAAATCTTGAACATGAAGAATGATATTTTCATTACTGCCATGCAGTTGTGGCTTGAAGTGTGAGACCTCATCAAGCATCAGAAAGTTCTGCAATAAAATAAAAGCAGAAGATATTGCCCAAAGTGAGACTGAGAATAGGAAAGGAACCCAAACACATTTTTTGAAGGCAGCATACACAACATTAATAATGGGTTGGAAAAAACAACCACAAACCGATCAAAGAATTGCTTTTCCAAGGCAATGCACAACTACAACAGTGTACCTGTAACTAGCTTGCTCTCCCTCTCAAAGAACCTCCAAAAGTGCAGACTTAATAGGAGAGGACTCTAACAATCACCTGCTCAATAAAGAATTCCAGAAAGAAATGGACCTTAAGAACCTGTCCTGTCTTTTTCTTGAATTACTAACAACTTTTAAAATTAATTCCCTCTTTCCATGCAGAAAAGGTGAAACCCTCACTGCAACACCTTCTCATTCCACTACTGGCAAAAGCTTATGTTGTTTCATTGGAAGAATAATGAGGATACAGTAAGCAACTGTCCACTGCCTCTATTAAGCATTCTTCAAGTGGCCAATAGAAGACACTCTCTGTACGTTTCCTCATTTTAAAGTCCAGGACATGAACAAAAAAAGAAACTTGCTTACATGTGCAAAGCTGGCTCGCTTCACTTTCACTACTGCACTTCTATTCTACATTACATCCCACTCAGCAAACTTTTCCTTCAATTTGCATTAAGTGTGCACTTTGTACCATAGCCACACTTCTACCACACCTTGCCTGATGCTAGATTATAAATAGCCCAAAGACATTTAGAAAGAGATAAGTGGCTATTTCCACAGAAAACTTTTAAGGTTAACAGCTGCCACAGTTTTGCAACAAAACCTAAAAAAAAAATATTTTATCCTTTGACTCACGGAGTCTAAAGACCTTAAACAGGCAGCAGCAGATAATATTTTGGGAAGAGAAGGAACATCTTGATCGTAGAAGCCAAGACTAGTTAACAAGTACTCAGCTAAGAGTTTGCAGATGTGAGACAGCTGCTGAAGACTTGCAGAAAGCAGTAACTAAGAGGAAGCAGAAGGAGGATGTTAGGAGCCATGGGAGGGCAGGGAGATTGCTGCTAGGCTTTTCCAGGCACAGAGGTACTGCTCAGACTCCAGCTGGTGGGCATTGTTACGGAGCGCAGTGAGAAGCCAAGCATTTTAACACAGCAGTCCATGGTGTACAACACACTCCTGTTAACACCCAAGAGCATCAGAACATGATGCTGGCTCTGTTAGACCAGCATCAGCACTGCCAATGCTCCTTATTACTGAATTTGAGTCTTCACTCCAGCACTGAAAGCAGCCACAAGAGAGAAGCTAGGGTTCACACCTGTCCTCCACAGATGACAGGGTAATGCAGTGTGCATATGAATCCTGTAGCTCCCATCTGCCTGCTTTGCTCTTCAAACCCCAATCCCAGCATGCCTGCATATCTGTACACATGTCCTCTTACTACAGCAATGTCTACAACACCTCTTTGCCACGCACACTTTTCTCCTACATCTCAGCCCACCCTACAGCACATGTCATGTTTTTTGTACCTGCATACAGAATTCACAGGATCCCTAATTTGGAAGAGACCTCCAAGAGCATCGAGTCCAACCCAAGCCCCAACACCTCAACTAAACCATGGCACCAAGTGCCACATCCAGTCTATTTTTAAACACATCCAGGGATGGTGACTCCACCACCTCCCCGGGCAGGCCATTCCAGAACTTTATCACCCTTTCTGTAAAAAACTTTTTCCTAATATCCAGCCTACATTTCCCTTGATGCAGCTTGAGACTGTGTCCTCTGGTTCTGTCAGCTGCTGCCTGGTGAAAAAGACCAACCCCCACCTGACTACAGCCACCTTTCAGGGAGCTGCAGAGAGTGATGAGGTCACCCCTGAATCTCTTTTTCTCCAGGCTAAACACCGCCAGCTCCCTCAGTCATTCCTCACATGGTTTGTGTTACATGCTCCTCACCAACCTAGTTGCCCTCCTCTGGATGCACTCAAGCGTCTCAACATCCTTCCTACGCAGCAGCACGTTCCATTTCCAAAACAAGTTATTTCATTACAAATCCCAAACTGCAAAACCATAATAAGGCTGCATTTATCAGTGACAAATGTAGAGAAAGAGACAAAGGTAGAGTAAGAGAAGGAGCAAAGACAGAGTAGGAGAAGGAATGCAGACCGCCTCCCCGTCACTAAGGCCACCTTGATCCGTCGGATGCTGATCAACGACTCGGACACTCTCTCCACGGCTGAAGGGAAGAACAGGGTCACTGTGAGTCTCACTGCTCCGTAGAGGGACACTGCCACAAACACCCTGCTCGCAGAGATGACGTTGCCAAGTAGCACATATGCCATGAAAGTCATGAACACTGTTATTTTGCTTGCCACAAAGAATGAGGCCAAGTTCAGCCCTCGAAGGTAAGAGCTTTTCAGAACCATGGCAATCTCCTTCCTAAAAATGCAAAATACAAACAAATCAGATCGATCTCTCCCATTACTGCTACCCTCAACAACAGGATGAGGGAAATCCCCTCTCAGGATTCTACTTTCATAACCTTTCTCCTCTCCTTGCACCACCCCAACTCATATGCAAACAACTGTGAAGAAAACGTTGTATGATAAATAACAAAACAAAACCAAAACCACAAACAAACAAAAAAAACCACAAAAAACTAACCCAAAACAAACAAAAAATCCCCCAACCATTATTTAAGAGGCTTGGAAATTCAGAGAAGAAATTAATTATATTTAATACCATAATAGCTATAGTAAACAATTATTTTTCAGAATCAGAAAACTAACATACTATTTTTTTCTTCTCTAGTCAAACTAATATTTTAATTCAGATTCTAATCTGCTTCAAATATTTTCAGGCTGCATGCAATAGCAAAGAGGAAAAAAAAAAAAACATGTATAAAGGCCAAGCACCCACAAACTCCTTATCCTTCCAATACCAAAATCCACTGGAATTCAGTCACAAAACTCATGACAAGACCAACATATACTCTGCGGTCAAAAAACACAGGGCAATTGCCAGAAGATCAAGAGTTTGCCCATGGCCCAAGTATCTGCCATTATTCAGCTGCTGCTCCTCAAGCTATATCACAGGATTCAGAGTATTTCCTTTCATCTTAGTCTAAATCCTTCCCAGTTTGGACCCTGATCTTGTCTTCTTTTGCTCTAGGAATTCTGGTTCATAAATTAAGAAAACACTGACCTGTGAGGCCAACTGTTCTGACAGTCACTGCCCAAGCTAAACAGTGATTGAAGTATTGCACAGACACATAAGTCTCCCTCCAGCAACTGAAAAGCTGCTGATGTGTTTGTTCTCAATTTCCATTTAATTTAATTGCAGTTTCCACTTCTAGATGACTCAACAAGTCCAATCCTCAAAATGCTACTGCACTATCATCTACTACAATGTGGATGCTATCAGGCTTACCTCTTTATTAATATAATCATTTTTTTAATCAAGATAGCCACAACAACTTACTCGTTCCCCATATATTCCACTTTTTGTCTACTTAATACCATAAAATATAAAATCTCAAAACAATTCCTAATTTCTCTTTCCACATATTCTGGCAATTCTTAGGGAAATCTTAATAATTTTGATCACCTTCCACTTGGAACTATACATTAAGATTAGAAACTCAAGTTGTGATTATACAATTTGAAGTAAATTAAGTAACCACTTAATGAAGATAAGGATGCAGGATGCACTACTGGAAAACTAGTTAAGCAACTTTCCCACTATAATTGCCAAATTGGCTGAACTGACAGACTTTCAAAGGGTTTCAAAGACTTCTTTTTTCAGCTTAAGGGTTCACCATCTCTAATCTCCTCCAGAGTACAGAGAAGGAACATTTGTATGTAAACTATTTGAATTGGGTCTAATTCAATTACTTCTACAACCCTGGATGAAACTCTTTTCCCACCCTTCAATAATCCTTAATAATCCTCTCATTATCTGTGGATGATCGGCAAGTTTTTTGTGCTACTCTCCCTAAATACCAGATAAATTACAGCCTACCTGCAGGCTGCATATAATATATTACACTGTCTTGAGGCACAAACTTACATAAAAGGAAACTAACACAGACAGACACAAGAAAAAAGAGCAATGGAGGAGTTCAGATGGCATCTTAGCCACTGTCAAGGGCCCATGTGGAAATACTGGACAATAAAGCATTTGGCTAAATTTAAGAGTTTTAATTACAGTTTTCCTCAGCACAGCTCAGGAAAGGAAATAGGGTTCAAGGTGTGTTCTGGAAGATCTTATTTCTTTCCAACATTAAAAAGGAAGCCTCTAATCCTAATGAGGTGTTTCACTTGGAAATCTAAAATGTAGTGATGTGAATACAACCCACTGAGGAAGCTTTCAATAAAGAAATATTCTCTCTGGCTCCATGCAAGACAGTAAAGCTTCCCATCAGTCATGAACAAATTAATCAGCACAGGATCCCATAATCCAACAGAGGAAACAATTATGTGCATGGGAAGGAACATCTCAGGGAACATTTGCAAGTCTGCAAGCCTGCACATGGATGCAAAGGAAAAAATTCCTTTCCAGAAAAGGATTTCCAAAATTAAACATTTAAAACAAAAAAGTCAGATAATCTGCAGCAGGATACCAACATTCTACTCATATGCTGGAGGGGTACATGACATGAAAATCAGTTTATAAGAAATATGCACCCAAACTCCTACAGCTAAATTTTAGTACTGAATGCTGTTACAGTATCAAGTAAAAGGGCAAATACTGACTGAAAACCAAATGTATTAGTATGTTTTAGTCTGATGTCAAAGAATCTCTGAAATGAAATGTCTTAGGATACCAAACTCAGCTGGCCTTGCCAGATGAATAACGATGGAATTTCTGATCTGCTATCTTTCTCCCTTCTACCTTCCTAGGTGGATTGAGTAATAAAATGCACAAAAGGAGGGTGAAATTGCTGCATTACAACTGCTACAGCTCATTAGTTGCTCATTTTGAACACAACTGTTAGAGGAAGCATAAAAAAGCCTGAATTATTCAAGTTTGGAGGATTTTTAAATTTTTTATTCCCTTAGAATGTATCTTCATTCCTCCCACTCTTGCTATATAAAATCTTCTCAAAAAAAGCTCAAAAGTGCACGCAAACTGCATTTTAAAGCACGAAATAAAGCACTTATTCACATGTAAAAAATTGAAAATGACACTGATCATACATCAAGCTGTATCTTTCCAGGATTACCTTCTTAAACCATTCACAAGTTCTGCAAATGATTTTTCCCAAGCGTACATCTTTATTATCTTCATACCGCTTATCACTTCATTCATGGTCCTAATCCTGACATCTGTTAAGGCAGCTGTCTTGCTTCTGAAAATAGGACAAAGGAAAAATCCTCAGATTCCCTAAAGAAGACAATTTATGAGCACATAACATATGTATGAAGTTTTTGCTTTTATTTGTAAAGACGATTCACAAAACTGTAATTGCATTAAAGGGTTTTCCTGAAGAGCAGCATCTTAAAGCTGACACACAGCAGACACACTTGGTATGTTTGTATTCCTGCTTCTCAGAGAACTGAGAGCCGATTCAATGTTCAGAACTATATGTCAGTTTGTGCAAACATGCAGTACTCCTTAAACAACATATCTGCTGTTTATTGCATTTACAACTAAACAAAAATCAGAAAATTACTTCAAAAATATTTCAAAATGCCAAAATAACTACCCTTGTCATAAAGTTCTTCTGATGTTGCTAAAGAAATTGGCCTAATTTGTGACTTTTTAGGATTAACTGTAGTTGAAGCAGAGATTACTTAGTACATGAACCATAATTCATTAGATAATCTAGATATGATTTCTTAAAAAAGAAAAATTATTATTTAAGCATTAATTGTAATTAACACTAATTTAAATATATATATATTAGTCCCACACTATGTTTGCACTGATGGAAAAAATGAAATATATATACAATTAAATAATAAAGTCACAGTTTTAATTAGGAAAAAAGCATTGCAAGTTAGAAGCCACATAATATTTGCATAAATCATGATAACAGAGCCTGTTATAATTTTGAATTCATTCATGTAGACAAACACTTTGCACGGGGAGAGTTATGGTAGACCTTATTTTGATAAAACTTACCTTTACCTGCTAAATTACTTGTTTTTGCATATAACAATGCAAGTTAAGACTCAGAGATCATTAAAAAATTCAAATCTTTTTAGAAGGCGTGACTGGGCTTTCTCAGCTTAATCTGTCCCCTGAAAGATTTCTCTGATACACTGGAAGAAATCACCATAATTAAAGAACGCAAGTTGAAGAATTTCAAGCACCTACTCGTCATTTAAAAAAACTTCTCGGCACCAGCATTCCACAAATGTTAGGATGGCTGAAGCAGGGTATTAAAAAATATTTATACAAGGGAATTAACAAAAGGCATTTAGCAACTTAGCCCTAGTGCAATCATGGATTCTTAATAACACTGAGGAAAATAACTTAGCCTAAACCAACCACACATTGACATGGAATGAAATTATCTTTGCTACTTCATCCTTTCCCTTTTTCAAAAATAAACAGTAACAGAAAAACAATTGCTTAAAGAATGGAATAGGTCATAATTTCTTCTCCATACACACACTACCACTGGAAAAGACAAAATGAGCATGTGTTACTCATGGCTCTGCAGCAGCAAGCAACTCTCACCTACAATCCTGAAAGTCACTTAACTTCCAGGCTTGGTTTCCATATAATAGAAAGTTGAAGATGATAGAATAAATAATAAAATTAACAGGTTTATTTTTTTTAATGGTGTGACTCAAAAAAGGCTGTAGTTCTCATTAACCAATTTTTCAGTTTTCCTGCTGAAATGTCATCACAGTAACCATCCTGTTTCAAATTGCTTTAAAATGCTCATGAGGTTGGGGGAGTGGTCTTTTTAAAACTTATTCAAGTTACACTCCCCTACTTTGCAATAAGCATGTTTTGTACATAGATGCCAGAAGCCACAGGTTCAGTGATGTTGTATAATGCTTCTATAATGTATAATGCATTGTATAATGCAATCCACTGCATTGATGCTAAGTTACTGCAGAGAAAGGCATGTCCCTGGTTTCAAAACTATTAAGTTCAGAGTACAAACAGACCAGTCCAATACGTGCTCACATAGCATGTCAATAAGGAAGTGCAGTAAGAAAGGACTTGAAAATTTTTGTCTGAGAAGACCCCTCGATGATACTAAAAACCATTCTAAATGAAGCTAGCTACAAAATTCCTTTTTGCTTTCAAAACGCATATTTGGTGGGTTTTAATTATGTCTGACACAGCAGTTAGACACAGTTTTTATCTTCAAGAAAAAGGATTTTAAATAACAATACTACAGTTGCATCACTAAGCAGTGAAAGCATCCAGCTCTTGTGAATAAAATACATATAAAATAGTCTTCAGTCCAATAATTGAACTGTTTCTCAAATAATAGATAGGTCATGTGTATTTTGCAAAACTTTTCGTACTTGTGCAAGTAAAAGCAATCCTGCAGAGTGCAGTGGATACCATTCCACAGGATACCAAATCCATATCTGCAAACTCCCAGAGCACTGAGGCCAGTGGCTGCCCCATGAACTGGTGTGCATGCGTGTTTACAGACTGAGTCACAAGAACAAGTCTGAATAATAGCACAAATTAACTGCCACACGGAGCATGCTTGGATTTTAGCAAAAGCTTTAATCCTTAAATTACTTCTTCATAGGCTGCCTTCCTTAAATCCATGCAGATTCCCAGCAAATGCCATGTGAACACACTCATCAGCTCACTCAGAGCTAAAATCTATTCCAGTTTTACCATTAACTCCTTCTGCTCATTGCACGTTTCTGTACACAAAGAAAAAGATCTGTGCACATGGAGACAAGCAGAAGCTTTCCTGGTCAACAAATTCTTTTCCTTGCACTGCATCCAAACAAATGGCTGTTACTGAATGGGTAAAAAACTCCAAAACGCTGTTACATTGCCACTGATTAATTTTTAAAATACATACCTTCAAGAAAGAGATTTTTGTCACCCTATTGTCTGACCCTGGAAAAGTCCATTAATCTCTTTGAGCCTCAGTTTCCCATCTGTAAAATGGGGATATGCAAGCCTGCCACCACGGATAAAGCACTAGCTAAGCACTAGGTATTTTAATTCTTGACTCAAGCCTCAAAAACTTAGAACTAATAAAAAACAGTAATGAAGTAGCCAGATACTTCTGCATGCATACTGCACATGCAGTGAAAATGGACATCTAAGAACATATGGTAAGTGTTCCACAAACAGACTTTATCATGTAAAGAAAAGCCCTTAGAATCTGACAGAGAACTCTGAATGGATCATTATTTGAGAAATAGCCCTTGAACATTATTTGAGAAAAAGCACATGAATGTAATGACTGAAGACTATCACACTGGTTACAAATGAAGAGGTCTACAAGTTGTTTTCATTTTTTAATTCTCATCTCTCTCTTCATACATTGCATGGCCATGCACTGGCAATGCCAGGCTCAGTATGTCTAGAAAATCTGTCTTGAAATACAACTTGAAAAAAAACCTAGTAGTTCACTTCCAGAAATTTTACTTATCCAAAGAGCTTAAAGGAACCCATTCAACAAAAAGATGCCAAGAAAAATGCCTAACACTCCTAAGCATATGTGTACAGAGTAAAGGAACACAAAAATATTTCCAATTAGATGTAAAAGCCTTTTATAAAGTCATAATTAAGTCAAGCATGGCTAATTACACAAGAAACAGAAAACCTGGATGCAAGAACTTGCCACAACAATCCCAACAGAGGCAAGTCTTGCTGGGGTTTTTTAGGATAGTTACAGAAAAACAAATTAAATTTGTCTGACAATGGAAAATTACTCCAAACTCTTATCTCCACAGCCTAGAACCTTGCAGCTGGAAACCTCATAGCTGGCATCAAAACCACCATGATAAATTTTTCTTCCCTTCTCTCTCAGTTCCTTCCCCTTTTTTCTCCCTGCATCTTTGTCATGGAGCAGAGTGAGCAAGATCTTTGAACAAGAAACTTCCAGAGCCTTCTGCTGCAACACATGTGTCACCCCAGCAAGTCACACAGGGAAGGGCTGACTACATCCTTTTTGGAGTAACCACTCCCCAAGAATTACTGCAGGAAGGCAAAGCTCAAGTTTCACAATTCTATGCCACAATCTACAGCAAGGCAGCTACAGAATAGTCAGACTATTTTAATGCACTGGATAGCTAATAAACAGCAGATATTTTCAGCATGTTTGGAAGACAGACCACTTCAAATCCATAATCTGGAATTCAGGTATCTCACATTAGCAGCTCTAAAAAACTTTAGCAAAGACAAGAGACACTGCAAAAAATATCACCAGACACATGCTGATACTCTGCCTCCACCCAATATGCACATTTTAAAACCCAGCACAGAAAATAGCTACAACCCAAAACATGCAGCCTTACCTGAGGGAAGAAAAAAGCCTCCCAATGCAGGTCTGCACAGGAAGAAGAATAATCAGAACTGCCATTCCTGCCAGACACGATGGGCCTATTTCCATCCAGAGAAGTACTGTTACTGCTATAGCTTGAAGTGGTCCAGCCCACAAGAAGTGCAAGAAAATTGTGACCTAAACAGTTAAGAATCAAAAATTAACTTTTGCTCTTAGCTGACAAATTAAACCCCTAGTAACATTTAGGAAGTACTTCTGCCTGTGGCAAGGCCAGGTTGGATGGGGCTATGAGAAACCTGCTAGTAGAAGACGCCCCTGCCCATGGCAGGGAGCTGAAACAAGATGGTCTTTAAGGTCCCTTCCAACACAAAATATTCCAAGTTTAAGAAACAACTAGAAGAAATGTTCATTAGAAACATTTAATCACCAGTTTTAAACAAAACTTTCTTAACTCCAACCCCACAATTTCTTCAGCCCCTTGGAAAGATCTGTAAAATACTCCTTACTTGATCAAACTTGTTCACATCGTTTGACAGCAGGTTTACTATTTGACCAGTGGTAGTTTTCGCCATGGCTACATTACTGAGACGAAGTGCCTAAAAAAGTCAGAACAGTTCAAATTATCACAGCTTATAGAGCACAGTACACCTATACACACAAAATACAAGAATACAGTACCAGGGCTAAAGCTGAAGCTACATCTCTGCTTTTGCCTGAGAGCACTGGGGCCTTAGATAAAATGAGGATTAGACGAAATATCCTAAACAAAGTCTCAAAGAAAAAAGTATTTAAAAAAAAAAGGTCAAGGGAAGGACTGTGAGAATAAAAACACCCTCTCTTCATGTCTGAAGTGATTAAAAATAGGAAAATACCAATACAGCAAGTCACTAAGCAAAAGAGCTGTAACTTTCCATGTGCATTGTTCTCCCCCTCACTATGAGCGTCTGTACAAAACAGGAACAGAAAACTCCACCTGAAGGCCAGATTAAAGTCAGAACAGTGTTTGGCCACTTGAAACAATTCTGTTTTGAACGTGTTATCAGACAGAAGGCAAAAACCCCTCAAGTTATCTTTGGAAATCAGAGTGTCCCTTTACAAATCACTAACTCTAGAAAAATCGTAACATTTCTGAATTATGTAAAATGAAGTTTAGCACATGCTATGAAAAAAAACCAAGAGTAAATATCAAGTGTTTTTACATGTTAATAAAAAAGTTAGTCAGTAGAAAATAGAATATGTTTATAAAATATCCCCACCCCGCACCCCAAAAACCCCATTGGAAATTTGCAGTCTGAACCTTACTGCGAAGGTCCAAACTGAAATTGCTCTAAAATACCAAGAACACACTCTGCTTCCTCCTACACCTGCTAAAGAGAAAACACAGGTTTGCAGCACAAGTTAAAAAAAATATACAAAGCACGTTCCATGTTTTTCTGTACAGAAATAGTTCACTCCTGAAAAAACACTTCACATTTTTAGGCAGCTCACATATACTTCTCCCTCTCCAAACATTATTCAGGTTGCTTTTTGACCAGTCAAACCAAATCAAACCTGAAAAGTGCTGATTGTTTCAAAAATACTGTTCCAGTATTTTGAAACGAGTAGAAGAACATCAGCCATAAAAGCACTATTCAAAGCATAATTTCAAACAAGGCTCCTTACATTTCTTGCACCTCTTGTGTTAGAAAGACATTGTTAATCACAGAGAGAATCCCAACCCTAACTTCATTGAAACCAGCAGAAACATTGAAAGGCAGAAACTTTTAAAAGTCCACTATGAAATTCCTCTGACATTCCAAAAAGTAAATCTAGGATACTAGGTATATGAAAGATCAGATTTAGTTGTTTGAGAAAATTATTGCTTCATTCCCTGTCTTAAGCCACCTGTCTCTCATCCACCTGAAATGCCCCAGGTAGCCGCCTGCTGCTATCATGTTTGCTCTCCACCACACATTAAGGTTGCTAAGTTCTGAGAAAAGATGTTAGAAATCCACAGATCATAGCAATAGGAGTTTACATGATGCACGTTTGGGGAAGTTTCCCATCAGGATGTTTACAGTACCTCTTGTACAATTTATTTGCTACCTGAGGTTCACCTGAACCATCACAAGACCACACTGGTGTCTTGCTAGTGGCCCATGGCCTGGGTCTGTCTCGGACCTGCCACACAATCACCTTCCTGACTTCTTCCTGGCTACTTCTACACAAGCAGCAAAACCAGTTTTAATATGATTCTATGAGGCCAGCTCATTTTGACCAAGACAGTCTCAGGTGGAACCATATAAGCATCTGAGCCAAAAGGAGGGTGCTCCTCTGTGACTGAGCTGTCTTCTCGGGGAAGAGGCCGCCATTCCCACCATCAGTGGCAATGCCATTTCAGTATTTCCTTGAGTCCTTGGTTTTGATTTTTTATTTTCTTTTTAAGTCAAATAAGCCTTGCATTTTCCTGGCTGAATGGCTCTGTCTTTACTGCAAAGTAGCAGTTTTACTTTCATAACCAATTTTTTACCAAAAAGTCCTGTTTTGGTACCTTCCTCTTTTTACTACATCTGATACATAGCCCCATATGAGCTGAGGAAAACTAAGTCCATCCCAGTTAAAGTCAGTACACTGACCTCAAAGAACTTCTAAAAGCTAAGTCTTACAATAATAAAACCAACAAAAAGCGGTTTCCCAAAAGTAGCCTTTGATTTCAAAACGTAAGATTCCGAGTCATCATGTGACAGATTTCACTTTCATTTTTGTTAGGAGTATTCTACGTGCATCACTAATACTTCTCACTGGTAACAAACTTCTTAAGTGTTTGAATACAGGGATTTTGCAAATTAGATCTGAACTTTCCAAGAAATGAAAAAGGGTCAAAAACTTAAGAATTACGAATATGTGAAGTTGTCTATTAAGAATGCTCTCTTATCCAATCTATTTATCCTTACAAATCCAAGATTTTCTTTTCTACAGCAATCAACAAACTCTGCTAAAGCGCTGGTAAATAAATACCCAAGTTTCTTTCAAAAGCCTATATGAGGTTAAAAAGAAAATATGACCTATTTATAAGCAGCACATAATGAAGAAAAATTATAAGAAACGTTTGTCGATGTTCTGCTGTTACCTCAAACTTCACCCTCAGAAGTAAAAATGAGGGCTGATTAATTTTCCATTTAATCCTATCTCTAGAAATAAAGGTGCATATTACAAATATTTATTTTCCAAGCTTCTGAGCCAGCATCAACTCAGCAACAAACACCATCACTATATATGTTTTCCACAAATTCTGTTTCGATAATCAGTTTGGTAAATTAATACCTTAGAGAGATGTCTATGTACAAGAAAGCATTGTGCCATGTTAGAGCCAAGTTCCCAGAGGATCCTTTGCAAGGTATCAAAAGAGGAAGAGAATAAATGTGTGTATGAAAAGTAATCACCACTTAAAATGGGAACATTTTTACTCTCCTCACTTTACTGCTTTGTCCAAAAACTTCACATGACCTACACCAGTAGTACAAGTGTTCATGCTAAGTTGATGGAACATATGTTTAATGGTTAAAATAATGTGGATTTTTTTTACATTCCAAAGAAACTGTGCAGTCCTGATTCTTCAATTAAACTTCTTTGCTGAGGTCTGAAATTGCAGGTCACTATTCCAGCAGCACCAAAGATAGAAAAATGGGGCATTTTCCCTTCCAGCATTCTCAGCAAAATTTCCTGCTTGGAAGCAGACAGGCTCACAGTTTGGGTATTGCCAACAACTTCAGAAGAGTGAAGCAGACATTTTCAACTGGGAAACAGCATTTTGTCCTGGATGTTGCTCAGCTCCCTCCAGTAGGTAAAACTCAACTTCCCTTGCTCCACCTTCCCTCTGACAGCAGCCTTAACTCCATCTGTAGTTCAGGACAGCTGTTTCTTGATCAGGACACAGAGGCAGCAAAGAAACCACAGCTGCCTGAACACACATCCCTTCTCACATTTCAGTGGTTTTAGTGGAGGGCTGCAGTACTCCCACAAAAAAAACAGCAAATGGTAATAAAAAACTAACTCCCTGCCTTTAGGATTCCACTTGATTCTGAGCTGTGTCTGCTCCTCTCTCTCTTCCCCCTCAAACAGGAGGGATAAAGGTGAAGATGCCAAGCATCCCTGCCTGCCTGGAGGGGGAAGCAGCAGTTCCACAGAACTGCTGCTTCCAAGGGAACCTGATGGATGCCCCAAGGGAGGGGAGCAGCTTCTGATCTGCAAAGGAGACAGCCTGCTAGTTCTACATCACTGATGGGATAAAACAAAAATAAATCCCACCATTAACCATAAGAGGAGTGGGGGGAAACCTGGACAGTGAAGCAATTCCCAGAAGACAGAGTGCTGCAGCAGCTGGTGACATCCAAGCACCACGTCCTCCCCTGGGATCAAGCTGCAAGGCTGAGTAGCTGTCAGCATTCCCTGGGAGCTCTGTCCCTCTCCTGCTCTATGCTGACACCTCTTACAGCTCCAGCACACAACACTTCCAAGAGCAGTGGTGGGGGACTCCTCTCCAACAGCAGCAGGAGGCAAAAAAAGAAGCTCTTCTATCACTTTAAGGCTATTTAACTCACCACCTTCACCAAGCAGGCCTGAAGCTGTCATTCAGACACATAAGCCCCAAAGAGAAAGCAAAGCCACATGCACACATCTAAGGCCTGACACATTAGGTCTCTAGTAATGAGTAACTTGAATGGAATTGCAATCATGAGCATAATAAATAACTGCATTTTTAAACTGCATTTTTAAACATTTAAACAGAACAGCTGTCAAATACAAAATACAGCTGTGACCAGGTTTGCTTACCTTCCGATAAATCATGTGACACATCGCCACCCTCAGCTTCATGCCAGCCCGCTGCACATGATAGAAGTATAAGTGGTGCATGATGGCCAGAATAAGTGTGCACACAGACAGAGCACCTGCGTAGTAATAGGCAAGATTCAAAGCTACCTTATCTTCAAAATAATTAATAATTTTTCCCAAAAAAATTGGTTGAACTATTTTGAGGGTTTCCTGAAAGAGAAAGAAGGGGGAAAGTATTAGTAATTTCCTATCACCCCGTGCTAACCAAATCTGTAAACAGGCAAACAAGAGCAAACTACTGCTGCAAACCATATCCATTATTATTCTGTCTTTAAGCCAATTTTTATCAACACATAATCCAAAAGAAACATGTTCCACATTAAAATTTAGCTGGAACTTCAAGAAGAACTCTCTCAATTACAAAAAAACTCTTTGATGGTATAAAAATTGCATGAGTATGTATTACACTTCTGTTTTTTAAAATGCCATGTGTCCTTTAGAGCCACTTACAGAGAGCAAAAGAACCTCTTTCTATTGGGCACGCCACTCAGATACATAAAATACAGATAAGCCTTACAAAGCCAGTCAGTGGTTCGCAACGTCTCAAAAATAATGCACTGAAATGAGCTCTCTGTTCCACTTCCATAATCCTGCAGTTATGACTCAGTTTCTCAGTCTCTGCAGGGCTATAGTTCTGTTTCACTTTTCTGAGAACATTGCCAGATTCTCTGAGCAGTCCAGGATGAAGTCACAAGTACATGTCATGCAGTGTAAGTGGACAAGTTTCACATTGCTGTTAGCCAAGAAGTAGGTTCTGTGACATTTTACTCCACTTACCTCAATCATTGTGAAAATTCCAAAAACTAAATAGGATTTCCAGTAACACAGAATAATGGCTTTTGTTAAATGTGGCGTTTTTCCTCTCTTTTTTGCTTTTTGCACCTCTTTATCCCAGTACCTGACAAACAAAGTGCAAATATGTTGGAGAACAGAAGAAAAATCACAATGCAATTACTTAGAATAAAACACTTTCAGACTAGCAGCCAGATTGCCCTGATCACCTCAATAAAATCTAATAAAACAAAAGGAGTTAATCATGTCTTCTCATTCACATAAACACTTGGTACTTAGTACTATAGGCCTATTTGCCCTTGGTTAATCACAAACAATTCACCACTGTTGACTATTATCACCCTTGACATATCTGCTGATGAGGAACTCTTCCTTTATTTCTTCTCCTCTCAGCTCAGACAGTCACCACTCACCCTAATTAAGAGCCTCCTATCCTATGATCTCCTGAGCATGGACTACACTGAGGGAGCACAGTGTCTTTATCTATCCATATGCCCTGTGCTTGCCCAGAGAGCTTGTGATGTCCAACCCTTTCTCATGTCTGGCCCTGTCTTTTCCCTACCACATGTTTTACTGAGGATTTTGTCACCCAGCACTCCGCACAACTCTCTGAAGGCGAGGATTCGTCAGCAGAGTGGCAAAGACCTTTCCACCACCACGTCTGCCCACAAGCAGGACACAATCTGCCCACATAAAAAACAGACAGTAATAACAAGCATGATTCTAGCAAGAAAATACCACAACTTAAGCAGGATTCTTAAAGCACACTTCTGTCAGAGAGGAACCCCCCCCCACCTTTCTTCTGAAGGCTAAGTGTTCTCTGCCAAACCTCTGACCTTGATAGTTTGAGGGGTGAAACGAGTCTAAGGCATGAAAAACAATTATTTTGCAACAAAGCACAAAAGTTCAAAGCATACAGATAAGAACACTTTTTTTTTATTTTACCCTCTTTTTTGTTACAAGAATTACAGAGTTATTGTCTACATGCTTTGAAAACAGAAACTATGTAGGTTCTGTGGGGTTTCTTGGCTCAAGAGAAAAGACTACTTCTGTAGGCAGCCATTTATGAATTACATTCTCTGCTTCTTGGTCAAGCACACTGAAGAATTAAAAACCACTCTTTTTTTCTTTTCTTCTACCATTTCCTGACTCATGCAAGTGTGCGCTTTTACTATAAAAAATCATGGAAAAAAATCCATCTTCCCTACAGCCAAGTCCCTGAATGTCTGAAGACACAACCATGGAATTTGGCAAAGCTCTCCAGCTGCAAAGACATCAAAAGCTGCAACTCTTATGAGCTTATCACCGACCCTCTTTCCTCAGTTAACTTATCCAGAGCAGGATGATGTCAGACCTGGTCACAACCTTTCATTTCTGGATTCTTTTTGCTTCTTTAGGAGTCTCTCATCCCCACCAAACTATCAGGAAAATCCATCTGCTCTGCCTTCGGTGTAATGGCAAGAAACAGCAAGGCCACACTTTCTTAATACAGAAGCCACCTTTCACTAGGAGGCATTTTCTCCTCTAACTATATTTAGCAATAGATTATTTGAAGACAAAAATCCTCTCTGTTGGGAGGTTCACGATAATTTATATAAATAGTAATTATTTGAAGATATTTTCCTACTAAAATACAGATCCCCCTGAGTACACAGCACTACAAACCAGTACACAGTCCATTAAAAAGTACTTAAAACCAAATAAAAACACTTTCTAGATACATGCTTTTAGCTGTCCAAGGCATCTTGCCCATTCTACCAGTAAGGGGCAGATTTTCAACATACATATATACACATATATTTAAAGGGTTGCTTAATTCAGTTTGCACCCTAAACAAACAAAGAAACAAAAAGAAATAAAATAGAAAACTTTTTTCTCCACTTTTATACACAGCAATTTTAACCTTGTTAAACTGTACAATAACAACTTTTAATTTTAGACTAGAAATAAGACTTTCACCTTCTCCAGCATTAATACAACAAAAGAGAACAATTATGCCTTCCAACCCAAAGTATTCTACAATTTTTCTCCTTACCACTGCAATTCCTCTCCAAGCTTCTCTGAGGAATCTTCTGGCATCACTTTATACATATCATCTTCTTCAAGCTTCCGTTTATGGCCAATAATAAATAAGGGATTCAACCACCTAGTTAAATACAAATTATTAGTAAACTGACCAGCAGACCAAAAAGAGCAATTTCTTTACATAATAATTCTTTCATCCCCTTCTTTTCCCCTCTTGAATCATTCAACATCCACACATTTCACTGCAGTTCTATCTAAGAATTAAGTCAACCCCTATCTTGCAAATGGGAAAGCACTTCCCACTTCCTAAATCTCTTTATGCCCATAACACCTTACTCCCAGGTATCCAGTCAGACAGCATAACAACCCTTCCTGGCCTAAGGGAATTGTTTTCTCACAGTGTTTCCTTATACTAAAGGAAAAACAGCATTCCTTTAAATATGAAGGGAAAAAACAGAACTTAACCCAACTATTAAAGCTGTAAATAAAATTGTAATGCACACTAAAGACATTTTTTGTAACATTTACTTGAGGAGAAAAGTAGCTGCTGTTCAACTGACATCTTGACAAGTATTAAAGGTTAGTAATTTAAAGACAATCACTGCAGTGTAAAAATGGGAAAACAATGGATTACTACTGTACATTACTCATTTTTGGAAATATACACAGAAGTACACTGATACAGTGTGTAGGTTCAAAAAAGCAAAATAATGCCTAACAGCTCAGTTTCCTTAGTGGAAAGATTCTTAAAAGCTCAGTATTTTATGAGAACACTTTGAAGATAAATTATAATAGCAGTACTGTAGATTTGTTGAAAAATGCTGTATTTTGTTAGATCAAATAGATCAACTGTCAGGGAACAGTAAGACTAGATTTTTATGCACCTGGATCCTTCAGCCTGAAACACATCAGGGAACTCCAAACAGTTTCAGTTGTGCTCCACAGAGCAAGGGTTGTATGGCATAAAGCACAAAAGTGACCAAGTTGTCCATGAGATGGAGAGAAAAGGAATGACGTACAATGGAGTTAGGGAACTTGCAGTCTTCCATTTAGTTTGTCTCTCTGCTGAATCTGTGATATTTTGTTTCCAGGAGACATGGATTTTGGCTCTAAGGCCTTTCCTACAAGTACTTTCTCAACTGGTTAACACCATCAACATCTAAGAAGTTAGGGATCTGTTTTGGAAAAACCACTCTTGCACTCAAGGCAGCTTTCAATTGCCTGTGAAAGTTCTTAACTGCTGCTTAGTTTCTGATACTTATTCACTCACCTTCTTCACCAACACAGTTCTTAAAAGAACGTGTGGTGTGCTAGGCGAAGCGTGTATTTATTTTCTGGAAGACCTACATGTGAGATTTCAGAACTGGGGTGGTTTACAGTGAGGGTTTTTATTTATTCACAACCACAACAGTGGTTATGAATAGTCATCAACTTGCTCTGCATTTCTTGCTTGGGCATGCTCTAATTAAGCTTTGTCTACACTGGCTTGCAAGAAGGTTGTTGGCTAGTTTTAGAGAGGGTGGATGGGCAGGCAGAACCCTAGAGAGGAGGCTCAGAGAGTTTCTTCAAAGATAGCACTGTTGTAAAAACCTTTTTCCCAGGCTCCATGGCACAACTGCAAGTAACAAATGGGATTATATAGTGTTGTTCCTTCACTACTTAGCATGTTAGCACAGTGTTTTCATGACTCATTCAAAAATTAAGTCTCTATCATTAGAGTAGCACCTTTGATGCCTAACAGCCCTTTTTAAACTCTTGGAGCGAGTACTGAAGATTTGTTTATGTGAGCTGTTAACTCCTAAAATGTATGTTATAGGTACAATTAGAAACAGAAAGTACTTGTCAGACAAGTCTGTTGCTTAGACCTTATGGTTAAATAGCATAAGGCCCCAATCACTACCACAACTTCCCCACAAAAGATCCAAACAAAAGGTCCCAAATACCAACTGCTCCAACCAGCAGCAGAACTTCTGCCTGGTTTGACACAAGGAATCTGCTCCATTGAAACAAGTCTTTGGCCTCAGAAGACCACAGGTGAAAAGCAGGTATGAGGCAAATAACCTCAAAGCCATTCAAATAATTTCTGCCTGCTGGATGAGATAGCCTCTGTTTGCTCCAGGACAGGCAGGGTAAGATCTGCAGACTTCAGCTGACTCCTGAGGTCGATACCCAGTGTTCCTTTTCTTGAAACATCAGTATTAGCCTAGGATGCATCCATAAACAAGTCACAGGTCTCCTTTCAGACAGAGGCTAAAGTTATCTTTCTCCTAGCATGAGAATCAGAATGAGGCAGCCCTTTCAGGAAAACACAAAGGCTAAATCCTTCTCCCACCTACGGAAAGAGTTGTGAGATTTCACTGGCTACTGCTGCCAAGGCAGTGAAAAGAAAACCGGTTCTGACATTTAACATGGAACATAAATAGGATATTTATTACAGAATCACAGAAAGGCTGGGATTGTGTCAGAAGGGACATCTGGAGGTCAGCTGGTCCAAACCCTTCTGCTCAAGCACGGCCACCTAGAGCTGGTTGTCCAGGACGATGTCCCGACTGCTTCTGAAGATCTCCACAAAGATTTCATAACCTCTCCAAGCAGCCTACGACAGTGCTCAATCACCCTCACAGCAAAGAAGTGTTTCATGATGTTCAGAGGGAACCTCTTGTTACTCAGTTTGTGGCCCCACTGCCTCTGACCCTGCTCCTGGACACTACTGCAAAGAGCCTGGCTCTGCCCACCTTCTACCCTCCCCTCAACATTTCTCTATATCGATGATATCCCCCTGATCTTCTCCTCTCCAGGATGAACAGTTCCAGCTCTCTCAGCCTTTTCTCCCAGAAGAGATGTTCCAAACCCTTAATCATTGCTGTGACCCTTTGCTGTGCTCTTTCCAGTGTGTCCATGTCTCTCTTGTACTGGGGACCCCAGAACCGGATTCAGGGCCCCAACTGTGGCCTCAGCAGTGCTGAATAAAGTACTTTCTGCACGCAGCAGAGTACACAGAGGAAAACAAAAGACACTTTACAAACAGACTTAAATATACAGTCTTAAAAAATAAAACCAATGCTTTTAATCTTACTCAGCAGAACACCATTCCTCTACTTACACGGTTCAAAAAACCACAGGCAGGCAACAGGAAGAATAATGCCTTCTGCTGAAGGCAATTGCTCAGTCCTGATGGCATTTGATTTCCCACTACAGCCAAGAGCAGCACGTGCTGACCACAGATGTGCAGTCCACTGCAAAGTAACCCGCTGAAAGACAACACTCTCAAGTGTACAGGACTATAAGAGCCATCCAGTTTGTCCTTAAACACCCAAAACAACTTACAGATTATATGCCCAGCTCCACTAAGGATTTCTTAAGAGTTTGCAGTAAATCCCTTGTCACTCGCCCCCCACCCCCATCTACACACTGTACCTACAGTGTGAGTGAATTTGAAAAAGATTTAAGGAGCAGAGAGATGATAGTGCAGGGTAAAAACTGTCAGAAGTCTCAAGGCTATTGGTTCCAGTGAGACCTAGTGCTACTTCAGGGTTTCTCCCTTTTTTCCACCAGTTAAAACCATAACATTGAGAAGACTAATATATTGCACTACAACCTATGTTAACATGAAAGAACACAAGGTAAAACAATCAAGAGTAAGCAGAAAACTGTAGCAATTCATATTCTGAGTCATTTATTATAATGGACAACATGACAAAGACCCAGCACAAGCCCACATTTCTGTAAGGTTAGGGAAAAAAATTGTATAAAAAGTTTTAAAAATCATCCATTGTTGACCTTTGACTAGTGTCCCCCAAAACATGCATCTTTAAGAGCTACTGCTATGGAGACCTCAGGAGTAAAAAAGCTTTTAACAGTATGTTGTATTAACAGAGTATAGTTTAAGACCTTTAGAAGAAGGTTAAACATTTTTCTTTTCAAACGATGGTTAGTCCTTGAAGGGCTTTCATCCCAAGAATGAGGTCTTGTGCAAACCCTAAGTACAGCAAGAAGAGTTTGAGTATCACCCTTTCACTGATGCATCCGGAACTTTATGCTGGAAGGGCTACTTCCAGACAGAAGAGTTAGCACATGCTCCTAATCAGTCATTAAAGTAAAAGTTTCCACCTGAATGCCACATGCAGATTATGCCCTGTGGAATTCTCTGCACTCAGAGCAGAACTGAGACCAACCTATTTCACACAACCCGCTGTTACTCAAGTCACACATTTGTAACACACAAAAACCAACCAAGCCCTTCTCTTGCCTGAAGGCTCAGTTAAATCAGAGTGCTGTCAGAGGGCTGCTAGAGGAGGCTGACAAATACAGCAAAGGCCTACATAAAGAACGTCCCTGAAACCCCAACATAGCCATAAAGGAAGACATCTCATTAGAGTGGTCTGTCTTTTGTCAGAATGAGATCAGCCAGCACAGATCTCTTCAAAGAGTATTAAAAACAGCTCACAAAAAAATCAGCATTTGTTATGAAAACAGAATGTGTGAGGACGTGTGCAAATTGCATTATTCTTTAATAAGAAAGCTGAATAATAACATAAATTAAAGAAATTAAGTAAATATATAGACAGACATGCAAAGCCCTCCTCTCTCCCCAATGATGGACTCAACACTAATCTATTTTACTGCAAGAAAAAGAGGAACAACATGCTGGGGAGGTAAGACTCACACTGCCTTTCTGTATTTCTTTCTGAAGAAGTTATTCAACTTCAACAAAAACAGGACTCCTTAGTAACTGTCTTTACTTTTCCCAGGTACCTTCCTGTTCACTAGGAATTTTGAAAAATTTTTTTTCTACACATTGTTTCATTTTAGTTACTCTTTCAGAACACAAGATTCACATGATGCCTTTCAAAGAGCTTAGCCCAAATCCTTCCTAGCATGACCTAAGCATAAAAATGTGAGTATCTGTAAGAATCCTGAGTACCTTGTGTTCTGCTGGGAATGCCTCTGTTCTATCAAAACGATTAGCTGATCAAAGACATCAGTCTGGAAACATGCCCAGAATAAGTCCCTGGTACTGCCAGAATACTGATGTCACTTGGAATAAAGATTAAAAAAATAAATTTAAAAATCACTCTATAACCTGGTGCAAACCCAGAGGGAGCCAGCTGTGAAACAGTAAATCACTGTTCTGACCCCAAAAGGCTTTTCACCTCTGCAGCAGTATCTTGGGCACTGATAAAAAAAGAAAGTGATTCATTTCTGAACCAGCAGATACACAAAGACCACAATATAAACATTCACTTCCTGCATTTCCCTACTCCTGGGCCCTGACATTACACACCCTTTAAGATTACAACACAGTCAACCAGCCACAATTTACTTGGTTGCTCGGGAAAAGTCCAATTTTTACCAATTGTTATGACAGCAACTCCACCAAGATACTGGAAAGCCTTTAGGATTGCAGAAAAAAGCTAAGCCAGTGTTTGTTTACCCTCCTAAGAGAAGTTGTTCCCTTCTTCAAAGACAGCATGAAAGAGAAACAGGCCCTGCTATCCAAAAGGCAGCATCATTAAGGCTAGTCATGCTATTCTGCTTCATACATGAAATAAAATTTCCTAAAAATGAAGCCTTGTAAATTAAGATTTCCTATCATCCCAGAATAATTTCCTATCAGCCAAAGAAGAAATACATTACAGGTAGGTATATGAAACTAATAGTGTCCAGCTCAAATGGTTCAATAACACAGGGATGGGACCTGCTGTACCTCTGGGCTTGTATCATGTCCTGCTTGCAAATACTCCAAAAAGTACTATTCTCACACTGCAGAGCAGGCTTGCAGACCTTTCCAGAAACCCAAGCATACACTGCAAGTTCTTTATAAACTGATAAAGTCTGTCAAAAAACATCAGCCAAGAAGCATTTGCAATTACATTACAAAGCTGAGACAAATAAAAAACGTCCTAAGATCAAAGGATGTGTCTGTAAGGGCCCTGGGTGCACCCACAAGTCTCAATTGCCTTGACCAGCCCCACAACAACCACCCCACAGTCTGTCACTTGCATATTACAGTACCTTCCTTTGCACAAGTGCAAAATTTCTTTCTCATCAGTTTCACAAGAGCTCCTGCTTTATCACAGAACAAGTCAGAAAAATCAGATTACACAAACTGCTTGCCTGATTAGGAAAATATTTTCTGTATTTGTAATAATAAGCATAAGTTTAATTTCTGGTCAATTTTACAGCACCCAGTCAAAGCCACATCCGGTATGCTCTCATCAACTAATTCCATAAAGTTTACAAACTGCACTTTCCCCATTCCTCTTCAGCTTATTTGTGCATTACATTGCAAGCATCACCTGTTTACACTCAATGTCCAGTTATTTTTCAACAGTTGCACAGGAGAGTCTTTGTTTACTCAAATTCTTCTGTAACACTAGGATTTTGTCTCCCTTGAGCAGCTTGGAAGCACTACTACAACAACAAAGCTGCAAAGTAACACTTTTTTTTTCTCTTTAATTACCTACTTTAGAGATGGCTTTTTTGATAAAATAAATGGGGTTTCCTCACAGGCTATTTGGATAATAATGCACATTGCTTATTCTCCCTGGTTCACCCCAGGAGTCTGCCTGCCTCACTGCACTGTTCCTTACCCACCTTTGTGATCTGACACTTTACACCAGCAATGCAATTCAGCACTGCTGTGCTTGCTCTCAGTCCAGAGGATCACTGCTGGCTTTCTGGATGTACAGAAGGAAGGACACACAGACAGAGTCATTTTGCAAGAATTCATAAATATCCTAGCAACAGTTTGTAGTCACCACGTGATTATTTTTTTTAAGCTTTCCATTTCACATGTTCATCCATTCTCATTAGTAAGTTGCTTTCTCCCACTTCTCTTTATGAAGGCAGTCGTCCACAAGTAATAAAATAAGCAAAGTAAGTCTGGTGTATTTCTTCAGATGCTTTTCAACTGTGTTTTGGTTGCAACTTCCCTCCCCAGCTTAATGTGGATTAAAGAGCAGCTTTCCTCATTGCTTACAGAAGGAAAAAATAGGAATACAATGAAATTACTTCAAAGCCATATTAACTCAAAGACGCCCTTCAGGCTTCCAGTTTCAATACCAGCTGTATTAACCTTTGATACCCAGCTCCATCTCATCTTCCAAGCTGCTGCTTTTTCCACAGCCCAGTGTGAGCAGCTAAGCTGCTGAACACCCATTTTCTGATGCTGACAGTAACACAACTGGTATTGGACTGTATTCATTGCAGGCTGTTTTCATACTGTTTATCAACCAGGTACAGAATTACCTTATTAATCTAGCATACTTCCTGGTATTTCAGACAGCAAAAAGCACAGACATGGCAAGAAGAAGGGGGGAGCATACTGCAAACTAACATTTTCTGCAGGCCTAGAAGCAGAGGAGAGAGGAGTGGTATCACCTGTACCTGTGGCATTTCAAAGACTATCATTAAAATATTAAAAATTAAAGACTATCATAAAAATATTAATTCCAAACCCAGCAACCACAGATCAAGAAAATACTAAAGTACCAAAGATTTGATGTAAAGGTCCGAAGATTGTGACTTATAAAGTTCAGTAATTACTCATTAAAGAAGGATCTAATGGTGGGAATTTCTGTATTAACATCCTTTCTGACAGGCAATGGAAACAGGGAGAATTAAAATGCCCTGTGAGTTCCCACTGGTATTACAAATGGTACAGTGCCAGAGATACAAAACAAATAACCTAAAATAGATGACTGGTCTTTTCAACCTTCCACTCCCAAAATCTAACTGGGTTATCTTCCTCCTCCACTCTACATACGGCCTAGTTTTCTAGAAGCAGGATAGGGAAATTATTTTTGGAAAAGAAGACAAAAACAGCATCATGACATAATCTTAGTTTTGAAGTTTTGCAGGAATTAGAAGACATTTTCTCTCATAAATTACACAGCAGGCTTTACATAAGCATTCCAAAGGCAAATAGTCTGTGTTTCATTATACTCTTAACAGTTCATCTAACTGCATATCTAAGCACAGATATTTACAGTAGACAGCAAATGCTAACACTTCAACAGTTTATACACACTTGCTGTAATCCATATAATCTATTTAGCACTCTTTATCCACATATTTTAACTTTACTAGCTCATAAACAACGATTTTCAAGTATTTTCTTTTGCATAATACAGACATCTTGCAAATAAACATGCAAAACTTAAAAATTAATGCAGTAGCTCGAGAGAACAAATGATTCAAATTTGACAGCAGGATATTAAATATCTGATAAATGAACAAACAAGGCATTATCTTTCAAAAAAGTTGTATGTATGATCCTCAGTCTTTTTTCATCCAGGAGAAAAAGAGAAGCAAGTGCAATTCCCATCTCAGGGTACAGAAAATGTGCCTTCTGTTTATCTATACTGAAAATGCTTACATATTTCTTCAGAGTTTCTTACAGTACCACAACTGTCCTGCACCAGTAAGTCAGTAATGACCTTAGCCACCTCAGAGGTCTTTACAAAAGTGGCATTACCACACAATTTCAGGCATTGACCATGGGAATTCACTAAGTATCAGGCAAGATCCCAGGCAAGTCACAAAGCCTGATATTTTCATGTTAAGTAAATGTAAAATCATCACAGCCAAATCTGTTCGTTGACACAGCAAAGAACACAAACCAACTTTATTGGTGGCACTACTGGAGCCCAGTTGAAATATCCAAAACCAATGATGAATTATTTCCATAACTTCTTTCAATGCAAGGCAAGAAACACTTGAAGACAGATAAGCAGGCAATACTTAGGCTGCCTGAGAAATCTAGTGAAATCAGTCAGCGGCCTTTCTGAATCTAAGTTGCAGGGTGAGAGAGGAGGAGGAAGTTAAATAAGGTGTGTAGCTATTTACACTGCTACAAGAGAAATCTGTGACATGAGGACATTTGGTCAGGCAAGCAGCTACATACTGCCCTCACTCAGAATCCTGGGACTTACATGTCTACTACACTTAAACCCAAAAATGAAGATTGTTTTTTACTCTTTCCCACTGCACTTCACAGCAGATCCATGAAGACTGAGTGGTTTTGTCATTCTCCTCAAAGCACACATATAGTAAATAAAAACAATGCTGCCAGACACTAACAGGTAATGCTAAACCAATCACTGACTTATTCCTCGGAGTAACAACTCTGTAGATGCCTTGCTGCAAGTTTTCAGATCACGTTTTAATGCTGTTATTGTAATGGCAATTGCTGCATGTCAAGTAATGATGTGAAAAGGCATCTAGCCTGAGGATGATGACAGTGTTCAGTGTTCCAAAACACCCAAAGACTTGTCACAGTCATGGTGAGTCTGTGACAGATACGTAATTACTGTTATTATTAAAATGAAGTTAAAAATTTGTATGAGATCTAGAAGAACTTTATTTTACTTCTCTGCACAAAAATGCTGGATACTCTTTCCAGGGTGTTCCAGCTTGCCCTCCTTCTCATATTGTTAACAGCATAAAAGTTATTGAGTCTTTCAAAAAATTAATCATACCCTATGTTTGGCAACTTTCCACTAAAGTGGATTTGACGTCCAAACAGCAAAATGCATAAAAATTCAATTGCTATATAGAAAAAACATATTTAGTAACTCAAGGGAACAAGTGCTCTGAGCAAATAAAGATATGCTTCCTACCTAATGAACATGCATGATCAAAGATGGGTTAATAGCCAGAAATGAGAAATATTCGTACTCTCTTAAGTTACTAATTTAATAATCTCCACCATCTGCATCAGAAAAAAAGATGCAAAAAGTGCTGTTTTCAACTGCATGGGGGCCTATAAGGCTTTTTCAATTCCTAAGCTTTCTACAACTGAATAGCTGTTTAAACATGAAAAACACGGCTGAATTCTCTCTTCCTTGGACAAACCTTAAAAAGAAAACAAATCCTCCTATCCATCCTTCAGAGTCCTCATTCTCACCAGCAAACTGAGCCAGCTAAAAAAAAGCCAACAACCTAACAACATAAATGAAGTAAATCAGAAATACAAGCACTCCAAACTATAACTGAAATACCAGCCAGGGCTTTAAAAAGTTTGGCGGGCATGGAAATTGTGACTCTTGAAAGTCAGAGGATACAATAATATCTGAAACATCCAGAAGGCAAATTTGGGCTTTGATAAACCTCTGTTAATATAGCTATAGACACAGAAAACAAGAATATTTTGCAACTGCCCTGATCTTCACACTTCTGTCATAAATAGTTTTCATTCTTGTAACATTACACAAGGGATGCACTAGAAAAGTAACAATATTAACACACAATCCAGATGCTGCTCTTTCCCATGAATGTACTGCTGGAGCATTTAACATTCATCAAGCTCATACTTGCTAAAGTCTCAACCCAAAATCAAGAAGACAAGCTTCAAACAATGGAAGAAGAATGCCTCTTCAGCCCACACACTCATTACCTGAGATTTATAACTCAATGAAAACATGACTTTTTTTCTCCCAGGAGTCGATCCTGTTTGCACCAGGCAATAATGTAAGCTTTTATTCTGTACCACTGGCAACAAATGGGAGGGTGTTTCCCCACAATGGCGAAATTGCATTTTTGGAGAAAAATATAAACAAAATAAAAATAAGAAGGACCTTTGCCCAGCAGTTTGCAATGTCGTGTTTTTACCCTCATTGAGAACAAGCAGCCAATACCTGGAATGTGGAGAGCAGAGCAGGCACACAACCACGGGTGGTGGCTGCTGCTACTCCCAGGATGGCCTTCCTCAGGCACTGTTCTCCCAGTTCTCCAGTTGAAAACATCTCACAATGTCCTGTGTGAGACATCAGCTAAAATGAAGCACTACTCACACAGCTGGGAGATGCTACACTTGTTGTAGAAAGGGAGAGTAATTCTAAGAGTTATCCTTAAAGTTAGCTTTACAGCTAAATGAGAGGGTGTTTTAACACTTCCTGGATTTTATGCAAAACTGTATTAACCTGCAGAAAACTGACAGCCCCTGCTTATTCAATTTTACCCACAAGGCTCAATTTTGAGCCTTGTCTTCTCCAGGCTGGAATGTATCATTTCAGCTGAAATTTACACCCCGAAAACACTAATGCTTGTTGACTAACATACCGATGTTAGTTGTGATCACACGCACCACAGGTAAGAGACAAGACTTTAGAAGGCTATTTTCACTGCTGTGAATTACACACCTATAAAAGCCTGAGAAACAGGACACTGGGCAAATTCTAAAGCTCTACATGCTCCACTAAACCCTTTTCCAAAGCAGAAGCCTTATGGCTGTACACCCACATCTGACTGTGAAGTCTCCAGTCCCAAGTCGATCTCTGGACTTGGAGCAGACCTGTCATCACCCAAGCCCAGCCTTCCACCTATCTTTCCCTTTGCAAATTAAGAACCTAAAACCACCTCTGGGGTAAAAGGAGCCTTTCAGGTGCTTGCCTAAAACTAGGGAAATTTAAGGTACTTCACTGTTCCTGTTGAACGCTTCTCTGCAATATGTGCAGAGTGATACAGAAGGCCAAAAAAAAGAATGATACAAGCAGTCAGAAAGCTGGCTATGAGCACTGCAGGCTTTTTTTTTTCACATCTAGCTGAATTGGTTTTGGCAGAACTACCAGTAACACCACAAGATTCCAGCAAGGGAAAGGGAACAGACCAGAAGCAGTCCTGGAATGCTACATGCCCAACTTAGGTTCATCCCATTCTGCCTGGATTTCACAACAAAGCTGTTTCCAACGTAGGCATCCCTAATATTAAAGTCAAAATGCTGAACACAGGCAGTTCTGCACAAGCATACAAGCTGCCTTTTTATTATAACTTACTTATTCTCTTTGTTTTTGCACATAGTATCTCTGAGAACATATCCTTGACTGAAAACCATGTTTAATTAAAACTTGTCAGGGTTTTTAAAATCCCCCTACCTTCCAAAGGGGACTTCAGCACCTGCTCAGACCTGCTTATAGAATCAAAGAGTTTTTTATTTGTGTTTCAGAGACTTCCCAAAAAAGAGCTTCACCCGCCATGCCCTCCCTTCCTTCCCCCTCCTCCACCACACAACATGTGCACCCTGGTTCAGGCTGCAGCAGGTGAAGCAGGATAACATCTTTCTCTGGAAGTGCTCTTCCAAACGGGATCTGCTAGGACAAACAAGCTTGGTGCTCTCCCGTTTTACTTCGCACATGTTTTCCTACTACAGTTCAAAGCAACTAAAATGTTGAGCTGCAATTCCTCACCTCTTTGAGTACAGCTGTATACCCACGCCGAGGTCCCCACTAGTAAGAGACCAAGCTCTAGCTCTGGGCTGGTAGCCACGTGGCCCCGTAAAGTTTTTGGCAACACCGCCAGCCTTCGCTCTGCGAGACCCCGAGCCCGTGCGGAGCGGGGGCAGCAGATGTGTGGGTGAGAGCAGCCAGGATGCCGCCCAGCCAGCCCTCAGGGCGGGGAGCTCCCACGTACCCACGCGGGTCAGAAAGCGCCTCACTGCTGCAGGGCAAAGCCTCACGCCGAAGGCGAGCCCAGCACGCCTCGCCGGGATGAGCAATCCCTGCCCGCGACCCGTTATTCAAACGGGGAAGCAGAACAATGCCTGGGAGCAGCCCTGCACGCAGTCCCGGGCAGGGCTACCCGCGCCAGGAAGCAGAAGACGCCCCGGTCCTCCCGCAGCGACCGAGGGAACCCAACACGTGCTCGGGGGGGCCGCGCCGCCCGGCTCAGCGCCGCCGTGCCCGAGACAGGCAGGCCCCCGGCTGCGCCGTCCCCAGACCGCAGCCGGGGATTATCGCGGGCTGCCGGCTTCACCTCAGGAGACCTCAGCCCACCTGCGAGCCGGGGCTGCCCCGGCCGGCGGCGCTGACAGCCGGGCCCGCGGGGGTGGGCGGCAGGTCGCGCCGAGCCGCGCCTGCACAGTCACCGCCGGCAGCCCAGCGCCGGCCGCCGCTTCCCTTCCCCGCTCGCTGCCTCCCGCCCGGACGCTCCGGGAGCCGCGCTCAAGTGCGAGCCGGGCACCTTTAGCCGGGGCTCGGCACTCCTGAGCGGCCGGGCGAGGTGAAGCCAGCGGCGCTGTGCTCGGCGCCTTCCTCGCCGGCGGGCAGCTCGGCGCCGTGCCTCCGGCGCTGCCCTCCCCCTGCCCTGCCCGGGCGCTCACCAGAAGAAGAGCCGGGAGCAGAGGTTGGCATCCTGCAGCGGGTTCGGCTTCTCCTCGCGTGGCACCGGCTCCATGCTGCCCGCCACGCCGCCCCGAGCCGCCCGGCGTGCGGCGAGGGCGCAGGACCACGAGCGACCTGGCAGCGCTGGCAGCCACCGCCGCTCTGCCGCCGGCCGGCGCTGTTTCCGGGAGAGCCGGCACCCCCGCCTCGGCCCTCCTCCTCCTCCTCTTCCTCCTCCTCCTCCTGCCGGCCGCCGCAAGACGCCTCCTGCCGGCCCGGCTTCCCCGCGGAGCCCGAGGAGCTGCCGGGCAGCGCCGGGAGCCGCTCCGCCGCCGCGGGCTCGGTGCGGGCCGAGCCTCCGCCCGGGGGCTCTGCTCCGCTCGCCCCGGTTTCGCGCCTGTGTGTGCCCCTTGCTGATGGAAAGCATCTCCTCGGTGCACGGAGCGCCAAGGGGTGGCCGCCCGGCTTTTTTGGACAGAAAAATCCGTCAAAAAATGGCATAGCGGGAGCAAACGCCATCAGAAACACTTGCTATCAGCGGTGCTTCCCAATTCTTCTATTAGAAATCGAAAATCAAACCAAAGGAACAATGTTTAGGAGAGGTTGGCGATACATAATAAAGGAGCTAATTAATTTTAGGATGTGGTGCATCACTGAAATTGGCAGTCCTCAAAGGTTCAGCAAGTGATCACCAAACTCCTCTCCAGTCATGTCATCCATGGCCTGCCAAAGGGACCCTGATAAAAAGGGGTAGCGAAAACTGAAAGGAAAGCAGAAAATGCAGGACATGTACCTGAAGTAACCAAAGAACTGTTAATCTCTGTGGCAGAATGATTCCCTGCCATGCTGTTATTTCTCTGCAGTCTCTGAAATCCAGGATGGCTGAGGTTGCAAGCTCTGGCGGTCAGCTGGTCCAACCCCTGCTGCTTCAGTGCCATGTCCAGGCAGCTTCTGAGTATCGCCACGGATGGAGACTCCACAGCCTCTCTGGGCAGCCTATGCTAGTGCTCAGTCACCCCCACAATGAAGAAGTGTTTCCTGGTGTTCAGACAGAACCTGCTGTGTTTCAGCGTGTGCCCACTGCTTCTGGTCCTGTCACTGGGCACTACAGAGCGCAGCCTGTTTCTGTCCTCTTTTCATCAGTGTACACACTAATGAGACCCCTCTGAGCCTTGTCTTCTCCAGGCTGAACAGCCTGGTCTTCTCCAGTCCCTCTCAGCCTGAACAGCTCTCTCAGCCTTTCCTCATAGGAAAGGTAACTAGAATCCCTTCATCACCCTTGTGACCTTTCACTGCAGTCTCTCCAACATGTCCATGTCCCTCTTGGACCTTAATGCAGGACTCCAGGGGTGACTCACTTCTGAGTAGAGAGGAAAGATTACCTCCCTTGATTACCAGATCACCTGCTGGTAAATTCTCATTTTAATGTATCCTAGCATATCATTCATCTTCTTTGCCACAAGGACATATTGCTGGTTTATGTTCAGTTTGGTGTCTACCTGGACCCCAAGCTGGGACGGCCCCCAGCCCATACTGATGCCTGGGATTGTTTCTCCCTGGATGCAGGACTTTGCTCTTCTGTTTTTCAAATTTCATGAGGTTCTTGTAAGCCCATTTCTCCAACCTGCTGAGGTCCCTCTGGATGGCAGCACAAGTCTGTGGAGTGTTATCTGTCACTGATCAGCCACTCCTCCTAGTTATGTGTCACCATCTCTGGTGGTCTTTAAGGAAAGACTGGATGTGGCACTTGATGCCACATCTAGTTGACAAGGTCAAAGGTGTTAGGTCATAGGTTGGGCTCAATGATCTCAGAGGTCTTTTCCAGCTTAATGGATCTGTGATTCTGTGATCATCAGTAAAGTTGTTGAGACAGCCCTCTGTTTCCTGCAAATCATTTATAAAGATGTCAGATAGTTTTGCACCTAATGTTAACACCTGATGTGCACCACTAGTTCCAGCTAGATTTTGAGCAACTAATCACAACCCTGTTCTCCTAGACTCCTTTCCATTCTGAGCCAGCAACAAAACAAACACCATTCTTATGTTCTGTGTATTCATTTCATGTCTCCAGGAGCAACCAACCCTATCTCCTCCTGCTTAAACTTATTGACAGTGAAACTATTGACAGGGATGGCATCTAACTTTAATTATACACATCAGAGTTGACATGTTGTTGAGATAAAAGAGTGTTGGGGCTACACTACATTATTGAATAAATAGCATCAGTTCATGCTTGAAAGAATGTCATAACCATATGCCAGACAAATCCAGTTTGAGCTTGCTGTCAATGAGCACTGATGGGGCTGGAAACAGCCTGTGCTGCTCGTGCATAGATGGTGTGCCACAGAATTTCTTGAACAGTAAGTAATACACATGTCAACAGTTTTCTCTAGATCCTCCTAGATAAAAACAAGGGAAAAAAACTTATGGAAAGGATACGGTGGTTTGAAAGGGCAGTCTTTAACAAAATTCCTATCTGTCCTGGATAATAAATTTAAAGAACCTCCCAAAATTTGTGAAGAAAAGCTCTGCCTGTCAGCAAAATTCGACAGGTTTAGATTTCTGTGAGACAAATTTGTCTAACTAGATACTCATGAGAGAATTAAAAGGTATGACAGCATAGTGCAAGTCCCAAAATGTTAATAAAGATTGGGTCAGGGAGAGGGAGAAAGGAAAATGTAAATCTTAAGGCTGACTTCAGCTTTGTGAAGTAGTTGTGCAATGAAAGTTTATCCAAACATTTCTTAGTTTGGGGAAGGAAGTAGTAGACTATTCATGAACAAGTAATTTATTTCCACAATGCAGGTAAAAGTATTAAAGCAAAATATTAAAATAACTTTTTTTTCAGTATTATTGTGATGATGGCAGAAGGACAAAAAGCAGTCCTCAAGAAATAAATTTTTAATTTGCCATCATTATGACTGATGAATGCTGACACCACTTAATTTTGAAATACATATTAGTGTTTACTCCTAAGTCCAAAACAAAACATTTCCAAATAAGTTTTGGAGAAGAAAAAACTAAAATGGAAAGAGAAAATAACATTTAATAAAATAAATCCTGAAAGCCAGATTAACCTGTAATTCTAGTTGCTGAGTGTGCAATTAGAAGCTGATGCAGTAATAAAAAAGTGTGAAACAATTGGGCAAAGAAGTGCTTGCCCATGGAGAGGAATGGGAAGTGAAAAGAGCACAGTAATGAATTTAATAACCCTCTTTCTATTTTAGGAGTCAGAAAAAGTAACTGCCAATTTATGCATTGAACATCTTGCTATGGCAACGCTATTTTCACATGGAGAGAACAAGATATGTAATAAACTAATCAAAAGTGTGACTTTGTAAATCTAAATTATCATAGTCATATGGATAATGATCTAGAAAAGCCAACTATTCAAGTAGGCCAATAGCCAAATTAAGGCAGTGACAACAGAGTTAAACTTGTTATGCATATACATTGTTCTGGGGAAATAAATTCAGATCACAGGGGATGTTACAAATGTGCAAACACATGAGATTCACTGTTATTCAGTGCACAAGAAAGACAGTAGTCACTAAGTAAGCATTTTATCATGCATAGCCTTATGCCTTCTTTACTGTCTTTTCACTTTGAATACAGTCAGACTAATAAGTTTCTCCATCTGCATTTTTAGGGCACTTGCCATTAGGGAGTTCAGAGACATCCACTTCTCTCAAAACCCTTAGAAGATTACTGGGCAGTTTCCACTGATATCCAGATGGCAAATAAAAACATGGATCTTGAGGTGAAGTGTAGGCACTGGTCCCTGTTATGCAAAAGGAATTTAAAGTTTAGTCTTTTGGAGGATGTAGCACTATAACCTTTCCCTTTCAATCAAGCAGCCATTGATTTCAGGGCTGAAGAGCTTTTCCTTATCATATCCCCAGGGCCTTGAGATGAGCACCCAGAAAACCAAGAAGTTGTGGATAAGTGTGTTTGAAGTCTGTATAAAAGATTTGCTGAGCACTATGTGGTATTTCTGAGGCAGTATTAGGGACAGAATCAAATTCAAAGCTGTTTGAAAGATGTTGGAGGGATTAGTGTTCCAAAGGCAAGCTATGATAGCAGAATGAGAAGGTTTTGCAGCAGTGCATTGTTTGAGTTTAATGTTTTTGACTGAAGCCAGGCAGAAAGGCAGACCGTATGCCTGCCTGACAGCCCGAACAGGCAGCGTTGTATCCCACCACGCTGCTGGCAGGAAAGCAGGCTGTCCCGCTGGCTGGCAGCCCAGCTTGTCACTACCCAGTGGCCTGACTCATCATCTGGCTGATGTATCCACTGGGGAATGGTGCTTGTCCTTCTGCAGTACAGACATATTGGCCTGTTCTCCTTCAGCTGCAGAGCGGAAATGGCAGTGCTGCAGAACCAGGCTGTAATTCTGCTATTTCAGCCTGATCATCAGCATGTAATGTCAACAGTCTTCCTTGGATGCCTTTCTTATTTCTTCTTGTTACCCCACTAGCCATTTCTATTTTCCATATATCTTCTTCTACATCCCCGTATCAATCTTCTACATGCCAATTTGTGCTAATTGGGTTAATTCATTCTCCTTAAATTATGGTGCAAATCAGGTGCCTACACATAGCTGCCCACTTACATTTTAGACACGGTAGGATATTCCATGCAGCCACAAGTTACCACTCCAGAAGTTTTCAGCCTTCCTTTAATGGTGCTTTACCTGCCTATCCCAAGGTGATGTCTCTGATTTCTTACAAATTACTGTAGTTGCAGATATACTTATTTGCCTTACACAAAACTGAGTTTAAAAAATTTCTCTATAGCAAATAGTTTATATTGATTATCTGCTAATATAAGATTCAAACCAGTTACTTTCTATTAAATTGAATATTTAATGCAGTAGAAAAGTATCAGAAAAGGTTTTAACTAAAGTTAAAACTGACTCAGTGACTAGCTGTTCAGTTGCCCCTAACAATTTCATCTCTTGTACTTCATGCACTTAGATACTGATATTTTTGTAGGATGATTTGGATGAGGCTGCTGCAGACCTTCAGCAGCAGCTCCCTGTGCTATTAGTGAAAACACAGACTTACATGTTTACAATATTGCTGTCCTGAGCTACATAGCCCTCTCTTCTCCATTAGCAGCTAAAAGCTCATTTCACTGTTCTACTCTCACCAGGTAACAGACATTAATCTTTCTGCTTCTATTCATTATATTTTCAAGTCTTCTATTTTTGAACCACATTTATAATATTGATAATACAGTTTCTGAAGATGAAAATCTTTCTTTACATTCTCTATTATATGTTACAGCAAATCTTGCCCTTTATTTGCCTCCTTCCTATCCTGATCTCTTGGTTTTCTAGCTTAATACTAATGCACACAGCCAGGGATAATCCCCAAGCAACAGTGAATTACAGTAACAAAAAAATTAAATTCAAGTAGTTCCAGGGCAAAGGTGAGTCAGCAAATAAAAATCAACCTGCTGCAATTATTGTGCAGACTGTGACTGATGGCCTAGGGAAATGATGACTTCCCATCCTTGACTTTTAAAAATGAGATTGCTTCTGCAAGGAGCAGGCAGTTGGACTCCATTATCTTGTGGGTTCCTTCCAACTTGAGATATTTTATGATTCAATGGTTCTATAATATTTGTCATGATGTTTGCTCAGTGTAGGCAACCTAGACTGAGACTAGGGAATGGATTGGCTGACCTTCTGACTTCTGTGTTTCCTGTGAATGCCAATGTCTATGGACTCACTTGACTGGGCAAGATTGCCAGGGTTTTACCATGATGTCCAGAAAATGGAGGGGAAAACTCCTTTTTAAAACCTCATCTCACCCTGGAGGTGAATGGTTCATTTCAGTTCATGTAGGTCCAATTCCAGTGATACTGTGCTCTTGCTATGTGGATGAGAATCTTATGCCTAAAAGTTTTGTCTTGATTTTTGAAAGTAAAATTTGGGACACAGAACACGTGTAAAACATAGAATTCAAATGGCTTTGGTAAGAAAGCTCTGTTTTCAAAAGTGACTATGAAGACATGTAACAAACTACCAGCAAATAACATTGTTTGACTTGAGTGAGTAACATCTGTGCTTCTTTCAATGCTTTTCTTGATTACAGCATCCTTTTGCATTTTCCACATTTATTTATATAAATGCATTTTCCATTGCATGTTCTCTTTCATTTGTTCTTAACCTAAACAGGGAAAAGAGAGAGGAGAGACATCAGAAGTGGAACCATGGGTGTTCTCCTTTATCTTAAGAAGGAAAAGGCAAACAGTGAGCACTCACAAATTTATAAGCCACAGAGCAAATCAGTCAGCAGCTCTACTATTACAGTCCAGATATTTCTGTTTTTTCTTGAAGCCACTCTACTTACATGCTAAAATCAGAAAAAAGACATTGTACAAAACAAAACAAAAGAGTCTTTCCAGAAGAATTCTTTTCCTTCCTAGCAATGACATGAATAAGCCACAAGCTCCAGAGTGACAGACATGTAGGTCACTTTTCAGAATGAAACATCACTGTCAAGATCATCTGGCTCCTGACTGTATTTCATTTGTCATTTCCAGACTGAAGTTTAATAAAATTATTTTTGGCAATAGCAAGGGGACAGAAGACAACACAGAAAAACATCATAAATTACTGCATAGATCTTTTTTCTTTCTGTAACAGAGAGTCACAGAAAACCTTACTTAAATTGAGTGGCACTTTTCCCTATTAAATTGAGTGGCTTCCCGTTAAATTGAGTGGCTTTTTCCCTGTTGGGGGTTACCAGCTATTATGGGATTTTGGACATGGTTAAAGTAACTTCTCTTGTTATAAGGCAAGACTTCTGACCTCACAATAGTAACTGCATACATTGTCAGTAGAGACCCTCTGTCTATACACTTTCTTCAAATATGAATGAACCTAAAAGATATGATAACTGTTTTTTCACTTTTTCTGAGATGCCTTGGCAGTATTTGCTGCCACCAATGGACTAAGTGAAAGCCTGATGTCATCCAGCATCCAGGATGAAGATGGAGAAAAGCTAGAATACTGCTAAGTGAATAATATTTAGAGATCATAAAATCATGTAAGTTTCAATAGAAAATAAAACGCACTGCACACTTGATTTCTAACTTTAATAAGAATCTTACAAGGCAAAGTGAAATGCAAGTCTGTATGTGTGTACACCATTCATTACCTTTCGAAACAGAAGGCATTGAAAGTGACCGCACATGCTAAGAAGATGCTAAGGACAGGAAAGTAAAAAAAATAATTCTAATTATAATTTCAAAAATTTGCAGTTTTTTCTTTATTTTTCTGCTGAGAAATGAGAGGATACTTTACTCAATTTTCAATACTTTTCTGGAAAGCTAATGACACATGGAAAGGGGTAAAGGCAATTCTGTTCTAAAAGAAATAATCTAAGGCCAGCAGAGACATCTTCAATGTATGTCGGGTCACGTCCGACCTGGGTGTGAGGTGCTTACCAACGAATCAGAACACAAACCGTGTAAAATGACTGCAAGCATAGTTACTCTCAGCTCTGACCAACACAGTCTGTCAATACTGTTATCACTTGGCCTTCCGTAGCTCTTGGCTGTTTCACCAGGCTCTAGCACATGTAGGTCCAAGGCCTGACTTTTGGCTGGGTCACTCAGAGTTCCCACTTTTCCTGGGGCACCAGCAGTTTGAGAAGTAACAAAAGTTTCTCTGACACTTCTGGTCACAGCTGTCAGCAGAACTCCCAAAAAACAATTTTTTTTGTCCACAAATCCTTGGCCTCCTCGCTCCTATCCACACACCACTGGGCGTGGCCCTTAGTTCTTAATGATTTCTTGGCAGCCTGACACTTCTTTGGGTTATTTCAAGCGCAGGTGGGCTACATACCAGGAATGCATTTTGTGAGTCAGAGTTTTACAAGATTTCTAATATAATAATTGGTGCTAAAATCTTCCTTTATCTGGTAAATTTAGCCCAAACACTATGAAATGTTTTCTCTGGAGAAAAGAAGGCTTAGGGGAGACCTCATAGCTCTCCACAACTACCTGACAGATGGCTGCAATAAGGTGGAGGCCAGTCTCTCCTCCCAAGTGATAGGACAAGAGGAAATGACCATTGCACCAGGAGAGGTTTATTTTGCATATTAGGAAAAATTTCTTTACCAAAAGAATTGTCAAACATTGGAACAGGCTGCCCAGGGAAGTGGTTGAGTCATCATGCCTGGAGGTATTTAAAAGACGTGTAGACGTGGCACTTGGGGACATGATTTAGTGATGGCCTTGGCAGTGTTAGGTAATAGCTAGACTCACTGATCTTAAAGGTCTTTGCCAGCCTGAAGGATTCAATGCTGCTGTGACTCAAATGCTTATAAACACTGACTCACAGGCACCAAGTACATGTTTTCCTGCGTGTAGAGTCTTACAACACCTTAATCACTGTTGCATCTAGGTATCTTCTAGCAACATGTTAAATGTCATGTTTATTCTTGCTCTTAATCTGTTTTGGTTTGTGCGGCTTCAAGCTAATATGCTCACAGCTGTGTTTATGGTAGAGAAAAAAGGTTGGCATGATATATACTGCTGTTAGAGGAGAAGACAATGGAGTCTTCCTTAGTGCTCCCATTCCATATTTGTTTATCAGCCTCAGACAAACCAAGGTGGAAAATTTTGTCTCCCACAGTGGAAGGCTTACTCTTACAGAGGGACATTCTACTTCCTCTGTCGTGGGAAGATGTTTACCTTGGTTGCTGTGGCATTTATTTAGATCTCTGAGAAGAAACAACAGTTCACTTGGAGGGCAAGAACTGAGATCTTGCATTCAACAATAGTTCATGGAAGACATAGAAGAGAATAAAAACCAGATGTGTTTACAGTATTCCATGTTAACCCCAGGGATGTGCACTCTGTAGTCTGCACTTCATTGTATTTCCTATGGGCTGAAGGCTTATGTCCAAGTGCAAAGAGTGTATATAGTCCTGAGGGAACAGGTAGGTGTGTGTGAAAAAGAAAGAAGAATATCATGGCTTCAGATGCATACCACCAAACTAAGACACAGTTGCCTATTCTGTGGGAGATAAGAGAAAGGGCCACTTATGTTTGCACAAAATACACAAAATTTTTAGCACTGGTGAAAAATCCAGGAGCACTCCCTTGCCATGACTTGAACTGGCCAGATGTAAACCTATACATATCCACCTCTTCCTCTTGCTTTGAAGCTGCAAAGCATTCCTGGGAATCCTGTGGCCATATTTGCATTTGTTACATTTTAATCTTTTTATTTGTTAGCATCTACCTGCTTCCTGATCAAATTTCTAGCCTGCAAATTCACTCTGATGGCCTTTCAACCTTTAAACTCTCTGTGTCAAAGAGTTATAAAAAGGCTGCAGATGTTTTCAGAAGAGGGTGGTTCCAGACAATAGTACAAGGAGGAGAAACAACCATGAAGTTAAAAAAGTCAGTGTAAGAACAAGTGCTGTGGCAGTAATGACTGCTACCTGAGTCACAGAGATTAAGAAAAGAAGGACTGGAGGGAGGTATTATCCAAGGCTTGAGGACAAGGTGGATCCAAGATGAGGCCAAAGCAAGAAGGAAGGAAAATGAGGTAGAATGATGGAAAACTAAGCATAATAGAAAAAGAGAGAGGTGAGGTTAACCATTAAAGGGGGACAGGGAGGGAGGATGATTGTGTCAGGTACTGAGATGACCAGCAGATGGGTAAATGTGGAATGGCTGCTTTGTCCAGCAAGCCAAATGCATTCATCACATCTGACAACAGACCAAAGTGACAGAAAACTTTACAAGTCTCCCCAATTATGACCAGGGGCAGGTAGGAATAGGTGGAATAAATGTGCGTGTATATGAAGTGATATCTCTATGCACAGAATGGCTTTAGGATGTATGAGAAGTCATAGCTGTAATTCTGTTTCTGTAAATGAATGCATTTCATACCCTTCAAAATACACTTCACAGCAGCAAAATTACACCATCATCCCTTCTGCCAGAGAAAGTTGGTGCCACTGTGTGTGCTCCTTTCTTCTCCAGATCATCTTCAAAGGAGATGACCAGCCACCCAAGGGTTGCACAAAAGTATCATTCCTCTCTCTCTGGATATCAAAAAGCTTTTCACCTCCTAAGTGCAGGCAGCACCATGATTATCCTTTCTCAACAAGAATCAGTTTTCCACAATCCTGCCATGCTGCTAACAATGTCACCTGTCCTGATGACTTTTCCTGCTTGCTTTTCTCAACAGAGGAAAATGGAGAGTAAAAAAACCTCAGCAAACTCTGTGACGTTCCTAATTTTCCTACCTGGTAACCTTTATAATACAGAGTTTCAAGAGGATTGGATAAACCACTGTTTTCATGTATTAAAACTGAGCTCCTTTGGGGATTGACAATCACTTTCATTCTTTAATTGTCCAGCACTAGCATACAGCTTGTGCTCCAGGACCTGGATTCCCAGGAGTTACATTATCACAGAAAAAGAATAAGAGTAATTTTGCCAGCTTTTGTTCTACACTTTAAATAATGACACTTTTGAGTTAATCATTTAGCCTGCCAAATTAAAAAAAAAATATTTTCCTTAAGTAATTTTGTAAGAATGATATTTCCTTATAGGAAGTTCATTATTTGAAGGAAGAAGGTCCACCCAGTGTAAGACAACCATGGCATTTGTAAGTTCTGCTTTGGAACATTTGTAGATGAACTGGGTAAGTGCTCTCCACTTCCTCCTGCAGAGTTTCTGTTCAGCAAGAGTGACTCAGTAAACCTGGCTCTTTCCTTGGACATATCTGCACATAAATTAGATTGACAGCATCCAAACAAGTAAATAGGAGTAAATAGGACTTTTGGAAATCAAAATGCATCTAGCATCCTACTGAGCCCCAAGTGGGCTGTTCCCATTCATTGTACAAGCCCTCAGGTAAGTCCAGATATGAGATACATCTCTGCAGCCCTTAATTATTCAGAAAGATATAAGCTGCTGGGAATCCAGAGATATAAAGTGGTGTTGTCCCTTCTGTGTGAAAGAGGTGACATCCTATGTGAATTAGGCACCACTTGAGATAGCATACTTCTCTCTAAAGGTGTGGCAACCTTAAAAAAGAAACACGGAACTGTAATTCTCATTGTCTTTGCCACAAGGGAAAAAAAAAATCACACAGTAATTCAGTGGTGATATAATACAGTCTAATGCCACAAATGCCAAGGTGAGACAAATCTGCATTTTGGTCTCTGCTTCCTTACAGTAACCAGTAGAGAAGCTTGGAGTTTTACTTCTAGCTGAAAGCTATGACAGCCATAAAGCAAAATGCTTAGGCTAAGCACATCCTTAGCTCCCTAATGGGACATGATGTTAAAAGCATCATTTGCAAAATACACTTAGGGTGGAATAATTTGTATGAATGACAACAAATGATCTATACAGAAGAACAGAAAGTTTATATTCCATAGCAGACTTTAGCAACATAAAAATTCACACCTAAATTTTTGGCAGCTGATCCAATAAAGAAGTCAGAGAGAGAGACCCATGATACATTTCTACAGACAAGGAAGAAGTAGGGGTTCCTAACTTTGTTGCTTGACCAGTGAACTATCACAGCTCCTAACGTTTACACAGGGAAATTCTAGCTACCATGGCAACCATTTTTTTTCTGGTTGACTGCACAGGATAATATTCGATTAAAACCTTTTTATTTATGTCTCTAATCTAAAAGGTTGCTTTAGTGAAACTGTTAATTTAAAGGTTTTGCTACCTAATCATGCAGCAACTAGCACAGTTCAGCCCTGGCTTGGATGAATGGCAGCACAATTAAATAATAATAAATATCGGATGGCAGAGAGTAAAAGCAGTAATGGAAGTGGGAAAAAGGATGCTCTTTTGGCAGTTAGATGGATGGATGAACCTATGTGAATGATACTTTTTTATTATTATTTGATGGTAATTTCATAGAAGAGGTAATTTCAGGTTGAGGAAAGCTTTTTAATAATCCTGTCAATCTGAACACTTTACATTTTTAATCTTAAAAGAAATTCTAGACTGAACAAGTGATTTCAAACTGAAGAATCAAAACTTTTTTTTAACAGAAAAATTTAATATTTCTCTTGTCTTTTGCTGTTATTCTCAATTTGGATTTTTTTATGAATTCTGTGAACCTAGAATGAATTCTCTTGCCAGAATTACTTTTTTTCCACAAAAGACTACTGAACATTTTGCCTCATATGTCAAGAAAACAACTTCCTTCCTTCCTTCCTTCCTTCCTTCCTTCCTTCCTTCCTTCCTTCCTTCCTTCCTTCCTTCCTTCCTTCCTTCCTTCCTTCCTTCCTTCCTTCCTTCCTTCCTTCCTTCCTTCCTTCCTTCCTTCCTTCCTTCCTTCCTTCCTTCCTTCCTTCCTTCCTTCCTTCCTTCCTTCCTTCCTTCCTTCCTTCCTTCCTTCCTTCCTTCCTTCCTTCCTTCCTTCCTTCCTTCCTTCCTTCCTTCCTTCCTTCCTTCCTTCCTTCCTTCCTTCCTTCCTTCCTTCCTTCCTTCCTTCCTTCCTTCCTTCGTAGACCACTAGCTCTTGCCAAGTTCACTCCTCACTCAAAGCCTTCTTCAAGTTGCTGCCCCAAGCAGCACCACAAGCAAACCAGAACAATCATGGAGGAATCGGAAAAAATACCAAACAGGATGACAGTTTTCCAAACCCAGGATACTTACAATTGGGTTTAACCAATCTGGTTTAAATGTTTCTACTCCTCTGATCCTATAAAAGAGCATTATCTTCTAGGGCCCCTGTATCTATAGGCTGAGGATGCAAGTATCTGAAGACAACTCAAGCAATATATAATGTAAGTCAACCCTCCTGATGTAAAATTTATGTGCCCCATTTTTTGCTGAGATTTTAAGATTTGATATTTTGCGAAGGCTACTCAGAATAGATTTTTTCTAATGAATGTGGTAATGACAAGATCGCTTTCATAGTGTTTCCTATTTGCTTTTTTTACTCTGCACTCTCAAACTTTTTACTTTTCTTTCCCTGAAGCATTTCTCTTTTTAAAATTTGGCACACTATTAGGCTTTTTCCTTTCTTTTGTCTCTTTAAAGGTCAGAGGTCTGCTTTGTTCATGTTCTTTCACATAAAAGGCATTATCAATAACATCTGCACTAGAATAATTAACCTTTCCATTTTTATTATAAGCAGATTTTTCTGATTACATAGATGCATTTCTGTGTTAGCCAGAGAATGCAATCAAAAGCATGCACTGATCATATTCCTACACAGACAGACACAGACACTTTTCTAAACAGACGCACACAACTGTCTCCATGCAGTTGGTCTCTTCTCCTGCCCAAAAACAGAGCTGACATATGAAGTATCACAGGAAGAAACAAAAAAATGCCACAAAAGCCCTAAAATATTTAAATGTAAATATATTTTTTTTTTATTGCAAAGAAACAAGAAAAAATGTATTTCTGTCCTCTTTATTACCTCTTTTTATGCAGAATTTTATTATCAACTGCCCAATTTTAATGAGTACCACCACATCCATGCAAACATGCTATGGGATAGGACCTTTCTTCCACCCCACTTTATCCCACAGTGAGCCATGTGCTTCCCTCAGTCTCTGGCTATTGTCAGAATGCCTGGATACCCCCCTCTTTTTGGTTGCTCCAGATTCAGAAGAGCTGCAGGAGAATATAGAGTGCATCTCTTTGGCTGACATAGATGGAGTCAGGAGAAGGGAATATTTTGAGCGTGTCAATATTTTGGCAGTACAGCCAATCTAAAACAAAACATGTTTGCTACCTAACAAAAGCCAGTTACTATTGCTCATATCCAGGACAGATAATTTTCATTTTCCTCACAAAGACCTTGGGCAAATTCAGACCCTTACAACCAGCGCCCAAAGAATGTCAATCCCGCGCTCCCTGTAGTCTTCCCAAAGCAGCATAACATAGGGACTGTTACTCTCAGACCACCACAGAAAACTCAGAAATGTGGGATTGGGTGGTTGGCCTTGACTGCTAGGGGTCTGAAAAGCTTCACAACATTGGATGGAACTTTCCTGGGTATACCTTTCTCAGAAAACTCCTGAAATAAATGTGTATTTTGCCTTTTAGCAATTCAGTCCAAGCAGATCAGCCAGTTAATGTGGTTAGAGCAACACACAACTATCTGGTGAGAAAGCCCTACGGACAGAACAAGTTCTCTAGGCTCCTTGCAACACCTCAAGGCCTGTTTCTGTTTTTCACCCTCATTGCAGAAGGAGCTCACAATCTGTTTGCAGGCACAGCCCCCTGCCAAAACCATCTTCTGGTATTCTTCCAGGAGAAACCCATGAAGACTTATTTTCTCAGACATGGGAGAGCAAAGTTTGTTTTCAGTCAGAGATGGTGCTGTTCCGCATCGCCAGCTCTGGCAGGCTGTGTGCATTTCTAAATGTCCTGGAAAGTATTTTTCCCTCCTCCAGAGCAAGCAAGCAGGACTGTGGAGGTGGCTGCATTTCAGTGGAGGACAAGCAGGATGTCCAGCCAACACTGAAAGCTTTGTTTGCTAGTGCTGTTCTCCTGGGGTTGTCTTCAATAGGACAGCACCACTTCTGTACTAGCAGACTAAGCAGTGACAGGGACACAATTTGAGGATATCTGGGTGACACAGAATGCACTGAATGGTGTTTCCTTCTTGTGTGCCAGCCTAGCGAGAAGCTAGATAGGAGAAAGACAACAACCAAATGTGTCATCTTATGCCATCTTGTCCCTCTGAAGCCTGTTACCACTGCAGTTTTTGGAGCAGATGAGTGCAGAGCCATGCCTTGGAGGTGTAGGCTGGGTGATGGGGTGGGTGGGAAGAGACAGAAAGACCCATGAAGAGTGGGTAATGTTTGACTTTTCTCTCTCATGTGTTCCTATGTAACAGCCTTAGACAGTTCTGGTGCTTACTGTGCTGCCTATGCTGAGCCTCCTGCTGCTGTGTAAGAAATAGAGGAAGAGGGACAATGTCTAGGCAAACACATACCCAGGAATGTGGTTTTGGTTGTTGCATTAGAGGTGACATCAGCCTAACAGCAGCAGCTAACACATACCAACAGGCTGGTGAGCAGCATGAGGTCATTGCTCAGCTCTGCTTCATAAGCTCCGTAATTGTGTATTTTATTTTGTCTGCTAACACTTGTGACATTAATATGTTTATAATAAGGTTAACTCTTCCTGTTGCATTTGTTTCTATGGAATCTTGGGCTTGAAGGCACTGCCAGAAATGCTATAATAGCACAGTGACCCCTGGATTTGAGACTGGCAGGGATATGTAGGTGCCTAGGCCCTACATTAATTTAGGTGATATAATATAAATGTCTGCATGACTAAGTCTGTGGGCTTTGCAAACATGAGCAATGACTGATGAGTGATGATACTTGAACATTAAACCAAACCACTTGATATCACAGCAAAAACAATTGCCAAAAAATTAGTTTGGAGTTTAGGATTAGCATCTTAGTATGTATCCTCATGAGTGACAACAGGTCATTTTGTGAGATGCAATAAACATCTTAAGTACTATTATGTTATCCTCCATGAGCTCAGTCTGTGGCATATCTGAATTGAGTCCATTAGAGATTTTTCAACAAAATCATCATTACAAAATTTTAAAGAAGAATTGGACTTTTAAAAGACTTTATTTTGTTTGCATTTTCAGCAGGAAGTGGCACTACTGCCCATCAGTTTAAAGTACTCCATCCATTTCAAGCTGCATGGAAAGCAGGAGATAGAGATTTTAAAGTAGATGTCATGTTCTTGAACCCCAAGCCTGAATTTATAAATACATGACAAGTCAGATCTCTTAGAAAATGTGTTGGGTTTTCTCCATCTGAATCCTGAGGTAGTCAAAAGATTTAAGACTGAAGAAGGTAAATGCTCTGCTCCCATTCAAACTATTCAGGAAACAGATGGCTGGTAGACCTGCTGTTCCTATTTTTGCCTCAAAGAATGGGACTTCTGTTACTTTGAACATTTGTAAATTAGATTAAAAGATTTTTCAGATGAACCAGTCGTTAGAAATGCAGGAATTTTTAATTTGTAAAACTGGCCCAGTGACAATGAGTCCCTCAAGACCTTGGTACAAAGAAGTTCAAGCATCATGGTCACATTGCAGGCACCTTTTGGAAGCTGAAGGTTACAGAGGAACTGAAGCATTGCCAGAGAGAAAGAGCACAAATCTGCATCCAGAAAGTGTACCCTGCACAGATTGCTTCTGAAGTGTATAGCAGGAGGTATTAATTTCCTCACTCATGTGGAAATTATAAAGATGTTGTGTCATCTTTGCTTTAATATTGCCCTGAAGAATCTCAAAAGATTTTGCAAACTGCAGAAGGAGTGTCCTAGCAAGTGTTGATATCAATAATGAGAGGAGAAGAAACCAGATGGAAGCTTATCTGCTTTACTGATTTCAAGGGATAAAGAAAATACAAGCACAGACTGTCTTTATTAGCCTGTATTTAGGTGGTTCCTCATACCAAAATGATTTCAACTTTTTTATCCTATGACACTGGATAGCATAAAATACACAAGAACTGAAAGATGAGATGATGTTAAGTCCATCTGTGTCCCTTACTTGCTGGGCCCTGGGGTCAGCTCTGATGTCTTTCCTGAAATCCTGAATTTTGCATTAGCAGCTCTGTGGCTGTCTAAGGCAGAGGCTGAGTTTTTTCTTCATTCCACTTGCTCCAAAATCCACTGATCACACAGTCTAAAGCATTTCCCTAGCAGCAGGAAATTCAGATTTGCATAAGTCAAGGAAAGTGTCTTCCACTTCTTTGTCAACTGTTTTAGTAAACACAGAATTTTTCAGAACTGATTGTTTCCTTTTTCCATGTATTCCTCCTGTCCATCTTTACTAAGGAAGCCATGAGCCTGTCACCTGCATCCCAATATGTGATGTATGTACAGAGCACAGAATGGACCCAGGTCTCACTGGGACACTTCCTGTAGCCCTCAACAGAGTGCTTAAATCCAGGAAACAAACAGCATTTGAGACCACCCTTTGGTACTCTCTGCTAAGTCTCAGAGATGCTTTAACTCTTTCAGTGCTTACAAATCCCAGTTGGAGTGTTGGTATCTCCTCAGACAATGCATAACAAACTGCAAGGGCATTCCTGACTGGGTGCTGACTCTTGCACAACCCATGTTCCTTATTGGATCCAACCCTTCATTTTGGGTTCATACCAGCCTAGCAGTTTTCATGTACCTCCTTCACTCCATACAAGTGGACCCACACTTTCTTTCTCTGTCCCCTCTGACTTTGTACATCTCAATGCCTTTTGTCATTTACTTTGAAGTCCTCTGTGAGCTTTGAGTCATTTTGAATTCAGGCATTCCTAATGTTTTTCCACTGTGTTCTGAACTACAGAGAAGTAGTTTAGCAGGCTAAAATAGTCTTATGTTACTCACCTTTTCCTATTCATGCAGTAGGTTTGAAGCTGTTTCTTCCATTTTGTATATCTGCAGGTTACAGACTTCTGCCTCCAAGTTCTTGAACTTTGTGCAGTTATGAATAAGTCCTATGAATTTATCGCCACTTCTTTCAAAATCAGAGAGCTTAGTTTCAAAACTAACTGAATTTGTTTCTCTCTATTAAATTGAATCATTATGTGACCAGTTATTTTGAAGTTTTACTCCAGAACCAGAGTACCACAAAGCACACATTTCAAAACCAAGTTTAAAATTACATTAGTTCCTGATGTTTAAAGTCCTATTTGGAGAAGAACCTGTCATCTCTCACAGTCAGCAATTATATGCTCTATTGCAACTAAGGAAACAGAAGAAGTAAGTTTTCAATATATATCTGGAAAGTTTATGAGCAAAAGGAGAAGTAAAGCAGCTCAGGTAGCTAACATTTTGCAATTACAACCACGTATGTCTGCCAAGGTTTTCTATTACAGAATGGACATGCAGTAAAGACCTGTCAAGGAACAGGAAAAGCTGGCACAACATGATCAACAAAGAAAAGAGACAGGGAGGAAAGGAGGCTCTTCAGAACCACAAAGGAATTTGTTGCCAAAGTATCATGTCCTTTTTGGATTCCATCACAGTGATTCCAAATTATTAGAACTATTTATCTTCTAAATATAATTGCCAAGCTTTTTGTTCCTCTGCAAAATCTTTACCCGTGTTACCCAAGCAGGTGATCTTTTGAGGCACTTAGACCTAGATGGTTTCTTGTGTGAAGGCATATTTTCCTTCTTCATTTCTTGCAATCTTATCATATTAGTGATATGATAATCACATTAATGATACATTAATTACAGTAAAGATATGTTTATCACATTAGTGATAGGAACCACTTTAATATTTTCTTTCTCTAGAGCAGTATATATCCCCTTAAATAAATGTTACTTTTATTTTCTGTTTCATTGCTTGTATGTGTAGTCACATCCTTACCTTAGTTTCATCACAGAGAGCTAAAGAGTGGCAAATATGCAAATTCCATGCTTTCATTTAAAAGAGATAAAATATATATATTTTTAAGCGTGATTTTCAGTTCTCCTGTGTTTGGGAAGCAGTGATAATATTCAATCACCTAAAGTGGGTAGAAAATATTAGTAGCATCAGCTTTATTTAAGGTGTTAACACACCAAATTTGGCCTCTGGCCAAATGAGGCATTGCTTTTGGAGCTGGGCTTTGGGGTGGAGATTTGTGAAATATGTGCAGCTGTGAGTGGTGGGTAAACAAAGAATTTGGCACTTCAAGATGTGTTTTGTGTCTCTTCTCTGAATAGGATTCTGTAAGTTTCCACAAGTCAGGAGGTGGTACTTCAGTAGTTATTCTCCTGTCATGATTGCCCTTCTGAGTAAACATAACACCCTTGCTTCCATCAAATCCCAAATAAACCACTCATTTAAGGAGATTATAAATAATCAGCCAGGAGTCAGACAGTGGGTATATACCTGTCAAGAAATGTATTTTCTTGTAAGAATCAGCATGATGAATTCTTTCAGACTGGAACAAGAAAGAATATCAGGGCAGAATGGTAATTCAAAATTTTTTTTTCAAAGGGTATATTATTCACCACTACTGAACTATGCATGCTATTCATAGGAAACAAGAGATTTTATGAATATCTGTTTGTCTAAACAAATTCTACTTTCTGAGCCCAGTGCAAATCTGTTGAAAACCACAGGGTTAAACACTGGAACATCTGCAATATATGTGTAACATGGTTGAGGCTTTGATACAACATCATTTAGACAGCTGTAAAATACCTGCTGCAGAAGGCCCCTCAGTCCCTTCCAAATTCCAAAAAGTAAATGATAGCTAACAAGGCTGGCAGGGCCAAAGAGATACAGAGCTTTCAGAAACATTGTAGTTGGCAGTCCAAATGAAAAATGTATTTTTTTCTGTGCTTACTGAAGTCATGTCAACAGTCTTATTTTGCCTTACATCTGTATACAATTGCTTTTAGACACTGTTTAATAGTACTTCCTGAAAAATGCAAAAGCTTCCAGATTGAATTATCACTTGGCTGTGAATAAGGAACTCAGTATTAAACAGAGACAAACAACATTTTATGCATGCAGGATGAATCAAAGATGGTTTAGACAAGGAGGTGATGTTGACTCAGACAATATGAATGTTTACAAAGCTATTCCCCGTGATGCTCCATCAGACTCACAACTGTAGCACTGGTCAGCTCAGTCACCCAGGGTGAGGATCAAGGTTTGTTTCAGGATGTCCAGGAAAGAAAATGCAGGTAATCTGCTTTTGGAACATAAGAAGCTGTTATTCCTAAGATGTGTTAGCATGGGTTTCAGCCCTAAACTTTGTCCCACTGAGCACATTCATATTGAGAAATGGATCAATGCTATCCAGTAACCATGACTGATTGCAGTTATCCTTCCCCCTATCTTCCCCTCTCCTTCCCTCCCTTCCTTTTCTTGTCCTGCCATCATCTTGTGTTTCAGGAGGAAGGACCTGGGGAGAGGGAGAGGAAAAGGAGAATTCCCTCAGCTCAGGGCCAAGGACCAAATGGGAGAAGGCACAACCTTCTCATTTGCACTCTGCTTGTGGACCCCCAAGAAGCCTGCTTCACATGGGAGTACAACGTTCATTCCTGCCAAAATTCAGCCTCTGAGAAGTATAATTATCACTACTCAATTACACCAGCTAAATCTTCCCAGTGATGGTTTTTCTTCATTCCTACTCCCATCCTTCCATTCCCAAGCCAAATGAAATAATAACAATTAATTACAAACTTTAGCACAATGTGTAATCACATGTAAATACCATTACCCTGCTAATGAAATTATTTTACTCTCTGAACCTGCAGAACCCACACTGCTATAAGAAACAACAAAGTTTTTCCTCAGACATTGCCACTTCTGTAATGAAATTGCAGGAGTAATTACCTTAGTTATTGTCCTCAAGTATTCTGGAGTTTGGATTTTCAGCCTGAGAACTTCTCAGGCAAATATGCAAACATTGCTGGGACATGATTAAGTAGAGATAGAGAAGCATGAAAGCCACTGTTTACAAGACAGCACTTATTTTGCTCTGGTTGCCAAAGTAGATAGCACCACAAAATTAAGCAGGTCAGTTGTGTATTCTCCATCATAATCTCTAAGAACAAACCAGTGGTTCGCTTTCCAAGCACCATGCAAGACATTTGGCTGCTTGTGTGGAATTAAGCAGATTACAGAATGGGAAAGATTGGTCAGTAAATCAAAAAAAGTACCTCTGGCATAATGCCAGGATTTAAAATCTTTAGGAGGAATATGTTTTTATGTTGAGGGGTTATTGAACTACTTGTTTTCCAGATGTACTAATTTTACTCTGCGAAAACAGTTGTTCATGTGCAAGGGCTATTTGTCTAAGATGACTTCATTTCTTAATTTCCAAAAATTATTACTTTTATCAAGACTTCTGTATTGTTTTTAAATATTTTATTATCTTTCATTGAGGACAGTAAATGAGCAAGCCATACTTTGACATAGCAACATCAAATGTTACTTTCTTTTGACAGAGTAAACTGTAAAAAAATAACATATGGACATTACTCAATTTCCAGTTCTGGAAAATAATGCTTTCAGAAAGTTCTCAAGAGTCATAACTGCATATGAGTTTCCAAAGCACTGTGGAACACATTGCTTTCCAATATACTCTGGAAAATAAAGTTAATAGGTTATTTTGAATAAAAAACAGAACTGGCATTGGAACAGGCAATACCAGACTATAACTTTCCTTTTTGTTCCCCATAATTTGACAAGAATATTGAATGCTGGAAAAAAAGCCCCAGTAAGTATCTGAAAGTTCAAGAAAATATTTAATGAAAATATTTAATGCAAGAGACTGAAAGAACTTAATGTGTTTAGATTATGAAAAACATAATTGAGGTCATACAATGACTCCAGTATAAAATTGTTTAATATAACACCCCAGAATGAAAGGGATCTCAAAAGCTCATCTCATCCAACCTGGTTCATTTGCAGAGTTGCCATTATTAAAAGATTGTTTAATAAAACAAAAGAAGAGACACCGAGTGATAAAGATACACTTAAGATATTGAGCAAATTTTGCCCTTGGAACAAACTCAGAATCACATTCCTGGCTTCATCTTCACCCATTAAATCAGAAGCAAACAGAGACTTCTCCAAAGATAGACTTTAGTCATACTAAAAAGGTGAAATTGTTGAAATCTAACCCATGTTGTGACATACAAAAAGATAGAAATGTTTTAAAGGTTCCTTCTTCCCTTAAGACACTGCAATATCAAGAGCTAGTCATCTATATGAGAGGCAGATAGTAAGTGATGAGCAAGATGCAGCATTGTGATTAATTCCCCTCCTCTTCAGTGCTTGCCCTGCTATGAACTGAGAGCTGAGAAGGGCTTAGATCCTACTGAACAGCTTCCTGCCTGCCCTGAAGCAGCATTTGTCTGCTGGCTCTTATAAAACAGATGAAACTGGACTTAGCCTGTGGCAGGCTGTAATCATGCTTTATCAGCTCCTGAAAACTTTGGATGACATTAGTGTGGTTAGCAGTTCTCAGTCAGGTGTGTGTCATGGCTGATGGATTGCCTGGGCATGCTTTTAATTAGCAGTAAGGGCTGGATTTAAGAAAAGGGCTGTAGCTGGTGGCCCTAAGTCTAGCTGGGTGGTAAGCTAGGAAAACACTAGCAAACAAAGAGCTGTGCTCCACCTTTAGCTCCTTACATGTGCTTTACACCTGGTCCATTTGGAAGTGTGAGACAGATCTCTGTAATCACCTCACTGCTCTTGAAAAAAACATGATGGTGTTGTCTTAATTGGCTAAAACATTCAGAAACACTGTCAGAACAATACTATCCTTCTCCAGTTTTAAAAACCTGGGCTTTCAGTTTGACACAACACTGAGAACAGTGTCATCTGCACTCAATCCCACCTTAGTCTAACATGCATTCCTACCTGAAAACAGAAGAGGTAAAGGATTTCTTTAATATTTCAGGAAGTTTCCCATTGAAGGGAAGGCTGAAGACCAGACCTGAAAGCTATTCCATACGTGCTGTAGAAAACACCAGGTTTGGGCTTTCTGACAGGTCAAGCAGCACTGTTAGGAGTCAAGAAGGAAAAGTAAAAGAGTCCTTTTCTGCTCTACAGGAAATGGTCTGAGGCAAACACAGCTAGAGCAAGAGTGAAGCACTTTGCACTGCTCCCAGAAGCAATACAAAGAAATTGCAGAGAGAACCTATACCAATCCTACTTTAGGCCTTGGAAGAGGTATGTGTGACATGTCATGGATTTGGGATGTCGCTGGTGACAAGCAAATGTGTTAATGGCCTTATTGAAGATAATTTCTCTGTGACATAAAACTGCTGAACTCTACTAAACTCTGCTTTCA